>NC_072487.1:32084751-32389659 GCF_027574615.1 Eptesicus fuscus
CCACAAGAGACAAAAAACAAGATCACTGTTTGGCTGTGTGAGACTCTTCAAGACCAGACCGACATCTGAAGCGCAACACAGGCAGTCAAATCAACAGGTTGGCTTACCCACACAATGCTAAGTGATCACTTTGACTCCTTATTTTCCACGAAATTGATGAATCCGCGTTCACTCTGGGCGGATGGTAGGGCCGTCATGTAGCCCCAGATTGGTGTCCAATCTTGCTCTTTTCATCCCCGGCCGCCGAGGAAATGATAGCTGGTTCTGCCACCTGGGTTACTTTTTAATGATCTGAAAGACCACAAGGAGCCCGCATTTCTTTTGTGCAGTTCCTCATTCAACAAGCTAATAGCTATCTGAAAAGAGCTTTCTTGAAAAGCAAAGAAAGTCTGCTCCTCTCAGGCAGAAGCGGTAATACCGCACGATTCTCTGATTAAACTATCACACTGTGCATATTACTGGGCATCTGACCTGCACGAAATGGACTGACTGCTGAGGCTTCTTGGTATTTGCGCTGCTGCTTTCCTGCCAACAAGCCGTGAAATGACAGATGAGTATCCCCACACTTTAGAGTGAGTGGCCAGTAAAGTGCCCGAGAAACTGCCGGGCCTGGCCACCTCCTGGGGCCGTGCTGGAAGGGGAAGCGTGTTTTTCTTTAGGGTCACCCTCTGTGCAAATGAACTTCAATCAGGGTGAGACCAGAGCCAGCACCACGGGTGACACAGTGCTGGAGCAAAAATGTGTGGCACAGTCTCCCCGCTGCCCCAGGGGACAGGCAGCCTCTGCTAACAGGTACCAAACTTAGACCTGAAAGCAGGAAATGGCTCTCTCTCCTTTCTAAATTCATATGAATTAAAAACATAACCTTTTAAACCTCAAGCCCAAAGCAACCTCCTAGGCTCTGGAGTGGCCAGCACTTAGGGCAGGGTCCTGATTGTCACAGTATGTTGTGTATTTGCTCGGTTTTGGTTGCATATCGTGACGGGTGAACATTTTTAGCAACCCCATCGACACACACAGATGGATTTATTTTGGAAACGATATGTGTACTACTGTAGTATTCCCACATTAGGTACATTATAAACATACTCCAAAGTGAAAACGATGAGATACCACTATATACCCACACATGGCTAAAACTTAAAAGGCTGACAAGAAAGCAGTGGGACCCTCATACATTGTTGGTGGGAATAAAAAAGAGTCACAAGAGCCCAGTTGGTGTTGCTCAGTGGTTGAGTGTTGACCTATGAACCAGGAAGTCATGGTTTGATTCCCGATCAGGGCACATGCTCAGGTTGCAGGCTTGATCCCCAGTGGGGGGCATGCAGAAGGCAGCCAATCAATGACTCTCTCATCATTGATGTTTCTATCTCTCTCTCCCTCTCCCTTCCTCTCTGAAATCAATAAAATATATATTTTTAAAAGTCACAAGAACTTTCGAAAACAGTTGAGCAATTTCTCATAATGTTAGACATGCACTTCCCCTATGATGCAACAACCCTAGTCCGAGGCATTTACCTAAGAGAAGTGAGAATATCTGTTTGCACAAAGATTTGTACATGAAAATCTGGAAGAGACCCAATTGCCCATCAATAGATGAAAAGACAAACTAGTTACATATCCAACTAGTTTGGATATGTAAAATGAATAAACTACTTATGCACATAATTGTGCATAAATCTCAAAGAAAAGAGCATATATATTTATTTATGTGAAATTCTAAAACAGGAAAAATAATCTGTAGTGACAGAATGCAGATCAATGATTGTCTGAGGCTGGGTGGTGGTGAATTGCAGGGAGCTCAGGACTAACTACAAAGAAGCGTGAAGGAAATTTGGGGGTGATGAATACTTTCTCTATCTTGACTGTGACTGTAGTTACATGGGCAAATATATTTATTAAAATACATTAAACATACATGTAAATAATGTATATGTAAATTATTAAACATTCAGTAAGCATGCTTTTTAAAATAAAAGTAAATTTCTATTCACTTTTATATTCTTAGTCTGTGCAGTAATATAAGAACCAGAAATAAAATAATTGAAAGGAAGAAAAAGATAACAATGAAAATCAATACTGAAGTATATATTTCATTAATGTCACACAAAAACCTATACTGTTATGTGATTTAAAATATATTTGGAGATAATGTTGTTTAAAGGTCTGGTTCTCTCTTAAATTTATTTTGACACGGTTATGAGGGCTATTGCCGCTGGAATGAAAACATACAAAACTATGTAAATTCTGGAAGAAAGGCAAAATGAGTTGAGTTAAATCATAATACTTATTTTTTTAACCAAACTATGAAGTTCAGTTAATACATTTCTCTTTTTTTCTGATGTCAGTCAGAAGGTCTTATGAACTAACTAGAGCCCCGGTGCACGAAATTTGTGCATGGAGGGGCGGGGGTGTCCCTCAGCCCAGCCTGCACCTCTCCAATCTGGGACCCCTCGAGGGATGTCCAACTGCCCGTTTAGGTTATCAATCTGGGTGGGATCGGGCCTAAATGGGCAGTTGGACATCCCTCTCACAATCCAGGACTGCTGGCTCCCAACCGCTCACCTGCCTGCCTGCCTGATTGTCCCTAACTGCTTCTGCCTGACAGCCTGATCACCCCCTAACCACTCCCCTGCCAGCCTGATCGATGCCTAACTGCTCCCCTGATGGCCCGATTGCACCTAACTGCCCTCCCTTGCCAGCCTGGTCACCCCTAACTGCCCTCCCCTGCTGGCTTGGTCACCCCTAACTGCCCTCCCCTGCAGGCCTGGTCCCCCCCATCTGCCCTCCCCTGCTGGCTCGGTCACCCCTAACTGCCCTCCCCTGCAGGCCTGGTACCCCCCAACTGCCCTCACCTGCAGGCCTGGTCACCCCTAACTGCCCTCCCCTGCAGGCCTGGTACCCCCTCAACTGCCCTCCCCTGCAGGCCTGGTTACCCCCAACTGCCCTCCCCTGCAGGCCCCGTCACCCCTAACTTTCCTCCCCTGCTGGCCTGATCACCCACAACTGCCCTCCCCTGCTGGCCATCTTGTGTCCACATGGGGGCAACCATCTTTGACCACATGGGGGCGGCCATCTTGTGTGTTGGAGTGATGGTCAATTTGCATATTACCTCTTTATTAGATAGGATTAGTAGGCATTGTATTTTTACAGTTTTAAGAATGGGTTTTAAATTATTACAATTCTGCCCAGCCAGTGTGGCGCAGTGGTTGAGCATCAACCTATGAACCATGAGATCCGGTCAGGGCACATGCCCAAGTTGCAGGCTCAGTCCCCAGTGTGGCGCATGCAGGAGGCAGCCGGTCAATGATTCTCTCTCATCACTGATGTTTCTATCTCTCTCTCTCCCTCTCCCTTCCTCTCTGAAATCAATAAAAATATATTTAAAAAATAAATTATTAAAATTCTTCTTTAACTGTGTGGTGATTACCTGGGGAGAGGGCTGTGGGGGAGGTGGAGGAGAGTATAGGAGGAATAAATGGTTTTGGATGTGGAGACTTGACTTGAGGTGATGAATGCATAATACAGTGTACAGATGAAGTGTTGTAGAATTGTACACCTGAAGCCTATATAACTATGTTAACCAGTGTCACCCTAGTAAATTCAATTAAAAATAATAAATAAAATATAAACTGAAAATTTTAAAAATTACTAAGATTTTTCTTTTGGAGGGCTTTTGGAAAAATTATGTTCCCAAGTTTTTAAAATTTTGCAGATGTGAGGCTTTTTATGTCATTTTCAAAAACAAAATCATGGGTCAATGAAATATCCCAAACAACCATTTCAAAATGTTCTTTCTGTAGCACAGGTTTCTTTTGAAAAATAGTACATCTCTGATTCATTACTAAAGGTCATCTTGACTTTGGAAGAGCAAATGAAGTTTACTTTTTTTTTCCAAATGCCTGCTAGGTAGAGTACTACTTGTCATCACAGAAAATTTTAACAAATTACAACTCTTATCTTTAACAAGAAAATTTTATGATTCATCTGTAAGTGAGGCAACTCTTCCAAATACTTTGCTATGAAATAACCAGTAAAAGGTCATTGCTGTAAAGATTTTCAAGGACATCTTCATGTTATTATAAAGCTGTGAACAGACTACTATCTCTTAAAGGCCTTTTAAAAACATATAAAATTATCCACATCGATGACACCCCATAGTGCCATTCTGAGTTCAACTACTTGTCTGTAATAACTTGCTGATGTATGTGCTGCAGATGAATTTCCCACATGGAACTATCTCTGAAATGTGCTCTTTATGTGCATTTTAGAAATCCCACCAAAGTAGCTGTGCCATTAGTGGTCGAGTTTTCCCCATGAAACTGATATAGTTAAAGGTCACGAATCTTCTCCAGTGCATCCTTCCTTCAGTTGGCCCTGAGAAAAGCAGTTGTTCTGGTATTTGTCATTCAAACAGAATGTGAAATATAACATCTCATGCTAGGAGCATTTGCATGGAATACAAATGTATGTAGCAAACCTTCTGTATAGCATGTTTTTTTTTTCTGGATTGTTTCTTAAAATCATCAATCATGTTCTCTCTGCATTATCAACAATATTTGCTAACAGATGTGTGCATATTAGTGTTTCGCTATATTATCTCCATGCGTTATTTCAGTTATTTTTATTGCAGCAGAAAGAACAAGTATTTCTCATTGACAAGTAGCTTTTATTCTTTGGTATTATGTAAGGAACATCCAAAGTGGCTTATAGAGAGAAATTTGGGGAAACTTTATGCAGACATAGATTGAGTAATGCATACCTTTAAACAGTGCTCGAAAAGGTGTTTTTTTTCAAGTTTGTCTTCATTTCTCAGATAATAATCTGTTTAAATGTATAACCAGTCTGGATGCTTTTTACTAGCACTATATACAACCTTGAGCTGAGCTTTGTTGTTAATAACGTGGTGTAAATACATATTTCAATGTTTCCTTGGTAATTTTGAATTTTTAAAGCTGTCTGCCTTGTGAAAATTAAATATCTATTATTTTGCCTCAGAATGGATCTGACAAGAGCTAGTAACGAGAAGGGTCGGGTCTGCCCTTTGCTTGTTTGTTTTTTTATTTTATTTTTCCCATCACCATTTATCCCCTCTATGCCCTCTTCTACTTCCCACTGCCCCTCCCTGCACTTGCTTGCTTTTTGTATTATGTCTATGTGGACCCGTCTTGGATGTTCTGGAACCTGAGACAGGGTAATAGGGTGCTAAGTAAAAAGAAAATGAGTGAGTGGAGTCCCTCAGTTTGCTCCCCCCAATACACCCTTTCCTGCCAGGCACGATTGGCAATATAGTATGGATATTAAGAGGGCAGGCTCTGGAATCAGTGTCTGGGTGAAAGCCTGCCAGTACCTTTACTAGCTCGATGGTCTTGTACAAGTTGCTTATACTCTCTGCACTTTGGTTTCCTCATCTATAAAATGAGGATATTAATAGTACATCCTATTATCGACTTCTTTCCCGCTTTGTCCATATACAGCACATCTCCCTTCAAAATCTAGAATCCATCCACCCCTCCCCTCACCCCTCCTGGCAAAGCCATCTTGTACCTAGAATAGCCCAGTAGCCTCCTAACTCGTCTTCCTTCTACCCTTGTCCCTTCTGTCCTGTTTTCCATGTAGCAACCAGAGTAATTCTGTAAAAGGATCTCAGAACCTGGCACTTCTCTGCTGAAACTTTCCAGTGGCTCCCACTCCACTCGGAATAGAACCCCGAGTCCTCGCCGTGCCTGCGAGGCCATTCCCACTGGCCTCGGCTGCCTCTGGGACCACGTTTCCTCCCACGCTCTTCCCTCGCTCTGCTCCAGCCTCTCCAGCCTTGTCTCTCTTCTCTCTTCTCAAAAACAACAGGCACACTTCCACCTGATGGTCCTTGCTCTGACTGCTCCCTCTTGTAGGAAAATTCCTCCCCAGGCAGCCACAGGGCTAGTGCTCACTCCATTCAGGTCTCTTCAATGTTAACTTAGAGCCGGGGTCTTCCCTGACCACTCAGTCTTTGCACCTCCCTTTGGGTCATTTTCTGTTACTTGATCCTGTTTTGTGTTTACTAATGGCACTTTTATACTTAACGTATTCCAGTCAATAACCTGCTGTCCAGTGGTTCTCAATCTGGGGTGACATTTGGCAATGTCAGGAGACATTTTTGATTGTCACACTGGGGGCAAGGGGTAGAGGTCAGGAATGTTGCTAAGCACCTAAAATGCCCAGGAGAGACCCCGCCACAACAAAAAAAATTACCTAGCCCAGAATGTCGGTATTGCTGAGGTAAGAAACCCTGCTGGAGCCCTAGCTGGTTTGGCTCAGTGGCTAGAATGTCGGCCTGCAAACTGAAGGGTCCCGGATTTGATTCCGGTCAAGGGCATGCACCTCAGTTGCAGGCTCGATCCCTGGCCCTGGTCGGGGCTCTTGTGGGAGGCAACCAATAGATGTGTCTCTCTCACATTGATGTTTCTCTCTTTCTGTCTCTTCCCCTCACTTCCACTCTCTCTAAAACTCAATGGAAAAAATATCCTCAGGTGAGGATTAACGATAAAAAGAAACTTTGCTGGAAACTGTAAGTGGCATGAGTACAGGGAAACTGGTCTGTTGTCCCCAGGATCCCCAGTGTTTGCAACCTGCCTGGCACATAGGAGATGCATAACCCATGTCTGTAGAGTGAGTGAGTACAGATGAGCGTGTGGTAAAGCATTTGGCATAGTGTTTGCAAATAGTAACCATTCCCTTTAACTTCGGACAGATATTTACTTATACTGAGCTTTACAGTGTGCCAGGCACTGTGCTAACTTCTAAAGATGTGCCCATGAGCAGTGTGCCAGTGAGCAAGACTGCCTAGGCCCGGATCTCTCTAAGGTGACCTTTTCCTGGACATTTAGATGAGCCCTTCTTGTTATGATTGTCGTTGTTCATTATCAGTCATCCCGGCACTGCCTAGGGTTCGCCATTAGACCGCGGCTTCTTGTTGGTTTGGTTTTTATTTTTCAGAGACGCCCTGGGGAACTTGGAGAGTTTAGTAGGTTTGCTTGAAGCAGCCTGGCCTACTGTAAATAGGAACTGCAGAATTTGGAACCAAACAGCCGGGGTTGATATTTGGGCTGTAGCGCTTACATAGGTGTGGCTGTCAGGATAGGCAAGGTTTTTAGCAAGGCTCTGCTATAGGAATAAAAAACTCCCAACTTCTCAGGCCTAACCACAACTGAAGGTTTATTCCTTTGCTCACATACATGTCCGTGGCTTGTGGATTATTTGACTGGCTGAAGCAAGTCACACAACTAAGCCTAATGTGAATGGGACATGGGAAAGAATATATATAGGCAACAGGAAGACAGTTTGTTTTTTTAACTTCAAAAAAAAATCAGTCAAATTTTGTAAAATATATTGGTCAGGCTTTTGGTTGCAAGTCACAGTAGAGTAACTCACACTGGCTTAAGAGGAAAGAGAATTATTGACTCTCATAACCAGGTAGTTGAGAGGAGGAATGACTAGTGATCCAAATGAGATTGCTTTCTCTCTCTTTATCTCTCTACCTTTACCTCTGCCTCTACCTCTACCTCTACCTCTCTTCCTTTTCCTCTCTCCCCATCCCTGTCCCTCTCCCACCTGGCCTCCCCGTCTCTTTATCCAGCCCTCTCCCTTCCCCACCTTATCTCTGTGTTGGATTTATTCTCCTATTACAGACATCCCATCCCCATATGGAGGGGAAGACTGCCCCTGAATAACACCCTTTGAGATCCATGACTAAGAAAATAAGTCACCTTCTCCAAGTCTAGATGAATGGAGAGTTATGATTGCCTGGATCTGGATCCAGGCCATGTCTGTGGCTGGAGTGAGGGAAGATGCTGTAATTGGCAGCCCTACAGCTGCACCACACGATCAGAATAGGGGAATAAGAATTTCTCAGAATTACCTAAGAAGAGCAGGTCCTGCACAGGTGAAAACAACCCTGCACAGGGCTCCAACACATCCTGCCTTGCTCTAAATAAGATAAAGTATGTGAAAGCCTTTTGTCAACTGTAAAGCATTGTCCAAAAGCTAATTGCTGTTCTTATTCCTATCAAGATGAAAAAAAGCCCCATTATTTCCGAGGGTAAAATTAGTGCAATTAGGCAGGCCAGTATTGTCCCACACACTCACTGAGGTGAAAGTAAAGTTGCAATAAATAGACAAGAGGTTACCTGCAGATTGAGTAAGTCGATGACAAAAAGGTGTTTCATTTTTAACACTAGAAATAGTGCTTGTTACTTCGCAATGAGGTTGTACCTGCAGGACAACTATAGGGCGATAAGGTGAAAAGTTCTGTAATATGCATTTTCTGAGGGCTACTGTGTCCCTGGCTAGATGCTAGCGGGTATTCTGGAAGAATAAGGCACAGCTCCTCTCTTGCAACGTTTCTCTGTCACCAAATCCCAATAGCTCGAAATATGCAGATTATGTCAAGGAAGGATCAGGACAAATTGACTGAGTTTCTCACTTTTCCTCCTGATGCCTTGACAGCCTGTTTCTCAGACACACTGGATGATGTTTAATTTAATCCGCGTGCTGGAGGCAGCGCGCTCTGTGTTGCAGCTGTGCACAGTTGGTTTGAAAGGGCTTTTGCAGCACGGCCAAAGGCAGGAAGCACATCGCTGTGACACCTTGATGAATGCATCCCTTGGAAGGAAGCACCCTTATAATAAAGTCACAAAAGAAATCTTCAGACATACATTCTTGGAAGCCCAGCGGCGTGCATATATGCGTGCAGCCAAAAATACTTCCAAAATGACCCCGTTGAAGGTAAATAAGGCCAATGCTAGGCGAATTTTTAAAAGTCTGACTGCTATGTCTCCAGGCAACATTTCTGTAGCCATCTTCCGGTACACACACACAGACAGACACACACACACACACACACACACACACACACACACACTGCATCTATCTCTGTTATGAACCCTACTCCTGCTTCCAACACCCAATGCCTCCTACTTTTCCAGTCAAAACAGGGAAGAAGAGATAGTTGTCACTTTCCCCTGTTGAATGATCAACTGGGTGACTTTTGTGTTGCTGAATTTTGCCTGGTCAATAGGCGTTCCATTTCAGGCCTTGAACTCTAACGGGTCAATGACAGCTTCTGAGCAAACGAGGGCCTGTCAGGGGGAAGGGTGAGGTGTCTGGAATCACACTCAACCTTATTGCGACAACAGTCCTGATGGAGAAAGTCTCATTCAGTCTTTACAGCACGAGTAGGGGACAGTGATATGGGAATCATGTCTGTCTTCACGAGCCTCCTCTCCCCAGAGCCTTGATTGGCGGGGGGACTGGTTCTGGTGTCCAGAAGGCCAGTCTCTTGACCTTGACTGCACTCCAGGAACCAGAGCTGCATCCGAGATAGGGAGGATCCCTGACACATGTCTCTCCATCTCCATTTTCCTTTATCATCTACGTATTAGTCTGCCATAGCAAAGTACCTCAGACTGGGTGGTTTAAACTACAGAAATTAATTTTCCCCGAGTTCTGGAGGCTAGTTGTCCAAGACCAAGTAGCCAGCTGGGTTCTTCTGAGGCCTCGCTCCCTGGCGTGTAGGTGGCCGTCTCCTCCCTCTGTCTTCACATGGTCTTCCCTCTGTATGTAGGGTCTGTATGGGTGGCCCAGGGCCCACCCTAACGACCTCATTTTAACTTGACCATCTCTTTAAAGATCTTATCTCCACATTCTGGAGTACTGAGGGATTAAGGGCTCCAACATATGAATTTGGGGGGGGGGTAATACAATAAGCCCATAACAACTCACCTCCTTCCCCTTATCTTGACCACTTTCCCTCCCTTAACTGCCTAATGCAGGTCAGGCCTGGCTGACCCAGGTACTTGGTTGCCAGATGTGTGGAGCCACAGAGAACTAAATGGTTCCTCTCTAAAAATCCAGAAACAAAGCCAAGAGGCCCTTGAAGCTGGGGGTGAAAAGCCTGGCAGGGCTGAGGTGGTCACCAGAAGCAAAGGTTAATATCTGAGGAGTCAGGAAGCCAGAGAGAAAACAAATGATAGATCAAAATGGTGACCAGGGGTCATCTGAGCCAACAACAGACTTAGCAGGCTCTAGTCCATGGCTGCTTATGAGAAATGTGTGGCATAAGAACCTGAGATAGAATGGACATTGACCCAGGCTTGCACAGTTTAATTAAAATCTGGACTTTCCCTTCCTTGCCTTGCATGATTCATGATTCTTTGATATTATACACATTACTTTTGTTATCGTCATAATTAACTAGTTAATATTAATAATAGGGAAAGAGCAAAGGGGAGGCCAGACGTTTTAAGCATAGTCATCTGGGCAGCTTCTACAAGAAGCTACAGCTTTCCCTGACCGGTTTGGCTCAGTGGATAGAGCGTCGGACTGAAGGGTCCTGGGTTCGATTCCAGTCAAGGGCATGTACCTTGGTTGTGGGTACATCCCCAGTAGGGGGTGTGCAGGAGGCAGCTGATCGATGTTTCTCTCTCATCAATGTTTCTAACTATCCCTCTCCTTTCCTCTCTGTAAAAAATCAATAAAATATATTTTTTTTTTAAAGAAAGAAGCTACAGCTTCATGCTCCCCATGGAACCACATTCATTCCCTGCAGATCACTGGGGGAGGGACCAAACAAAGGGGAGATGGGAGCATGCGCAGAGAAGTCAGGGTGATGTAGGGAAGATGCTTGCCTGTCATTGTAGCCTGGGGTACAATGGATTGGCTAGGAGGTGGACCCCATCAGAAGCATGCAAAATCTTGGAGAGTTAATTGGTTAGTTTGAAGAAGCTACTGGTTAAAATCCTGAAACACCGAGTTCCTCTCTCTGGCTTGCTCTTGCTGTGTCTTGCTTTGTGACCCACACTCGCCCAGGCGCTCTCCTGTTCTCTCTCCATAGCCTTTGGCCTTAAGCAGCCACATGGCCCATGGCGTGTGGATACCACACACAATGGACTGCAGCTAGGAACACACGCTAAGCTAGCCAGATGCTGGACTGGACTTGAGTATGGAACAAAAATTCTGGACAGTGGCTTTAATTCTGGCCCTGCTGAAGACAAGATTGAATTTCTCCCATGGCAAGACAGAGATGGGAACATGCAGAGAAACCCCCTTAATTTTACATCATCAATAAAGCTTTCCACAAAATCCCATCCCCCCGTGGGGGGCCTCAGAAAATTCCTTTTCTCTAGGCACCCCAAGAACTCCACTTCCACCAATAACACTTTCTCTGCTTAAAATCTCCTTCTGCCACAGTGTTAACATGAGCCTCTAGATTTTACAGCGAGTCACTTCTGATGATGAGCCTCCCTAACTCGGGGCATTTTGATTTAGTTGTTTAGCGATCCAACTAGATTATTAAATTCCACGAGAGTAGTGACACATCTTGCGCTTTTTGAGTCCCCGCAGTCGAAAGTTCTCAGCAAATGCTTACTCGATGCATGTTTTAAATTAGGTTGTTCACAATCTTCCTTTGAACTCTTTCGGCTTGTGTATCCTTTCTGTGTCTCTCATTCTGTCTTATACGTGGGAAGGTACACAGTGTGCTCCGTGCTTTAAGACGCATAAGCAGGTTGGTGAAATGGTGATGAGCGCAGACTCTGGCACCAGACTGCTTGGGTTTGAAGTCACTGTTTATTGGCCTGGTGGCCGGGTTAGTTTGCTAGAGTTCCCATAACACAGTGCCACTAACTGGGTTGGCTGACCCACAAACGTATTGTCTCCAGTTCCGGAAGCTAGAAGCCTGAGATTGAGGTGTCGGCAGGATGGTTTCTTCTGAGTGCTGCGAGGAAGACGCCTGGCTTCTGGTGGTTTGCAGGAATCTCTGCTTTTCCTTGGCTTCTGTTGCATCACCTCAGTCTCTGCCTACACCTTCACATGGCGTTCTCTCTGTGAGCATGTCTGTGTCCTAATTTCCCCTTTTTGTAAGGAGACCAGACTCTCTACTCCAGTATGACTTCAACCCAACTAATTTCATCTGCAATGACTCTATTTCCGAAGGAGGTCACATTCTGGGGCCCTAGGGGGTTGGGACTTCAGCTATACTAATCATGTGTGTGTGTGTGTGTGTGTGTGTGTGTGTGTGTGTGTGTATAAGGGCACATTCACCCATTACAGCGGCCCTTGGCAAATGACCTGGTTTCAGTTTGCATGTTAGTAAAATAGAATAAAAATATCGCCTAGCTTATAGGGATGTTGTGTGATTAAGTGGATTAATATTCGTAAAGCATTTAAAATAGTGCATGGCACAAGTAAGCCCTGCATCAGCATTAACCATTAGTTGTTGGCTGCGTATGTGTCTTTCCTCTTCATGAACCTGTGGTGGTGGGGACTCCGCTTGGTCATATTTCTCACGGTGTCATATCATCTAGAGCACAGCACTTTGTACCTGATTGAAAATCTTTGAAGTGAATTTATTAAACTAAACGGAAGGCATGGTGATCCTGGACTGGAATTGAAAGTCTGTCTGGATTTGTGAGATAATACATTTGGTAGATTACACTTCATCATGCCATTCACATAGTTGGTCCCAAAGGCTTGCCCTGCGATGCATCTGAAACCCCTCTTCTTTCTTGTTCTCTTCCTGAGATTTCCTGCTTCCTTAAAAGTGCTTGGGGAATTCAGTCTTACACATACAAATGCCATCTTGTCTCCAGGTATAGAGAGAGCGTTCAGCTTGAGCATCTTACCTTTAGTCACTGGCGTCATTGACTGTGGTTCTCTAATCAGTCGTGGTATTATCAGGGTGAGGCAGGAGCAAGGAGGGAAGAGCAATGTGATATTTCTTCCTCAGAGTCCTGGGTGGGCCATCTGGCAATCTTTAAATCCAGGTGCCAGATTGAATAGCATGCTTTGGGTGACTTTATAAATGTATTCTTCAGGGGAGATGTTGTTTTAACCTCTGTGCTTCACACTACTTCCTAGCTGATGGAAATCTTTTCTGTCCTTTGCTTGAAAATTATGTGGAACACAGCCCAGTAGAGACTAATAAATCAGCATAAGAATTTCTCAGCTGGTCCGAACAGCAGCTAATGATGGGAAAGGTGGTTGAATTATTCTGCGTAAAGCCGGGACAAGAAAACGATGTGCAAGTATTGTTCAGCAAATATGAGGCACCGTCTGGGGGTCCTGAGTGAAACAGCAGCTCAGTTCTTCCTCATGTTCCAGTGACAGGGGAGACCACCTCCATGTGAGAGTCCAAGTGATGAAATGAGGAAATGCAGTGTGGGGGACAGTGAGTTCAGGTTCTAGCCTTGACTGGGTTGCTTATTGGTTCCTTGAAATGAACAAGTCATGTTACTTTTTGTGTCTCCGTCGCCTCTTTTGCACAATGAGGTTGTTGAACTAGGACCATGATCTTTGAGGTTCCTTCTATGCCAATGGTTCCCAACCTTTTTTTGGCCATGCCCCACCTAAGCATCTCTAAAATCCTGGCACCCATCCCCCCGTGACATATAATTCTTATTATTAAAAAGTGAACTCCTATTCATGTGGAGGAAGCCTAAAAGGCCATTACCTTGGTCTAAACAAGCTTCCAAAGAACATGGCATCCATTAAAGAGAAAAAATAAAAGAATGAAAGGACAGTTGAAGTACTGAGGAAGAAATCACTAATAAATTGTTAAAAATAATAATAATACTATGAAAAAAATAGCAAATAAAGTTTCAGAACATATAATAGAGAACTGAAATGCATAAATATTCCACAATTTATATTTATATACTATATATGAGGCCCCTAGAACCATAAGAAGTGCAAAAAAATTCACTGTTAATAACTCATTCTCCAATTGCCCCTCTGTGGGTGTATGCCCCACATTGAGAACCACTGTGCTATGCTTTCACTTCCCCCATCACATTTCATAGACCTGTAGACCTGCCGTCTTTTGACTCCAGGCTAAGTGGTTACAATCACTCGTTTCTGACAACTCACTCTTTAATTACTCTCATGGAGCTCAGTTCCCAGTATTTGTATTTTCTGAATTGCATTGTCTCAGAATTGTATATTCTAAATTGCATGGTCTCAAACCAGTTCAAGGCTTGAATAAGAGCCTGAGTATGTATTATAACTGAATCAAAGGAAAAGAAGGAACATGTAGAGGTCAACTCTTCCTTAATACTGAGAAATTATCTGAATGGCTTAGCAAAGAAGTGTCCCTACATGTGAGATAGAAGATTGTTCATCATGATTGTGCATGTTTCTCTGCTCACAATACTTCTGTCACCAAACGGGTGGGCTTTATTCCCCTTGTACCAACCAATTTTCCAATGCTCTGGGCCCCACTGGGCATCATATAACTTAATTTAATTCGGACACTACCTGGAGTTAGTGCCCAATTCCACAGGTTTAAGGGCTCAGTCCCACAGAACTGCCCTCAGCTTCAGGTACCAGTCACACATGGTGGGTCCTCAGGGTACCCACACTTCTGTCTATCTTGCCTACTAAGTTGGGGGTTCTCACAAACCCAGTCAGTTTTCAATAATTTGCTAGAAGAGCTCACAAAACTCAGGGAAACATCTACCTATATGTATTAACTTATCATAAAGGATATTATAAAAGATACAGATTGAAGAGGTATTTAGGGGAACGTCAGAAGGGCCCCCCATGTAGAAATGTCTGTCTCCTTGGTGTTGGTGTGTGCTACCCTCTCAGCATGTGAATGCATTCAACACAGGAAATTCCATTTAGGAATTTTTATGGAGGCTTCATCATGTAGATATGATTGATTATTAATTCGGTCTCCAGCCCCTCTTCCCTTTATGGAGAATACAGGAGGGGCTAAAAGTTCCAAGTGTCTACAGACTGTGGAATCTCAGAGGGAAGGCGGAGGTGTATTGGTAGGGCGGTGAGGGGGTGGTTGGGAAGAGATCAACTAAAGAACTTGTATGCGTATATGCCTAACCCATGGACACAGACAATAGGATGGTGAAGGCCTGGGGGAGAGGACAGGGTCAGGCTAGAAGGGGTATTGGCGGGGCGGGAGGGGGGGGGGGGAGAAGAGACATACGTAATACTTGTAATACTTTCAACAATAACGATTTAATTAAAAAAATAAAAGTTCTAAGCTTCTAATCATGGCTTGATCTTCCTGGTGACCAGCCCCTCTTCTGAAACTGTCCAGGAGCCAACAAGGAGTTATCTCATTAGAACGAAAGATGGTTCTCTCACTCGAGAAATCCAAAGGCTTTAGGAGCCGTGTATAAGATGCTTCTATCACTCCAGAAATTACAAGGGTTTTAGGAGCGTTGTGTCAGGAACCAGGGGCAGAGACCAAATACATATTTCTTATGTCACATTGTCCTTATGAAGTCTTGGACTAAAGCAGAAATAGAAGGAAATATAAAGGGTGAAAAGCATCCCTGGGTCTCACCTTTAACTCAGAGCTTCTTAGCAAGAGGGCGAGTCATTGATATCTGACAGAAACAGATGAAGGGTCTCCCAGAAATACGACAGCAGATCACTACCTGGAAGAGCTTGCTGCAATATTCTGAGGGGGTCACAAGTCAGTTAAGGTGCCAACTAGCTGGGGATGAATTTATTTTTATTTTTATTTTTAATTTTTGGCAAGTTTAGCTCAGGCAGCGTGTGGTTTGGGATGATCTTGGAAGAAAATGCTTTGTGAGGTTAGAGTGAGCTGGGTCACTCTGCCCCATATCGTGCCTGGATATTTCTCTGAAGCAAGGAGTAATGTGGATGTGGAAGAAGTTCTGAAACTTCCAGTCTTCCTAAACAGTCCCTGTAAGAAGAGAGGTGGGTGGGGGAGGAGGAAGAACACACATCAAAACCCAGATTCAAAGAGTCTCTGATTTTTAAGAGTAGACTAAATGTGTTTTTATTCTACTTTCTCATAAGAGCCCCCAATGCATTTATTCTCTAAGTCCCTAGTTACAATCACTTGATAATGAAGGTCTGCATGGACTCGCACTTTTTTAGATCTGTTTTGGTTGCCATAACTGTTTCTATCCATTCATAATGCTGCTTGCTTTCAGAAATGTGATATTTTCTTTCTCATGAGCACTTTCTTAGACTAGGTATTCTTCTTCTTAAGAAGGACCCGATGAAAATGTGCAGAATGCCTTGGCTACATTTTTACGACATAGGCATTTTATCAGCCCTCACTACACAGGAGCGATTCTATTTACTCATCTGCTATCCCCAAAGCTCTGCAGAGCTGGCTGCAGATCAGGCCTCTAGATATTCCCAAGCCACTGGTTGCTCTCAAAGCCAAGGATGGACTAATTAGCTGAATTTCACATTTGAGGAAAAACCATCTGAGAACATGAAACATTTGGGCTTGTAAAACCTGAGACAGTTTTTATACTCACATAACATTTGGTGGAAAATAAATCCAAATAAATGCTAATTCCTTCATAGTTAAATGGTTAAAATGTTGCTTTGTAAGAATTACTTTATAGACACATAATATTTTTCAACCCAGTTCCTCACTTTGATTTGGCCTATTACCAGTTTACTTGTATTATTTTTCTAACTTCTAAATCAGCATAATCAAGCATATGGTTTGTCAATCATTTTTATATGTTGAAAATTCTGACTTCAAATAATCCTTTGGTATATATTTAAAAATCCATTTTGCTATTTAAAAAACCTCAGTTAACTCAAGAGTTTCTTTAGTGACTATTTTGCTATAAAGAAACAATATGCTTGATAGTTATTTAATCATTTTGAATTTCAGTTTTCATATCAAAATATGGAAATAATGCCCCCCTTACAGTGTTGTAGAGTAGATATGAGATAATAAATGGGACATTGTGAGCAGAAATGTCTAATATTAGCATTGATTTTACTAAAAGCAAAGCAACTGAAATATAATCATATATCTATACTAGAGGCCCAGTGCACAAAATCCGTGCATGGGGGGGGGGTGTCCCTCAGCCCAGCCTGCACCCTCTCGCAGTCCAGGATCCCTCAGGGGATGTCTGACTGCCAGCTTAGGATGTTCTGTGGGAGTGCACTGACCACCAGGGGGCAGCTCCTGTTGAGCGTCTGGCCCCTGGTGGTCAGTGCATGTCATAGAGACCAGTCATTCTGCCGTTTGGTCAATTTGCATTTAGCCTTTTATTATATAGCAGTGGGTCTCTCAACCTTTCTAATGCCACAACCCTTTAATACAGTTCCTCATGTTGTGGTGACCCCCAACCATAAAATTATTTTCGTTGCTACTTCATAACTGTAATTTTGCTACTGTTATGAATTGTAATGTAAATATCTGTGTTTTCTGATGGTCTTAGGCGACCCACAAGTTGAGAACCACTAGCTGGGTCACCTAAGACCATCGGAAAACACAGATATTTACATTACGATTCATAACAGTAGCAAAATTACAGTTATGAAGTAGCAACAAAAATAATTTCATGGTTGGGGGTCACCACAACATGAACTATATTAAAGGGTCGAGAATCACTGTTATATAGGATAAATAGATTATTGACTGTATTCCCTATGCCTGTGGTCGGCAAACTGCGGCTCGTGAGCCACAGGTGGCTCTTTGGCCCCTTCAGTGTGGCTCTTCCACAAAATACCACGGCCTGGGCAAGTCTATTTTGAAGAAGTGGCATTAGAAGAAGTTTAAGTTTAAAAAATTTGGCTCTCAAAAGAAATTTCAATCGTTGTACTGTTGATATTTGGTTCTGTTGACTAATGAGTTTGCTGACCACTGCCCTATGCTGTACTTAATGCCATCACTTTTTTACTCAGTTCCCCAATGCCCCTCCCATCTGGCAAACATCAGTTTGTTCTCTGTATCTATGAGTCTGTTTCTGTTTTGTTTGTTCATTTCTTTGTTCTTTAGATTCCACATATAAGTGAAATCATATGGTATTAAGACACCCACATTTATCTTAGTTCATCTTCATGTAACAGAAAACCCAAATTAACACTGACTTAAGCGCACAAGAGCATTTTTTATCTCATGTAAAAGAAGTCTGATGGACGGAACCTAAAGAATGTGGAAGCTCCACAAAATGTGTAGGGCCCCTTGCATCTTCCTGCTACACTATCCAGGTATATGGCTTATCTCCTGAAAGTCACCCCAGTCTCCAAGATGTTTGCTGTAGCTTCATCCCACAAATTCAATAGGATGGAGAAAGGAAGAAATCAAACATGTCTTTCCCTAGTTCTTTCTCGGTATTTTAAGGAACCTTCCTGTGAAGTCATCCCAGCAATTCATGCATATATTTCATAGGCCAGAACTTAGTCAGTTAGCCACACTTAGGTGCAAGAGAGGCTGGGAAATATAGTATTTAGTTTGTGCATTGTTGCCCTCAGTTGTATAGGCATTTTATTAGTAAGATAAAAGGCAAGAATGGATTTGATAAGCAACTAGCAGTTCCCACACAAAGTGTAAATTATTTGTGGCATCCTGGGGAAAGAGTAGAAAGGAAAATCTATGGTCAAAGAGAATTGACCTGGTGACCTGACCAACTGTCTACATCCACACTCCCACTCTTACTGGGCTAATAGCCTGGCTCTCCTTGATATTTGCCAAGCCATGTATAATCACATTACATGCATTATTTCATTAAGTCTCAAAGCAACCCTGGAAGTAGGTGCTAATATTATTCCTATTCTATATGTACTCAATTGAGGCTTGAGATTAATTAATTTAATGAAAATTACTAGGAAGTAGAGACTTGAACTCAGGTCATTATCGCAGAAGCACGTACATACTGGCATTCCACCAGATACTTGCATCATCTTCAGTTTTTTTACAGAGTTCTAAAATAGCTCTAAGACACGAAAGGCAAAGATAACCTGGAAGGGTATGCTAGACAGGCCCTCAATAACCTTGTCATCCATTTTAAAAACTCATCATTTAAAATGTTTCTCCCCATTGCCAGGTATGCCAGCATTTAGAGAGACATAAAGAATATCCCCCAGCCTGGCTGGCATGGCTCAGTAGGTGAGCGTCGACCTCTGAACCAGGAGGTCACGGTTCCATTTCAGGTCAGGACACATGCCCAGGGTTGCAGGCTCGATCCCCAGTTTGGGGCATGCAGGAAGCAACCAATCAATGATTCTCTCTCATCAATGATGTTTCTCTCTCTCTCTCTCTCCCTCTCCCTTCCTCTCTGAAATCAGTAAAAATACATACATATATATTTTTTAAAAGAATATTCTCTCAAGTTCCTTTTAAGCAGTTACCCTTTATTGACCTGCTACCGTAGGACCAGCATAAAGACTGGAAAGGGGAAGAAGGACCTTTTCTCTTGGAACTGCTCCTCTGTGTTGGTAATAACTTTCCAAACTAAGATGGAAACTAGATTCCAAGGGCTGCTATGTCACCTTTGGTGAGGTAATTAACAAATACGTATTGGAGGCCTTCAATGTGCCAGATACTCTGCTAGCTGAGCAAAGTAGACACGGCCCCTGCTGTCAGATACAGTTCAGGAGAGAAAACTTCCCTTCCAAATGAGGGCAAATAAGCTGGCTAATAGGATGTGCAAAAGTGCAACCCTGTCTCCCCCCCTCCCACACACCCACCACACACACACACACCCACACACACACACAACTGAATTGCTTCTATAGACATTCCGGATTTCAGTGCTTACTTTATAACTTGATCAAAGCTTCCTTTCCTAGTCTAAACAGCTTGTCTGCCTCCTTGAGGCTCCTTTTCCCCAGTTTTTGAGCATTCTGGAACATCTTTAAAGGGAAACAACTATCTGTATTAAAGTTGCCAGTGTGGGGTTGTGTTTTTTTTGTGTGTGGGTGTGGGGGTTTTTTGTTTGTTTTGTTTTGTTGGCAGCCAAGCTATAGGATTGGCAGCATTTCCCTCATAAAAGCGTCCTGTGACTTCCTTCTGCCACCTTTGGAAATTCTGCAAGTGATAAAGGGGCATATAATGACTCAGTACAGAGAAGCTTCTGGACTCCTCCCATTCTGCCCTTAAGTGGTCCCAAAGAGAAGCAAGAAGTCCCTTTCTTTGACTCTTTCCCTTCCTTCTGCCTCTGTCTCCCTCATCTGTCCTTCTGTCTTCCTCACTCCATGTTCTCCTCAGTGCCCTGCCAACTAGTTCTTGTTTGCAAAGGTTTTCTGCGCTCACGTCTCCGGCTGGTTCCTCCAGGGGCCCATTTATTCTTTTTTAGCAGCCAATTTCACAAGGCCCTGTTTGCTGCACACTATAATTAAGCAGCAGTGGCTCCAGAGCGGTCATAGGCAGTGCTCAGTGCTGTAATCACCTTGATTACAGGAGGGAGGCAGCTGTGCACTGAGCGGGAGAAAGGGAAAAAGGGAGAGAGAGAGAGGGAGACAGTAACCACAGGTCCTTCCTCTTCAGACCCTTCTCAGAAAGGAGCCAAGCCATAATGCCACAATCATCAATAATAGTTAGGAACTAAGCTTGTTGAAACACATTGACAAATACAATCACTTTCATCCAAGTCCGCCCCTGTTTAGCGGCATGTCCTTAGGTTGGACACTGACCCCGCCCCACTCCCCCACCCCCCCACTCCCCGACTCAATTTCCTGATTATAAAATGATGGGCTCAGAACAAGTAGTTAGCAAAAACCTTTAGCTCAAATATTCTGTTTAAGTAAATGAAAACCACTGAACTTTTTAACAGTAAGCTTACTATTGCTTTTTTTTAAATGTCTGAGCAGATGTTCAGCATTGCCATTAAGGAATGGGGCTGAAGGGAAATAAAAGAAACATTGGTTAGGTGTCCTGTTGTTTGGGGGGCTGGCTGCTGACTGACTTTTTTCTTTTCCATTAAAGTGATAACTGTACATGAGGAAGGGGAATCAAGCAATTTAGGCAGGTCTAAAATAAAACAAAGCCATCTCCCACCCACCCGTTCATGCCAATCACGTTTCCCAGTGAACCACTCTGTGCTTTTGATTTTTTAGTTATTTAGCTGATTGCCATCATCACTTTATATCCTAATACCCATTTTTCTGTTTCCTGAGTTATCTACTTTGAATATACTGTTGACTCCCAGTATAGTTGAAGAGGAACTATCGTCTTCAGATGCACCTTCCAATTTTGTTCGATTATATTATTTCTAGATTGTCAAGGTTTAGAATAATCAGTTTTTTATGCTTTGTCTGTAGCTTGCTTCTGAAAATTTAACCCCCAGAAAAGCATATAAAGTATAATGATCATATAAATATCTTTCCCTATGGAACCAAGTGATTTCATTGGACCCATAGAAAAGGAAATGTTACCCTGGCCAGTGTGGCTCAGTTGATTGAACATCATCCCATGCAACAAAGGGTCAACAGTTCGATTCCCAGTCAGGGCACATCCCCAGGTTTCTGGCTCGATCCCCACTAGGGCTGTGTGTGTAGGAGGCAGCCAATTGATGTGCTTCTCTCTCTCCCTCTCCCATCTTCTCTCACTAAGATCAATAAAAATGTATTTAAAAAAGAAAAGGAAATATCGTATGTCACTGAATTCTTGGTACTTCAAAAAGAATGTTCTACATATAAAAAATGGGTAAACTTTTCATTTCTTTTCAGATTTATTCACTTCTAATTCATGCTCAGATTACCACTCTTTCTTCTACCTATGTTATCCTTTTTCTTATATCTTTTCCTCTTGACTGATTCCTTGTGTCTTTTGTTGTTGTTGCTGTTGGTTTTATATTTGTTACACACAGAAAACCTTTGAGGCTTTCTATATCTGAAAATATTTTCTAATCCCTCACACTGTGGATTAATCATTTTGGATTAATTTTATAACAACCTATAAAATTGGAATGGTTAGCATTCAGTTTCCTGAATTATAAAATGATGGAATGATTAGAATGAATGAATCCATTTATAATCATTAGTCTTTTATTTTAACTTCTTTATTACCAATTTTTAAAATTTATCTCTTAATTATGTGGATTTATTTATTTTTATTTCTGGCAAAGCATTTTTGAAGAGGGCTTTTGGGTGCTATAGACTCTTGAGTTTTTTCATGTTGAAAATGTAAATCACACCTTCTGGATTTAATCTTCTTTTGGTCACAATTATTTCTTTTTCTAAATTCTGTAATCATTGTTCCACTGTTTTCCAAATGAATGTGACTATGGAGGAGTCTAATGCTAGCCTGACTTTCTTACACTTTTAAGATGATTCATTTTTCTGCCTGGGTGGCCAAGGAATTTTTTTCCCCTAAATCCAAAATCTTGAGCAGAATATATTTCCATGTTACTATTACTATATAAAGTTTTCCTATGACCACAATGTATTTTTCCTTTTAACAAATTCAGTTTTTTCAGGGGACTTCCTTTTAGTATACCTCTGAGTGATTTTTCCATTCCATTTTTCTATGTCTAATTACCTTTATGCTGTTTTGTTTAATCTGTCTTCTCTGCCTATTAGCTTCTTTCTGATTGCAGAAATCAGTTTGCCTTTTAAAATCTGCATTCATTATGATAATCTCAAGCTTTTCTATTAATAGCATAATTTTAAATTGCCTATTATAAAATATTTCATGCATATAGAAATAGAGGTGAGTATAAATATAAGGTGTAAAGAATACTAAACAAATAAACATATATCCACAACCCAGTTTAAGAACAATCAATGCAGTTTACTATTGAAAACATTTGAACTTTTTTATAAAATGAATTATGTTATATTTTCTCCAGCAGCCTGCTTCCCCACTCACCCCCTAGCTTAAAATTCTGCTTATTAAATTAATTTATGTTAACACATATACCTCCAGTCCTTTATTTCTCACTGTTGAATAGTATTCAGGGTTACCACCATTTATTCATTCATTTCACTGTCACTAATTACTTCATTTTATTTTAAAATTTTATTTTATAACTACCAATATTATTATAAAAATTTTAGGACAGGTTATATTCTATACATGTTCAAAATTTTGTCTGGAATGTATATTTCTAGGGGGTGATATTTTTAAGCCATAGAATTAAGAATATTGTTAGCTCAATTATGCCAAATGCTTTGCTAAAATTATTATATATAATTTGAGTATAATATATTATTTTCTTAGATATTGTGTATTATCCTATAATTATGTTGCTTTGCTTCTTGATTTGTTTCCTTGGGTCTGAAATCTCTCTTTTAATCTCATTATATTGCTTTATTATCTTGTTTTTAAATTCTTCTTCCATTTAATCTATATTCTCTTTAACTTATATATTCCTTTGTTCTTCCTCACTTGATTTGGTCCTTGAATAACACTGTGGAATAGGTAATATTATTATTCTCATTTTATAGGAAAAAAATGGACTTACAAGAAATTATGTGTCTAGGCCACAGTCTTAGAGCTAGTGAGTCGAGGATTCACAATGAGCACCCAAGTATTCCACCTCCAAACTCTTGCTGTTTCCACTCCTTTAGAGAAAATATAATTGAGGGCTACATTGTATAGTATGGCCTCTAAGACTAATTAAGCTTCCAAACTGAACAGGAATAGATAAACAATACTTAAATAATATGAGTAATTCAATGAAAATCCTCCCCAATAAGACAAGAACAGCAGGATACCAGGTGACATTACCGCTGATCCATCTTGGAAGTTATTGTGATAGTAAAAGGAGGAATTTTACTGCTGCTACCACCTAAAGTGTGTGTGTGTGTGTGTGTGTGTGTGTGTGTGTGTGTGTGTGTGTGTGTTTTAGGCAGCTGATAAGTGACAAGACTATTGAAAAAGGCTTTTGAAATCCAATGTAATACCAAGGAAACAGGGTGGAAACAAGAATATGACATCGGTTTTCTTGTACCTTGATGGTATCTTGGGAGAAGAGCCTTTATTTGGAATCTCCCTTATCCTCAACTCCCTCTGTCCTGAAGAACCAGGTCACACAGTGAAAACCAGTGTAACAATGAATACGATGGAGGACAGAGCCTTCCGCTGCATAAGGGCCTCTTCCAGCACTTGGAGGGAGAGACTGAAGTGCCTTTTTTCCTGGAAAGGACAGTGGTACTGAGTTTCAGTTTTGGAAGAAAGGTATAGGAAGTGACATAAATGATCTCTACTGAGAATGATGTAAACCAAGGGTGAAGGTCAGCAAGACTGACTAAAAAATTATTATATCTTTTATCTCTGAAATTGTATGCTCTTGTGTCTTAAAGCTGGTTGAGTTTAGGTCCTACTTTCAAATGTCTTTGTCAAGAAATTATATTCAGACATAGGATTATCAACTATTTTCATTGTTTCCTAAAGGTTGTTCTATGGGAGATCAATAAATTTTCAATGAAAAATGACTGCAAAGTATTCAAATAGGTTTGGATGTATTTTATTTAACCATGCCAACAATATGGTCTAAAACATATTAGAGAAAAATATTATTTTATATAAATTAATCAATATGTAATTGTAAAATATTACATATTTTTATAAACAGAGATGCACTAAAATTCTGCTAGGGAATATACCCTGCCCACATCTGGGTGGTAGGAATAAAAGTGAATTGCATTTTCATGTTTTTGCTCATCTTCATTTTTTTTTTTTTTAGTGAATAATATTTTAAAGAAATTTAATATGACAACAATAATAACTTTAATACTTAGTCCTTAATATGTTTTATGTCACATAGGCCTAAGAAGTAGGCACTGCTATTATTATTGTCATTATATAAATGCTACTTTTAAATTTCAGATTTAAAGCTATGAGGAACTAGACAAGTTGGTTCAGGCAGAAAGGAGAAAGTGGGAATGAGACATATCTGGAAGGCAGAAATAAGAAAACATAGAAACTAATTGTCTGTGGGAAGCAACTATGTATGCCTCCAGGATACTAAGGCTTATCGTATTAGTGACAAAAACAGAATCAAGGAAATCCAAGATTATATAAAGATTTTAACGAAATGTAAAGGAATGGTTACTTTTCAAGAAGAAGCTGGGGTTGGCTCTTGTTGATAATTGAGGAGGTGGCAAAGCACTTTGGTAGAAATGTTTGGGTGCTGGCCGGAACTCCGGAGAGAGGGGAACCTAAAGCTGTAGTTTGGGCAGCCATCCACAATGGCGTCTTATTGAGAGTCGTTCATGTGAATGGGCTCTCCCTCCTGGTCTCTATACCATCCCAAGAACTTGACTAATGTATGGAATGATGATAGAATGGAATTCCAAGAGTCCTTGTGCGTGGATGAATGTTGACAAAGGATGACATTTTCAAATTGTTTTCTTTATTGTTTTTCCTTAGAGATTCCTTGATTTCTTTTTTTTTAAATAAAAGTAGAAACAACATTTAATAAGGTTACACCCTAGGAGATAGGATTTGAGGTGAAAGATACCCTAGCCACATGAAGAAGTGATCAGAAATTGAGAATTGAGTCATGGTAAATTCGTGGTATACTGCATGGAGGATGAGGAAAGGGATCGAGGTAGGAAAATACAAAATGAAGGTTTCTGACTATGTATAAATACAATGAGCAAAGATGTAAGAGTCTTGGGGTCTCAAAGAACCCCAACTTAAAAAGGAATGTGCTGTATATTATGCTGGTACGTGTAAAATGTTTATTAGGAAATATTTTTTCAGGCAGTAAAAAGACATAAATATAATCATGCAATCACCTTGTCATATTGGGCATTAGGAAGACCTAAATTAGAAATATAATAAATTCCTTTCTCTTCAAGGCCCCTCTTTTAAGTGAGTTCAAAGTTATTAAATAAAATATAGAGGACATCAAAGAAAAATGAGTACATAACTATAAAATGTACTTCTAAAGACAGGTTAATGAACATGGTATTATTTTTGGAATCAATAGCTCAGAGATAACTTAATAAGGATCAAGATAATTAATTTGGGCAAGGTTATGGAACAGAATTTTTTGGCATCTTTATTGCAGGCAGAAAAATGGGAAATAAGCTGAAACCTTGGAGCTATCTTCATTCCATTAGTTAAGAGTAATCTCTCAAAAAGTACCTGTGCCTATACAGGGTGGGGCCAAAATAGGTTTATAGGTGTGTCTACAGAGTTTATTCTTGTATTATTATTTATTTATTATTTATTTGTATCACAATTGTAAACCTACTTTTGCCATTCCCTGTATATTTACACACAGATCACACATACTTACACATATAAATATACAGTGTTTGTATAAAGAGTGTGGAAGGGTATGTGTCAATCTCTTAATAGTTATTATTTGTATGTGGTACAATTATAGGTGTTTCTATTTGTCCTATATCTGAATTTTCTCATCTGTATTAAACATTAAATATTTGTGCAAAAGGAAAAAAACCTGCCCCAGCCAGGTGGCTCAGTTGTTCGCAGCAGCATCCCATACAACAAAAAGGTCAGGACGCCTGCCTAGGTTGTGGGTTCCATCCCAGGTCAGGGTGGTATGACAGGCATCCAATCCATGTTTCTCTCTCATATTGATGTTTCTCTCTCTCTCTCCCTTCCACTGACTCTAAAAATCAATTAATATATCCTCAGGTGAGATTTAAAAAAAAAATCTGTTTGAAGTGTTTATAGAAAAAAAAAATGTCACTTCCCTCTCACCCCTATCACACTGTCAACCCCTAACCTATGAAACTTGTTTTTTATAAGATTCTATATAACAATAATACTGCTACTCTGTTTTATCTTTTTCAGATACTAGTGAAAAATAACCATCTTTCAGACAAGATCATTGTTCTGCCAGGGATAATTGAAGAAATCTCACTTCCCGAGGCTGTAGATGTGATCATTTCTGAACCAATGGGATACATGCTGTTCAATGAAAGGATGCTGGAGAGCTATCTTCATTCCAAAAAATGGCTGAAAGCAAATGGTGAGTTGGCCAATCCTGGTTTAGAAAATAGACTAACTTGTCTGTAAAATTTGTCAAGAATCATGTCAAAAATTTCCCCCATATTCAATTCTGACAGAAAGGAGAGGAGAACATTTCCATTGCACCAATTCTTTTATTTTCTCATCTCATTCCATAACACATGAGATAGTCTCCAACCATGATGGCCGTGTGCTGCACAGGATTCAATATAGTATAGGTGACCAGTTCAGAGTTAAGTATTTTTGTCCTGGTTCTATCACATTCTTTCTTAAGGAACTTGGCCTAATACTTGACTGTTTGACTTTGATTTCTTCACCTGTACGGTTAAAAATAATCTCTAAAGGCCTATGAAGTGTTTGCCTTCTATAATGTATAAACTCTCTGGGGTCTGCTAGTTCTTTCTGACATACTCTTTTTTTTTTTTACTGCTTATCTTTCCCCCTATGATCATTGCTTATAATCAAGATAAAAATATATAAAGTCCAATAATTTTTGTGCTTACCAAGTGTCTGCATGCACTAATCAATTTGCATGATTTTATAAAAACCTTACAAAGTGTGAATGATGGAGGTTTTTAACTTATTTGAAGGGTTAATGTTGAGGTTCTTGTGATTTTATATTTCTTCCCCAGGGGAATTTGGCGACATTTGGAGACAATTTGGGTTTCATAACTGGGGGCGGGGCTACTACTGGCATCTAATGGGAGAAGCCAGGGATGCTGCTAAACATCCTTCAAAGTACAGTACAGCCTCTGTGCATCAAAGAGGCACCCCCCTGAAATGCCAATAGTGCCAAGACTGAGACCTGGCTTAGGGAGATAGACTTGAAAAGTCCTGGCACAGTGAGGAAAACAACCTAGCAAGGGCACACCTTTAATAAGTGACAGAAAGACCCTTACATGTGCTGTCTACAAGAGATTCACTTCAGATTGAAAGACACACACAAACTGAAAGTAAAGGAATGGAAAGAGATATTTCATGAAAATGAAAACAAACAAGCAAAAAAAAAAAAGCTGGGTAGCAATACTTATACCAGACAAAATAGACTTTAAAACAAAGGCTAGAGAAACCAAGATGGCGCCATAGGTTAAACACCTAACCCGCAGCCGGGCACAACAATTTCAAAAATACAACTAGAGGTCAGAACGGTCATCGTCCAGAACCACAGGAAAGCTGGCGGACTGAAATGCCCACAGCTGGGGAGAAGGAGAAGGTCACGGGGACAGTCGGGGGAGCCGCAAAAGCCTGAGGTATGGAGAAACGGACGGAGACACGAGCACGCGCGCCTGCGGGGAGGATGGAGCCGGAGAGGAAGGGGCGGCTGACGGCCTGGCCGGCGTTCACTGGCAGGAAGGAGATAAAGGCTCCGGATTGCGCTGAGCGCCGGCTCCGACTGCATTGAACCCCGTTCCGGGCGAAACCCTGGGAAGCCAGGCGCAGGCTGGGGGAATGAATCTGGGCTGTGGGGCGCAGGCACAGAGGAGCGGCGGAAGGCAGAGCTCCAGAGGCGCGCGCAGGAAGGGGCGCAAAGGACGGACTGTTGCCTGCGCCACTGAACTGCCCTAGCGGGAAGGAGACAAGGGCTCCAGACCGTGCTGAACCCCAGTTCCGACTGCACTGAACCCCAGTTCCGGGCGAAACCCTGGGAAGCCAGGCACATGCTGGGGGAATGAATTTGGCCTGTGGGGCAGAGGCACAGAGGAGCGGCGGCTCCAGAGGCGCACACGGGAGGGCGCGCAGAGGAGGGACTGTTGCCTGCGCCACTGAATGGCCCTGCTGGGAAGGAGACAAAGGCGCCAGACTGCGCTGAGACCCAGTTCCAACTACATTGAAACCCAGTTCCAGGCAGCGGGCGAAACTCCAGGGCGCGTTTCTCTCAGAGGTGTTTGCAAGGAATACAGAGGGACACAGACACAGGAGCCTCATGTCTCCTGCACAGCAACTCTTCCTATATAGACAAAGAGGGTCCTCATGGACAATTGGCCTGGAGGACAATTCCTCCTAGTGACACCAACAACAATCAAGACTTAACTGTAGATACTCACTCAGTTTCGCAACTGCGCCGCCCCCGCAGGCCGCCCGGCCCGGGGCACTGGGGACGCCGCGGCGGCAGCGGCGCCCGGAGCCCGGCGGCCGCCCAGCGCCCATCCCCGCCGCAAGGCCCCCGCGCGCCTGGTTCCGCGGGCCGCGCGCCCCGCACACCGGACGGAGGCCCGGGCGCCCTCTCCGTGCACCTCCCGGCGCCACTAGACCTCAGTAGAGTTGACTGAATTCAAGGGATTAAGAAGAACAAATTGGGGAATTCGAAAAAGATGACGGCGGAGGTGAAGGCTGATGTGTTGCCTCACATGGCAGTTTCGGAAATACAACTGGAACATGGACTAGTGAGGGTGGCGACTGCTGCTCGCGTCTCCCCAGACCAGGCGGCTGCTCCTCTCAGTCAGCACCGCAGCCGGGGCCATGGGCTCGTGGGCGCCGCAGCAGCTGCTGTGGCGGCGGCCGCGGACTGGGCGCAGCGGCTCTCTGTGAAGGAAGAGACCATCTTTCTGCTGGAGGGGCGCATCCGCGCCACCGACCTGGCCGAACTGCGCAGTGAGATCCTCGAGGCCCCGGAGGCCGCCAACACCGTTTTGGAGGATTCTTAGGAGTTCTCATCTTACATTCAAGCCCTTTAAGCCATTTTGACAGAGGAGAATCAAGAAGGCGGCTAAGTTAAACAAAGGAACTGCGAACTCCACCGCGCACAGCAATTTCAGGGGCACGAATGGAGGACAGAGCCTCTGCCATCCAGAACTACAGGAGAGATGGCTGAATGGTAGATTTATAGCTAAGAGGGAAGAGGAAACCAGCGAAATCGGAGGGGATGAGGTGTGGAGGCGCGTGGGTCTGGTTGGTGGCGGGGGAAAGGGGCTTTTGTTCCAAACCTAGGGGAGATTAGCTCTCCATCACACTGAAATCCAGCTTCTGGGGACCCGTGGGAGACCCAGATGCCTGCGGGGAGAGGCGGGACTCTTGCGGAGGTGCCAAGCGCCCCTGGGTCTGGGGGAGGCCGCGCTCCCCTGGGTCCGAGTGAGGCCAGGGGTCCATAGATCCAGGTGAGGCCTCGCGCATCTAGGCCCAGGTGAGCCCAAGTGGCCCTGGGTCTGGGAGAGGCCAAACATCCCTGGGTCCAGGTGAGACCATGTGTCCCTGGATCGGGTGAGGCCTCGTGAACCTAGGCCCGGGTGAGCCCAAGTGGCCCTGGGTCTGGGAGAGGCCAAGCGTCCCTGGGTCCGGGTGAGACCATGTGTCCCTGGATCCGGGTGAGGCCTCGTGCACCTAGGCCCGGGTGAGCCCAAGTGGCCCTGGGTCTGGGAGAGGCCAAGCATCCCTGTGTCCGGGTGAGACCATGTGTCCCTGGATCCGGGTGAGGCCTCGTGCACCTAGGCCCGGGTGAGCCCAAGTGGCCCTGGGTCTGGGAGAGGCCAAACATCCCTGGGTCCAGGTGAGACCATGTGTCCCTGGATCGGGTGAGGCCTCGTGCACCTAGGCCCGGGTGAGCCCAAGTGGCCCTGGGTCTGGGAGAGGCCAATCGTCCCTGGGTCCGGGTGAGACCATGTGTCCCTGGATCCAGATGAGGCCTCGTGCACCTAGGCCCGGGTGAGCCCAAGTGGCCCTGGGTCTGGGAGAGGCCAAGCGTCCCTGGGTCCGGGTGAGACCATGTGTCCCTGGATCCGGGTGAGGCCTCGAGCACCTAGGCCCGGGTGAGGCCACGTGCCCCTGGGTCTGGAAAAGACCAAGCGCCCCTGGGTCCAGGTGAGACCATGTGTCCCTGGATCCGGGTGAGGCCTCGTGCACCTAGGCCCGGGTGAGCCCAAGTGGCCCTGGGTCTGGGAGAGGCCAAGCGTCCCTGGGTCCGGGTGAGACCATGTGTCCCTGGATCCGGGTGAGGCCTCGTGCACCTAGGCCCGGGTGAGCCCAAGTGGCCCTGGGTCTGGGAGAGGCCAAGCGTCCCTGGGTCCGGGTGAGACCATGCGTCCCTGGATCCGGATGAGGCCTCGTGCACCTAGGCCCGGGTGAGCCCAAGTGGCCCTGGGTCTGGGAGAGGCCAAGTGTCCCTAGGTCCGGGTGAGACCATGTGTCCCTGGATCCGGGTGAGGCCTCGTACACCTAGGCCCGGGTGAGCCCAAGTGGCCCTGGGTCTGGGAGAGGCCAAGCGTCCCTGGGTCCGGGTGAGACCATGTGTCCCTGGATCCGGGTGAGGCCTCGTGCACCTAGGCCCGGGTGAGCCCAAGTGGCCCTGGGTCTGGGAGAGGCCAAGCGTTCCTGGGTCCGGGTGAGACCATGCGTCCCTGGATCCGGATGAGGCCTCGTGCACCTAGGCCCGGGTGAGCCCAAGTGGCCCTGGGTCTGGGAGAGGCCAAGTGTCCCTGGGTCCGGGTGAGACCATGTGTCCCTGGATCCGGGTGAGGCCTCGTGCACCTAGGCCCGGGTGAGCCCAAGTGGCCCTGGGTCTAGGAGAGGCCAAGCGTCCCTGTGTCCGGGTGAGACCATGTGTCCCTGGATCCGGGTGAGGCCTCGTGCACCTAGGCCCGGGTGAGCCCAAGTGGCCCTGGGTCTAGGAGAGGCCAAGCGTCCCTGTGTCCGGGTGAGACCATGTGTCCCTGGATCCGGGTGAGGCCTCGTGCACCTAGGCCCGGGTGAGCCCAAGTGGCCCTGGGTCTGGGAGAGGCCAAGCGTCCCTGGGTCCGGGTGCGACCATGTGTCCCTGGATCCAGATGAGGCCTCGTGCACCTAGGCCCGGGTGAGCCCAAGTGGCCCTGGGTCTGGGAGAGGCCAAGCGTCCCTGGGTCCGGGTGCGACCATGTGTCCCTGGATCCGGATGAGGCCTCGTGCACCTAGGTCCGGGTGAGCCCAAGTGGCCCTGGGTCTGGGAGAGGCCAAGCGTCCCTGGGTCCGGGTGCGACCATGTGTCCCTGGATCCAGATGAGGCCTAGTGCACCTAGGTCCGGGTGAGCCCAAGTGGCCCTGGGTCTGGGAGAGGCCAAGCGTCCCTGTGTCCGGGTGAGACCATGTGTCCCTGGATCCGGGTGAGGCCTCGTGCACCTAGGCCCGGGTGAGCCCAAGTGGCCCTGGGTCTGGGAGAGGCCAAGCGTCCCTGGGTCCGGGTGCGACCATGTGTCCCTGGATCCAGATGAGGCCTCGTGCACCTAGGCCCGGGTGAGCCCAAGTGGCCCTGGGTCTGGGAGAGGCCAAGCGTCCCTGGGTCCGGGTGCGACCATGTGTCCCTGGATCCGGATGAGGCCTCGTGCACCTAGGCCCGGGTGAGCCCAAGTGGCCCTGGGTCTGGGAGAGGCCAAGCGTCCCGGTGTCCGGGTGAGACCATGTGTCCCTGGATCCGGGTGAGGCCTCGTGCACCTAGGCCCGGGTGAGCCCAAGTGGCCCTGGGTCTGGGAGAGGCCAAGCGTCCCTGGGTCCGGGTGCGACCATGTGTCCCTGGATCCAGATGAGGCCTCGTGCACCTAGGTCCGGGTGAGCCCAAGTGGCCCTGGGTCTGGGAGAGGCCAAGCGTCCCTGGGTCCGGGTGCGACCATGTGTCCCTGGATCCAGATGAGGCCTCGTGCACCTAGGCCCGGGTGAGCCCAAGTGGCCCTGGGTCTGGGAGAGGCCAAGTGTCCCTGGGTCCGGGTGAAGCCAGAGCCTGGGTCCGGGTGAGGCCGTGTGCCCCTGGATCCATCCGGGTGAGGCTGGGTCCCAGGCCCGGGTGAGACCACGCGCCCCTTGGGTATGGGTGAGGCCACGTGCCCCTTAGTCCGGGTGACGCCGTGCCCCTGGGTTCGGCCGAGACCAAACCAGAGGGAGTCGGACCTCCGTTACCGCCATTTGTCCACCATCCAGAGCTGGGGGGTCAGTGCTGACATGTACACATAAGGAACTACTGGACATTGAAATTGAGTCTCAAAAGAACTGTTGGTCCAGGGGGAAGCTCGCTACAGATTGATTCATTTGCCTGTCAGCATAACTATTATTGCTCGTCTCACATTCAGTGCTTATTAGTATATATCTAGTGACATATGATCTCGCTCATCTAGGGGAAATGATGAACAACATAGACTGAGGAACAAGAACAGAACCAGAAGCAAGGAGGCATCGATCGGACTATCGGGCCTCAGAGGGAGGATAGGGGAGGGTAGGGGGAGGGTGGGGGGGAGGGGGAGAGTTCAACCAAAGGACCTGTATGCATGCATATAAGCCTATCCAACGGTTAAGTTCAACAGGGGATTGGGGCATGCGTGGGGAGAGGGGTGGGATGGGAATGGGGGAATGAGGACAAATATGTGACACCTTAATCAATAAAGAAATTTAAAAAAAAAAAAAAAAAAAAAAACAAAGGCTATAATAAGAGACAAAGAAGTGCCTAGCAATTCCATTTCTGGGTATTTAACCAAAGAAACCCAAAATTCTAAATCTAAAAGACACATACATCCATATGTTCATTGCAGCATTACTTACAGTAGCCAAGATATGGAAGCCATCTAAGTGTCCATCAGTGGAAGAATGGATAAAGAAGAAGAAGTTGTGCATACATGCAATGGAATATGACTCAAGCATAAAAAAGGATGAAATCTTGCCATCTGCAACATGGAATGACCTAGAGGGTATTGTGCTGAGTAAATAAGTCAGACAGAGGAGAGCAAATACCATGTAATATCACTTATATGTGAATCTATAAAACAAAATAAATGAACAAGCAAAATAGAAACAGACTCATAGATGCAAAGAACATTTTTTTTTCATGGAGATAGACTTATGAATACCCGTTTAATATGCAAAGAACATTTTGATGGTTGCCAGATAGGTGAGGGGTTGGGGGAAAAGGTGAAGGGACTAAGAAGTACAAATTGGTAGTTACAGAACAGTCATGGGGATATAAAGTACAGCATAGGGAATATAGTCAATAATATCATAATAACTATATGGTGTCAGATGGGTAGTAGATTTATCAGGGCAATCCACTTAATAAGTTATAAAATGTCTAATTTCTGGGTTATATACATGAAACCCCTAATATAATATTGTATATCAACTATAATTGAAAAAAATACATATTTAAAATTTGAAAAAAGAAAGTGACAGAGCAGGGACTTGACCCCAGGTCTGTCTGACCTGCATCCCACACTCACAACTCCTGTACACACACTGACTTTCTACTCTTTACCAGAGATAGTGGAAGGAATTCTAACAGCCCATGTTTTTCCAATAAGACATAAAAGGTAACTAAATTGTAGCTTCTTACCTTAATTTTATTTACTCTAAATTCCTCCCTATTTTGATATCCAACAAAAATTTGAAGACAAAATAGGGAATAAAAGTACAACTCATTCTTAACCAAGTGACACAGTATATGTGTACAAATAAAGCTTGAGACTCATCCATACGTGTTTTCAAAATTTAGGGATTCAGATATATGCACTTAAAAAACCCTCATGTGAAAAAAATAACTAAATAAACTTAGGAAAGGATACCCAATCTCAACAGCTTCATTAGTGTTCCTGTTGTAAAACAGCCCAGGTTGAACTTGGAAGCCTTGTGTCCACGCCATAAAATTGAACTGTGGGAGAGGAAGGGAAGGAACAAAGCTGCTTGGATTTCCTCCTCAGTGCCCCCCCACACCCCCGAGGGAAGAATTTTTAGACTTTTTTTCTGGAGAGTTTTTCAAATGGTGAGGTGCTTTTGTGTGATGAGATTTTACACATAGTTAATTAACATGCAACTGATTGAGCCTCTCTAAGCTGAATATTTCCCCAGATATTTGAAGTGGATATGAAATTTTATATTGGGCTATGTATTTTTAACTAGACAAGTAGAAATAAATGCTGATTTTATCAGCTTTTTACCCTGGGTGTTCCTGAGGGAAGAATGATTGATTTTTTCCCCTAATTATTTTGATTTTCCATCAAAATAAGACATAGTTTACAACATCAAATAATAATAAAAGGCTTATAATGAAAAATAGGAACCCTCTGTCACATCTCCTCCTATGCCGAGACTGCTACCCAAAGGCTGTCCCTTTCAACTCTACTCTCGCTGTTTCTTCTATTATTTACCGTGTTTCTTTTCTTTTCTTTTTAAATATATATTTTATTGATTTTTTACAGAGAGGAAGAGAGAGGGATAGAGAGTTAGAAACATCGATGAGAGAGAAACATCGATCAGCTGCCTCCTGCACACCCCCTACTGGGGATGTGCCCGCAACCAAGGTACATGCCCTTGACCGGAATCGAACCTGGGACCCTTGAGTCCACAGGCCGACGCTCTATCCACTGAGCCAAACCGGTTTTGGCTATTTACCGTGTTCCTATGTAAAGTTATCCTATTGCTATTCTTGTCACTCTGTGGCTGAGAAGTTAGCTTTCCTACATATCAGCTCTCTCCCTTCTTGATACACCCTCCCTTCCCCCATCCTCTCAATATATTTATACAGGTCCTCAATACCTTATCCTAACCCTTGGGGCTAGATACGCTTCAGAATTCAGAATCTGGAAGACTTTGGAAAGGTAATACACTCATATACCATGTATTACTTAATGCCTCCAGTCAGATATGAGGCAACACTCCATAATGAAACACATTATATGTATCTCTGCAACAAAACATATGAATATGGATGCCAAGTGAGATAAATATAGACTATAAATCAACTCACATCAGTTCAGGTCAGGTTTTGTCATCAAATGATGTTGCAAACTTACAAAAATCTGTTGCTTTGCAAACCAGAGCTTCTTAAAATTCAGAATTTAATATAAAGAAATATGGACGTTGTTGCTCAGTGGTTGAGCATCTACTTAGGAACCAGGAGGTCATGGTTTGATTCCCCATCAGGGCACATGCCAGGGTTGTGGGCTCAATCTCCAGTGGGGGACATGCAGGAGGCAGCCAATCAATTATGCTCTCTCATTGTTAATGTTTCTGTCTCTCCCTCTCCTTCCTATCTAAAATCAATTAAAAATATATTTTTTAAAAAAAAGGAAATATGGACTAGATAATTATTTAGTTAATCGAGTAATCAATGTGGCAATGTAAATAGTGTTCAGTGCCAAATCCGGTGGTGTAGTGGGTGCATATGATTATATATTTTCTTATGCAATCTTTTGCTTTTCCTGGAGTTAATTGCCTTTTATTTTCATTGGCTTAGTTTTCTATATACTCACTAGAGGCCCAGTGCATGATTGAATCATGCACGTGTAGGGTCCCCTACACACTTTCGCTTTCGATCGCGGGGGAGCTGGGTGCCTGTCTGCTGGTGCACCAGGCCTTTCAGAAGGCTCGGTGGAGGCTTCTGAAAGGCCTGGTGCCGGAGCAGACAGGCACCCAGCTCCCTGGCTTTTGATGGTCAGCGGCGGGACGTGAGCTCACTGCCCCAGAGGCCCCTTCTGTTCCGCAGCACAGCCATGGCGCAGACGCTGAGCTCGAGCCGCCACTGGCGATTCGAGCTCAGCATCCCGCTGGCCCAATCGGCTACCCCAGCCACCCCGAGTCCCACCCCCTGTGCCTCCCGCTGGCCCAATTGTGGGCGTAGCGGAGTGATGGTAATTTACATATTACCATTTTATTAGGTAGGATTACTAATTTTTTCCATTTTCCAACAGGTCTGACAGATCCTGTCAGTATTTATTCTGTGAGGCCTTCCTTCTGTGGCCCTCTGTCTTCCACCAGTCCCATTGCATGGCTACCACACTTTGACTTTCTCTCCCCATTCTTGTGTCTTATACCATCATTTCCACAAAGAATATTTTTTAACAGGTTCTGGAGAAAGGAAGCTTTAGAAGTTATTTTCTTTATTGAGTCCGTGGATTATCATATTGCTGGGTAGAGAATTTTAACTTAAAAACAAATTTTTTCAGTATTTTCAAGGCATCTTTTTCTGGTTTCTGGTTTCTAATATTGCTATTGAGAAGTCCAATGCCATTCTGACTCCTGATGCTAGGGTGACATACTTTTTCCCTGTGGACACTTTTAGTATCTTGTCTTTATTCCTAGTCTTCTTAGTGTGAACTTTTAAAGTTCTTGTGCCGAACATGTAGTGAGTATATTGAATCAGAAGACATTTTCTTTAATTCTTGAAATTTTTAAATATTGTACCATTGATGATTTCCTCTCCTCCATTTTAATCCGATATCTTTGGAATTCCTATTAGGCTTGGGCTCAGAATATCCTCCTCTGAAGCTTCCCAAGTTTATGTATTACTTTTCTAAGGTTGTTTAATAGCCCTCTATCTTGAAATTGAAAAAACCCCAAGCAATCATTGTTTGACACCGACACATGAGATTTAGAAGGTGACATATGAATGATGTTGCAATCATGCTTTTTCTCTACCTCTGAAAATACCCTAAATAAAACAATCTGTTCTATTTTAATAGACTTTGAGTTAAAGTATGGGGCCATTGACTATCGAAGGATATTCTATCCCTGGATTTTGTCCTTCTACTTATTAGCTCTGAGATTGTGGCTGAGACACTTAAATTTCCCTGTTCTTATTTTTCCTCATTTATGAAATAGGCATAATAATAAAACCTATTTTATATTGTTATAAGGATTAAATGAATTAATACATAGAAAACACAGAAAAAAAGTTCATGGCAAAGTTAACAAAATTAAGACATTTTAGGTATTATTAGTTTTGTGGCAGCATCTCCAGTCTCTTAGGCAGTCCTCATTTTTAAAATGGGTTAATAGTTCATCTGTCTTTCATGCACGGTTTAATAAATGACTATTAAAAAGGGTCTCCCTAAAATTACAAGAATAATAATGCTGATCACCAAGTCTACCTGCTCAGAAAGGTCTTATTTCAGACATGCTAGTCTAGGTGTTTGTTTGGCAGCCAAAGAATCTGCCTTTTCCCTGGTGACTGTAGATGTCGGAACAAAACACAAGTGTGGGTGTACCAGCATGGAGGATGGTGAGCTTGCATATAAGCATAGATTCCAGTAGCACTTAAAAAGATAGTCAATATGATTAAACACCGACAAGTCTGAGAAGGGACATAAAAATGTGATAGAATGATGAAATGTTTATTATTTTCAAAGCCAAGTTTCTTTTATAATAAATAAGAGAGAAAAAAAGTAAATAAAGGAAGTGCCCAGAAATCAAAGCAGAAGACATACAGAAAAGAACAAAGCCAATAGCTAGGAAGGCACATATGCCAGGTTGAATGTCTTACCTACAACCATATAAGCTTTTATCAGCACATAGCTTAGGGACTTGATTTGGTATTCTTTTTTATATTCCCTCTGATCTTCTGCCTAATTTTCTTATCTTTGCTTTGAGGTGAAATTGTATTTTAGCCTGTTGTGTAATAACTGAAATAGATGAAAGAAAGGAGTTGGTCAAGAGGCAGGTAAGTGGACCGTTCAATCAGAAGGCAGTAGGAGTCAACTTTTGGATCTGTTGTTTTTTGCTCTTTAGGAAAGATGTTCCCGACATTCAGTGACATCCACTTGGCCCCCTTTTCTGACGACCAGCTCTACATGGAACACTACTCCAGAGCCAACTTTTGGTAATGTTCTCTCTTTCTTTCCTTTTCCTTCAGAGTAAAATAGAGTTTCTGAAATGATTGACATTTAGGGTCATAGATTGGGACTGAGGGCTGTCCTCTGCACTGTAGAATGCTTGGCGGCATTTGTGGTCTGTATCTACTAGATGCCAATAGCACCTTCCTCCAGGGTGACAACCAAAATGTCTCCAGACATTGCCACGTGTCACCTTGGGGGCGAAATCACTCCCCAATGAGAACTAGAATAGACAAATCAGAGAACTGCTTAGTAATATCAAACACCCCAAAGGCTACCCTGAGGCTAATATGACATCTTCCCCCTGACTGCTGTAGCTCCCTTTCCACTTTTCAGCATCCATTTTGTTGTCTTGGGACTGTGGCTTCTATTAGAACATGCCTTTGTCAGAGAACATATCAATCAATATTCCTCACAGTAAATGGGTTGATTAAAAAATTTGTGGAGTTTTCCAAATTGGCTGTTGGCTTTTGGCAGTTCACTTCACCCTCTGAGACTTGGTTTCTTCATTTGAGAAATGAAAACTAACACAAAACCCTTCCAGTTCTAAACTACCATTCCTTCTAGCATTCTTTTCTGAGAACTGGTTTTTATAAGGAGAAAGAGGGGAGGACAATGATGATATTGGACCCATGGAGGGAGAAACAGAACAAATAGCATCCTAGTGGGAATGTTAGGTGTGTAGAAAGGAGCACAGGCATGTGCCGGCAGATGGATGAGGATGGATGCTAAAATTTAAGCTTTGAGTTCTAGCTGAGGTAAGCAGAGCCCTCCAATAGAGATATCCAAAGTTCATTTCCCAGGTTTGCTCTTTATAATTCTATCCTTTGGTGAAATGACAGCAAATAGGAGGTGCTTTGGTTTCCTGGGTTACAAATTCTGTGAGAAGTAGGGTCAGAGGGCTACAATTTTTCTTTTCCCCAAATGTTTTCTTGCGAAATAGGCTTTCCTACCACAGATTCATAGCATTACGTGGCTTCTGCTTAATCTGTAATTCTGAAACTTCAAGCCAGAGACTTTCCAGTGGGGATGAAGAGCCTATTGGTATGTGGAGGGCAATGAAATGGGGGAGACCTTAATTATGATTATTGTTCTGGAAGGCCTACCCTAACTGTTTATATTTTAAATGTGTCCTGATTCAATGGAGAAGTTGGAGAGATCAGAATTCAAATAAAAGAGTAGATGGAGAGGTTGGTTGTCCAGGCATTCCTTGTGTGACCTCCCAACCATACCATCTGCGGGCAGCTTACTACCTTGAGACTATAAATAACAGTGGACTGGCTAGGCTCCCATAAGTATAAAAACATGCTGCTACTTATTCCATCTAAAAAGAAGAAAAAAAACCTTTTTTTTATATCTCACTTCCCCAGTCAGCCACCGTTCAGCCATTTAAGTCCCCTTGCAGCAAAATTTCTAAAAAGAGTCATCTAGCCCTAACCGGTTTGGCTCAGTGGATAGAGCGTCGGCCTGCGGACTCAAGGGTCCCAGGTTCAATTCCAGTCAAGGGCATGTACCTTGGTTGCGGGCACATCCAGTAGGGCGTGTGCAGGAGGCAGCTGATCGATGTTTCTCTCTCATTGATGTTTCTCTCTCTCCCTCTCCCTTCCTCTCTGTAAAAAGTCGATAAAATATATTTAAAAAATAAATAAAAAGAGTCATCTATGCTCAGCCATCTCCAACTGCTCCCTTCAGTTTTTCTTAAGACACTCTACCAAACCCACTCTCATCAAGGTCCCCAGTGCCTGACCGCCACATTGCTAATGCCAGTGATCAGTTCTCCCTTCTTGACTTATTTAACTTGCCAGCATTTGGGTAGCTTTTGAGCAGAATTATTGATTTGTCCCACATTCTTTTGATTTTTCTCCTGCCTCACTGGTCACTTTCTCAACCTGTCCTCCCCTGGTTGTTACTTGTCTCCTTAACCTCTTGATGTTGGAGTGCCCCAGGATGATGTCTTTGGACCTCTTCTCTGTCCACAGTTGTTACTCCCTTGGTGAGTTCACCCATTCCCAAAGTTCACATACCATCTATATACTGATGATTCCCAAGTGTATCTTTCTAGCTCAGACATGTCCTGGGAACTCCAAATTTTTCATAGCCAACTGCCTTCTGTAAATCTCCCCTTGGAGAGACTTACCATGTCTGAAACTCAACTTCTGATCTTCTCCACTCCCACATAAACCTGCTCTACTCATAGTCTTTCTATCCCAATTGCTAAGAAGTTTATCCTCCCAATCATTGAGCCCAGAAACCTTAAAGGCCTCTCTTCTTGTACCCCACAGGGAAACCATCAAGAAATTATGTTGGCACTGTTTTCAAAATATATCCAGAATCTGACTGATTCTCAATATGTTCACTGTTCTCCCCAACACTATCATCTGGTCTCGATTACTGCAATAGATTCTTAACCCGTCTTTCCCAACATTTCCAAAACCTTCCAGTGGGTTCTACCCAGTCTGGCTCTTCATTTCCTTCTACCATATTCAGTCAGCTCCATCCACACCGGTTTCGTGCTCATCCTTAAACATATCAGACATGCCCTCACCGAAGGGCCTTTGCATTTGCTGACCTTTCCATCTGGAATACTTTTCCCTCAATATTAACGGGTCCTTCCTTCACCTCCATACAGTCTTCATTAAATGCCACCTTCACAATAACACCTACCCTGACCACCCTATTTAAAATAGTAACCATACCACTCCCAACCCCACGTTTCCTGCTCTGTGTTTTTTCTCTAACACGTATCACCTCCTAAACAATATACAGTTTCTTTATTTATCATTGTTTATTTGTGTATCCCTCCTGATAGACTGTCAGCAATTATAAGAGCCAGAATTCTATCAATTTGTCTCCCAAGCACCCAGAACAGTGCCTGCCACATGCTATGCCTTCAATAAATATTTCTGAATGAGTAGAAATTTTAATAACCTCAAGCATGTACAGAAATAATTACTCTTAAGATTTTAGCTGATATCTTTTCAATTTTTCTGTTCTTTATAAAATAATAATCATACCATTTTATAGCTTTTATTTTGTTTTGTTTTTCTTACTTTGACAATATCTTGTTGACATTTTCTCATATCTGTTAGATATTCTTCTATATTCTACCAGAATATGGAACTTCATAGAATTTTATATCCTAAATTCTATAAGAAGCAACACTAAAGTAAGTTTCCTATTATAGAAATCTTGATGTACATTCTGATTATTTCCTTACAATAAATTGCTAGAAGCAGAATCACTGGACCAAAAGGTGTGAAGAAGGAACTTTAAAAATTGTTCTTATATATTGCCAAATTGCCCTGTGGAAAAGTTTTACCAATTAACACTTCCACCAGTGGTATATGAGAATGTCTGCTCAGTCTTGCCCATAAGGGATATGTTGTATTTTTTTAAATGCCAATTTGATTTGCAAAAAATAAAATAAAATAAGTGGTGGCCAGTTTATTTTTAATCTGTACTGCTTTGATAGCTGGTGCATTTGAATTATTTTATTTTTAGTCAATAAACACACAAAAATATTTTTAAAACCATATAGTTCTCAAAATTTACAGCCTTTGCTTTTTTTCTAATTTCCCTCCCTTTATAAAGCAGTTTTTGCATTAGACTACTAGCATGTGGACCTTCGGTTGCATTGCCCCAGGGAACAGGTGGTGAAAGCTTGCAAGATTTCTGTTAGAAGAAGCAAAGAAGTGGAAATGCTGGCTGAGAGGAAGAAGGGGGATGGAAAAAAAAAGAAATGAGTTTGGGTGCATTTTGAGGGAGTCAGCTGAGAGACTGAGGAACAACTAACAGGCTGAGTAAGGTCATCAGATGTAATGAGTTATTAGTCTTCACATGACTTCCCTACCAATAGCACTTGACACCATTGGCTCTTCACATCTGGAGCCTACACTTGGTTGTCTTTCTTTACTGGCCCCAACTGCTCAGTCTCCTCCCCATCATGATCCAAATCTTCAACACTGGATTGACTCCAGGTTCATTCTTCATTGTCTTCCTCTTTCTGTCTGCACTCACTTCCTTACTGATCTCATTCAGTCGCCTGGCTGTCAGTATTGTCTTTACGCTGTCAACTCCCATGGTTAGAACTCCAGCCCAGATCTCTCCCTGGAACCATAGACTTTGGATGTCCATCTGGCTGTTAACAAGTCTACTTAGATGTCTGTCGGATATCTTAAATTTAACATGTCCAAAGGCAAGCTGCTGTTCTTCACCGCCACCCCCTTAGTACGTTTATTGCAGCTACAGAACAGAAAGCATAGGCAAACTGGCAGTAGTTAAACGCTGGATGAATCAGACTCTAGAGCCAGACTGAACTGTGCTTAATTCTGGGTTCTGTCAATTACTAACTGTAAAACCTTAGCCAGGTTAGTCCAGTCTTTCTGAAACACAATTTCTTTATTTATAAATTAAAGATCACAATATTACCTGCCTGGGGATGGGGGAGTTTCAGTTTCAGGGTGGTGTGAGGGGTCTGCCAGATGCTGCATGTATCTATCCCAGTTGTACATTCAGGGGCTGTGGAAATAAGCAAGGGTGGGTATGAGCCCTTTGGACACCCCGTGCAGTGGACTTGGTCCAAGTCTTCATTTACTACCTGTCCTCCATAAGCCCTTACCTACTAGAGGCAGGTATCCTAACCTCCCTAGTATCAATATTAGTTCACTCTTGTTATCTAACATTCCTTTAAAAATGGTTATATTTGCCTGACCAGTGTGGCTCAGTTGGTTGAGCCTGGTCCCAGGAGGTTACCAGTTCCATTACTGGTCAGGGCACATGCCCAGGTTGCAGCTCGATCCCCAATAGGGGACATGCAGGAGACAGCCAATCGATGTTTCTATCTCTCCCTCTCCCTTCCTCTCTCTGAAATCAATAAAAACATATTTTTAAAAATGGAGATATTCTCCTTTCTCCCACATAGTTACTTTGTCCCAGAAACCCAAGTCCTCTGGAGAAGGATTGGGGAATATTTACCATAACTGCTTGTGGTGCTTCAGGGGCCTGGGCCTCCGCTTCAGTCATGGACCAGTGGTCTCTGGACCCATAAACCAGAATCTGGAAATTAGTTCTGCAAATTAAGTGAGGGACCCACTCTTTCTATTGTGACAGCTGATGCCATCAGCTCACCAGCTAGCAAGTTTGTTGTTGTTCTTGTTGTTATACAAATTGAGTACCATCCTGGTGACTGCACATCTCTTTCACCTCCCTGGTAACACTAGGATCTATCAGCACTACCACAGATCCCTGTGGGTCAAGGTATTGCCACTCTAGCCTTGCTGTCTAACATAGTATTATGTCATTTTTGCCTATGACAGTTTATTACTGCTTTGTTGCTTCTGAAATTTTAGAAGTTCATCCCCATTGTGCTCATTGAGAGCATAATTTAATGGCAACATCACCTATTATTATTGATCTACTGAGGAGAGCCACCGTAAGCATCTCAAAAATGCCACTGCTCGCTCACTGAGTTACTCCAGGTTACCTAATTAAAGGAAGGTTCTCTGGGCTTTGCCTGAGAACAGTCAGGTAGAATGTTCTTACATCTTCTATAGTAAATTCATCCATTATGCCCACCTCTCTGAGCCTTCTGACCCTTTCCTCAATACTATGCTGCAGAAGTTCCGGAATCTCTGTCTCATTAGCTGCAGGCCTCATGATGACCAAGCTTCAAAGCGACTTCCCAACAGACCATGAGGACTGGTCTCTTGCTAGAGCATTGAATCCGTGGAGTGCCCCCTTGTCAGTAAATTGTACCCTCACCTGCCTTACATTCTACCCTAGTTCAACACCTTTAAAAATCCCTTCCCATACACATTTTCCTGTTTCTTAGCAGAAAATATTAACCAGCTTCTGCAGTTCCTTAGGTGTGTAAGTTATGTCTTCCTAGAATAGGAATCGCATTTACTGCTCAGGCAGTGCTGGAGTTATCAGCCGGACAGCAGTGAGGCACCATGAGCGTGGAGGCAGTGGGCAGTAGTGAGGCAGGTCCCCAGGGGAACAAAATTATCTTGCCAGGCACAAGCTTCAGGATAAGTCGTGCCGTCTTCAGGCAAAGGGAAGCTATTCTCTGCTGGGAACAGGGATAAGGATTCTGCTTCTGCAGCCCTGAAGGAGTCAAGGGAGTTGGGAAGGTGTTTTCAGGATTCTCTGCCTTGTCCACTCAACTGTCACAGCCCCAGAGCTCAGAGCCCTACTCTTTCCCTGTCAGGGCCCCAGTATGATACACGAGACAGTCAAAGGTGCCCGTCCAACCTCCTTCACGGCTCTCCTGCTATCACTGTTTTACTATCTCCTTTGGGGGTGGGGAGATGGGCAGTTTTAATTTGAGGAATTGTCCAATTCTGTACCTGAGTTTTGGCACAGCAGGTCTGGGAGCACCGAGGAGATAAGAATTCCTTTAATTTCTGCTAAGAAAACCCTCCTGGTTTCACAGGGTTTCTTAAGTTGGGAGTTGGCTGCCCTGAGAATATAGTTCTCTTTTTTGCAATGCTTCCAGTGCTGTTAACAGAGACTTGCCTGCTCCTCACTCCATATAATTATTATCACCCCAGAACCTCAAGCACACAGTCTTCATATAGCCCAATGCTTCACCTTCTACCTTTACTGCATTCTAATTAACCACCAGTGGGATCATTAGTAATTGTGATGAAACTACATGCCAAGGGTTATCACTCCCCGCTAGCAGTGAAGATTCTATTGCCATCAAATTGGTGAATAATTCCATCTTGAGGGTCTACATTCTAGGGCCACACTTTATATTGATTGTCTTTGCTTGGGATCCCCAGAAATCCCGGTCCTAGACAAAGCTTATAAGGTACCACTTTATTAAAAAATACAATCTCAGTGAAACAAGAATGAGGAGAAACAAGAGTGAGGCAGGCAAGGAGGGAAATAATACAGAAGTACATTACTGAGCTGAATTTTGGGTAGTATCAAACATCAAGAGATTGCTTCATCCATTGATTGAACCACATCTCAGGACAGTTTATTCAAGGGTGAGAGAGAAGCAAAGGTATCCATTGGCTCTTATATCCCCACTGGTCAGATGTTCATCCTTCCACATTAACTACACTCTGGGTTGTGCTAGCATGGGCACCAAATGGGTCTCGAGGCATGTCATGTTCCGGAGTCAGCAGGGATGCCCTGGGGCAGGAGGGGAAAGACCCATGGTGCAGGCCTGAGCGGAAGCACTGTTGGGTTGTGCTCAGGTGGGGTCAGATGAGTCCCTACCTCGACATAGCAGGAGCAGAATACATGGCAGAGGATTCCAGAGACAGGGTAAGACTGAGCGAATCTGACACTTAAAAAAGGTGATACACCACTTAAGGAACCAAAGGAAAGGAGCCATTTCCCTTTTCAGAGTGTTATGAATGGATGATATGCATCCACCATGCTCGACAAGAAGCAGATCCAATGATATTAGTGATAAATACCCTTTGTGGATGGCCTGTAGTCTGTTGTTCTTTTCAGAGATCGGAAGTCTGTGCTTGCAAAGGACAAGGGAAGATAAATGGAACAGGAGTCTGCCACAGGCAATAAGTACTCCCATTTTGCACCATTCCACTCCAAATATACTAAATGTCTTGCTGACCATCGTACTGCTGAGAAACAGGAAATCCAGTCAGCTGAATGAACAATCTGCTAAATTCCACTGTGAAGATAATGGATAGTTTGTTCCTAAGCTAATTCTGCTGCCAAACTGAAATTTCTACTAAAGGTTCTTTGGGCATAGGTAGAATTTTAGGCCTTCTGATCCTTCCCAGTAATATATTTGGCTCTGATAGTCACTGGTTCATAGAAATATTATGTGGGCCAAATAAGAACATTTCACATCACCATGTGATAAAACCAGATTTTTGTCGGAAGCTACGCATATGCACAAAGTATCACAGAGAAGGAACTTTTGCAGGAATACTGAGGCCAATACAATCATGTTTGGATTTTCATAGGCCACTGTCCTTGTTTTGTTATTTTTCAATGAGTGATTTTTGGAACTATAATTTCCTTTCAACTACCCAGTATTTTTTTAATATATATTTCCTTGGCTTCTCTGTTTATATCTTCAGCTCTTGAACTCATCTGGCTTTTGCTTATAGAATAAGCCTTGATTTTTACATTCATCTTTTTTTGTAACTTGTGTCAAATTCATAGCTCTTCCATAATACTCTGCTGCTGGACCCACACACATCCAGACCTGTGTCATCAAGGATGTAGTATTTCAGTTTCTGGATCCTCTGACATCAGAACTGACCATTTCCAGCCAGAATCACCAATCCAGCAGACATCCTCTTTACCATGCCCTGGCCTGGTTCTAATGGCTAAAACAATCTAGTTCCTTACTCACAGAATTAGGAGACCACTGAATTAGGCAAAGATATTTATTATGTTCATAGCACGTATACAGGCAGACTCTTATTAATTGTTTTCTTTCTACTTTTGATTTTAAGAAACAAACAACAAAAAACAATGAAAAATTACAAGAAAAAGAATATTTCTGATGAATTTTTCTGAAAACCCATGAGTAGATTCAGCTTCTTAAGTATAAGTGGATTCAGGGCACACTCACATTGGGTCAGATCTCCCTCCCCACTTCCACCGTCTGTCACACCCTCCCTCCAACTCTCTCTCAGCCCCACTCAGTTCTTGGATAGGCATTTTCCTCATGGAAGCAACGTGGTTTCCAGCAAATCTAGATATATAGACTCATATCTCCATGTCTACTTCTCCTTCGTAACAGTAGAAGCAAATGTCTTAGACTTGACTGTCTTCGAGTCAGATGTTTAACTCTGGATCCTTTGCCAAGACCAGGGAGATAAGATGCTCTGATTGGCTGAGACTGAGCCATATGCCAACCTTCAGAGGGCAGAGTCAAGACCATCCAAACCACAAGAACAGAGAGCGGGGAAGAGGTATCTCGCAGAAGATCTGGTGTCATTAACAGAAGAAGAGCAACTATTTGCTGGTAGAACAAACCAAAGATGTCCTCCCCAGTTGTCTTGACACTCTTCCTTCTGACACAGGCTTCCAATTCCTGTGCAAACCAGTAATGACACAGGCTTTCTGTCACTTCTTACAAAAGAGCCACAGTCTGAAGTTTGGATACTTTTAAGGCCTGTGCACCCATTTCCCCCTCTCCTTTGTACCAAAATAACCCATATTTTACAAATACAAAATGTATATAAATATAGCACATGTAAAATATAAGCTGCATTATTTTGATGCGGTGTAAATCAGCAAAACCAGACACAAAATGAGTTGAGCATCTTTACACGATGGTACATCTGCATTCTGCTGATGCATAAAATTGTCAGAAACAGCCAAGCCTTTAGTCCTGCCATAAGTAAGGGATGTATAAGAAGTTAAATAAAGATGCAGTTTGTTCCTAGACACCCATCCTTCTCCTATTGGCGTTGCCACCAGGCCATTCCAACCACCCTCTTACGCTGCATTCTCAGCACCCTATGTGATGTAGGTGACATTCTTGGATCCTTGCTTTTGGTTTCTAGTTCTTAGAGTAATATATGACTTTCATCCATTGGCATCCCTTGGTTGGTAATTTCAATAAAGCATAGTACATCAAGATACCCAAAAGTTGTTAATTGTTCAACAGCAGAATGGGGTTTTCCTTCCCTCTTGTCTCCTTTCTTCCTTCATTATATTTTCTTCATGTTTTTGGTCTTTTTAAAGGAAGGAAGCTTTTGATGTGGATTGAGTGATTTTTTTTGTTGTTGTTAGAATGAAGAAGCAAAGATTTTATGAAAGCAAAGTATCTGAGTTATGCTATGAGAGAGTGTGTTCATATGAGCAAGAGAAAGGAATGCTCGCACTGGAGACGCTCTCTTCTGTTGAATCTGGAAGACCAGTGCTAACTAATGCAAGAGAGCCCAAGGCTGTACCACCCTCCTTCTAAGACAGATCCTGACACTGGTGGGGAGGAGGGACAAAAGACCAAGGTGAACTAGAGGAGCGACTACAAGAACAAGAGAGGCTGGAGAAGGGAGGTTCTCCTGGCTGCGTCCCTGAGCTAGGCTCAGCGTAGACAATGTGGAGAAGTTAAGGTGATGGTAAATGGCTTGCCCCTTTCTCTGCATTGTGGGTATGTTTAGGCATAACTAACAGTAAGATGGTTTTCCTTCTGGACTGTAGTTGTAGGAGGTTCCAGATGCTGCATGTGTTATGGAGAAGTGGGGGCAGGGTGGGGCGGGGAGTGTACTCGGAATTTGGAAGACAGGACAAAAAACCACACACATAGATTCTGCCTTGTGTGCTTCTAAAGGGATCATAAGTTAAGTCAGAAAATAAAACCCACATATGATGGAAATGATCCCCAGCTTCTAAGTCAACAGATTCGTTTCCTAATCCATCCCCCCACCATGTATCATAGGAGACTCAGAGAGATGCCAGCTCCCATCTGCTTTAATCATTTTATGATGCGTTTCAGAAGGAGATTTGAGATTTCTAAGAATTAGAAATATAGTCCAGCCAGAAAGTTTTTAAAACCCAGGCAGTGGGCTCTGTGCCCACAACTCTCCATCTGCCCAAGGAATGATGCCCATTTGCACCACACTGATCATGGCTACTGGGCTTTAATTGGCACTGAACACACAAAGCAAATGGCACAGACCGGGCCTCCCTCCCTCACTGAGAGCTGTGGTGGTATGTGAAGAACAGAGAGCCATTCTCAATCAACCTCAGCCACTGCCAGGCGGGGGCTGTCTTTGCTCTTGGGGATTTCTCTTTCACCTACTTGGCAAGGATTCTAGAACAGCTAACTTAGTAGTGTTCAACCCTGATTGCACATTAGAATCACCTATTGAGCTTTGGAAACAAATAAGTGCTAGGGCTGTACCCCCAGATCAAATCAATCACAAATGTGTGTGGGGGGGGGAGGGCGGGGGGCGGGGGGTGCAGTCTCGGCATCAGCATTTGAAAAAAGCTTTCAGGGGATTCTAAAGGAAGGACAAGGTGGAGTTCTTCTGGGCTCTCTGGGAAATTGTCTGCCTGCCTGCCTGCCTCTCTGTCTCTGTCTGACTCTTCCATCTTCCTCTTTTTACTCTCTCTCTTCCTCTCCCTCCTCTCTTTCTCCTTTTCCCTCTCTCTCTCCTCCTCCTCCTGCCCTCCAATAAAAACTTTTGTGACAATGACTTATTCCCCCACGAACACTTCCATCTCCTTCTAAATCTGAAGATTGTTTAAACTTAACAGTATTCTGTTTCCCAAGCATTTTCTAGGACTATAGGAGATTGTTTTCAAGATGTGTGTTTGTAAAATGATACACAGCGCTGTTCTTCTCCTTTACCTGTAGGCCAGCCTAGCTCTCGCCCCTGGTGGAAGGAAAAGATTAAGAAACAAGTCACGAACCTGAAGAAGCTTGGAGGAATGATTTTCCATTTCTCCATTATCCTTATTGGCACTTGTGCTCACACATAGGGCCATTTAGGACACCAATTTCTTCATTCATTCATTATATAAATATATAGATTTATATGTAGATATTTTCACTCCTACCGGTATGTGAGGTCCCATGCTAAGTGCTGATGAAAAAGAAAATACTTCTGTTTTTTAAGTAGGTGAAACTTGAATATTTCATTGTCACACAAGGTTTTACGTTTTTACATTATGGAAATATTTTATCTAATTCATAAATATTGAATAGGAATTAACAGGGTAAAAAAAGGAAAGAGTCATTCTAGGTAGAGGGAAAACAAGCAACTACTCAGAGATGAGAAATAGGACAAGTTCTTCAGGATCTGTAAGTGGCTCAGTGGGGCTTGCATTGCACTTGGAGGTTGAGGACTGGCTGTTGATTTAACACTATGATGCTTCCCTGCGTCTCTTGGGAGCATCTGAGACTTTGCCTCCCATTGTAGAGCCTTCCTTTGGCTGTGCCTTCCATCAAAATCTAATTGCACCACAGATTTTTTAATGTTTATTCTGTGCTTTGTTTTGTTTTCTCTCTCTCTCTTCCCTCCATATTGGCAGGTTGAATTGGGGGTTGGGGGGATGGAGATGGATGAATTAAATTCCCATCTGATTGACAGGCTATATAACACACACCCTTAGTAAACCACTTTTTAATCTCAGGATAAAAGCCCTCACTCTTTAGTAGTGAGGTCCCAAGCCTTTCTAGAGTTGGACCTGGGAATTGGAATTATTAACAAGCTCCTCCAAGTAACCCCGTGGTACAGATTGGGAACCACTGCCCTAGTCCCCAGTGCTGAAGTGAGGTTCAGGGAATGACAGCTGACACTTAGACAGCAGTGACAAAATGCCAAGCGGAATAAGCCAGTCAGAGAAAGATAAGTATCACATGACCTCACTCATGTGGAATCTAATGAACAAAATAAATGAACAAAATAAATCAGAGACATAGAAGCATGGAACAGACTATGGGACCTCAGAGGGAAGGTGGGGAAGGATGGGTGGGAGAGAGAGATCAACCAAAGAACTTGCATGCATATATGCATAACCCATGGACACAGACAATAGGGTAGTGAAGGCCTGGGGACTGGCTAGAAGAGTTGGGGGGTGGCGGGGGGGGGGGGGGGGGCACATAGATATTACTTTCAACTATAAAGATTTTTTTTAAATGCCAAGCACTGCTCAAAGGGCTTTGCTTATATTAACTCATTTAATCCTTACTGTAACCCTACAAAGTGAGCCTTGCATTATTTTTATTTTTAGAGATAAGAAAACTGATAGAGTTCATGTGACTTGCCCAAGGCACACAGCCAGTCATCTGCAGGGTTTGAACAAAGCTAGTCTTAATCCAGATACTGGATCTCCTCCCTAAATAACCAAGACCTTTAGGCAACATGACAGAGAGCCCTTGCTGTGCTGCAGGTACCAGTGGTTGCTGCTGACCGCTGTACAGCTGGGGCACTGAAGGAGAAAGCAGGATTTGTAGCACTTGCTGGATGTCACCGACCACAGAATTGAGAAGAAGTGTGCACAATGGACTGTGACAATCCAGCCGTCACTCACTGTGACTGCCGGGTCTGCCACGACAGCAAAGGCCATCGTGAAGGCGCAGGCCAGTGGCTACGGAGGACAGAAAAGGAAAATCCATCTCCCAAAACAACAGGAGTGTCCAGAGGCTTTGCAGATCTAAAGTCATGTTCTGGGTTGGGCTAATGAGAGGGCCCAGACATTGTATTTTGGGACTTGCATAGAGTGTCATAGAACAGGCATGAGATCAAGGATGGGGCATGAGATCAAGGATGGGAGCCCAAAGGCCTTCCTCCCCCCCCCCACCCCAATATCCTTCTCATTGTTCTCCCCACAAGAAATTTCCTTTACCTCAGCTACACCCTCCCTTCTCTCTTGCCCAACACAGGTCAAGTGCAGGTCTTAGAGAACATTTTCTGCTCTGCTGCTGCCTACTGACCAGTTGCCCTTCACATGGCCTCATTCTTGCTCCTGTGAGGAGCTTGTACATCACAGCTATGCTGGGCTTGGGGACTCAGGTGAGGGATGGGATGAGATACATGGTGACCCTTTATGCTATTTCAGGTACCAGCAGTGCTTCTATGGGGTCAACCTGTCCAGTCTCCGGGCTGCTGCAGTGGATGAATACTTCAGACAGCCAATCGTCGTAAGTGTGTCCTCTTTACAGGCTTCCTCCCCGTGTGTTTATTTGTTGATTGATTGATTCATTCATTCATTCACGCACTCGTGAGCCTGCATCCACTGTGCTGCCAGGCTGGGTGCTAAACCATCACAGAAGAGCATATGTTTTCAAGTCTTCCAGCTCTGATCTCCCAGTCAATTAAGGAAATTCTCAGAGAATGGTACTGTTGAAAGCAAGGCGATTTGAGGGCTGCCTTTCAATAAGTGACTTCTAATTTTCTTTCTGCTCAGACCCATCCCCTGCACACACTCAGCCTCCTCACTTCTTCAATAATTCACATCCTCCCATTGATTCTAGTGGTCCAAGGCGCAATTAAAGAGGAAGTGTTGTAAATAAATAGCGTAGAATAGGAGCTTTGCTGGCAAACAGATTTGGGTTTCAATTGTGGCTCCATCTAGCCGTCTAACCTTGGACAGCTTGATGTTTGCATTGTCTGAAACTCTTTCAGTTGTAAGTGGAAGGAAACCCAACTCAAATGGCTTAAGCTGAAATGGAATCACTGGCCCTCAAGAAATGCAAAGCCTGGAGACAGAGCTCGCTTCAGGGACCTGCTGCACAAGTTCAGACAGTGCCATCAGGCTCTGGTTTTTCTATCCTCATCACATATCTCCGTTTCCTCTGATTTAATTCTGTTCTTCCCCCATGGCAGGAAGATGTTGCAGAAGCTCCAGGCTCAGATTCTTAAAACTCTGAGTCCCAAACAAGAGCCTGCCTTTTCCTAATAACTTGGGCAAAAGCCCCAGAATTCATTTCGATAAAGCCTGATTGTCCAGTGAACTTAGTTACTGTGCAACTTCTTGGAATGTGGAGAATGGGTCAATTCTGGATGGTCAAAACCCACCAAATGCCTGCTCCAGAGAATTAGTGAAGATTGATATATCCTAGTAAAGCACAAAATACTTAGGGCCGGGCATAGAGTAACCACTAAATAAATAAATAAATGTTAGCTTGTATTAGTAACATTATTCTCATTAAGTTCATGCCTTCTACCTTACTGACTTAAAATTCCAGGAGGAAAGCTAGACTGCACTCAATCTTGTTGAATTCAGTCTGTCCTGACAGAAAGATAACATCTTTGTGTGTGTTTTTCTCCCAGGACACATTTGACATTAGGATTTTGATGGCTCGATCAGTCAAGTACACAGTGAACTTTATGGATGCAAAAGAAGCAGATCTCCACAGGTTTGTACCAATCAGAGATGCTCCAGATTTTTAAATCTCCTCTCTAGCTCTCCCATCCCCAAAACTGCAGTGCAGAGATTTGCTGCTCACACAGGGAAGAGATTTGAGGTATGAGTCACACACGGGAAAAGTACATTAGCACTAGTTTCCCTTATTGCAGAATAAGGGTAAGGATTGTTTTAAGAATTGAATAAGAAAAATTAAACAGTATATATCTCTACTTATATAACCAGACACTATTCTGAGCCCGTAACATATGACTCATTTAATCCTCACAGCAGCACCATGCAAATGGTACTATTGTTATATCCACTTTACCAATGACAAATATGAGGCAGTGTGGAACAATCAATTGCATAAGGTCACAGAATGAATAAATGTCATGAGAGCTAGGACTTGAACCATTCATAAAGCTCCAGAGTCTGGGCTTTTTAACAATTCACCCAGGTCAGTGCCCATAAGAATGATAAGAAGAACTACAATCTGATGAGTACTTACTACATGCTAGGTAGTGTGCTAAATATTTTAGAGGCACTGGCTCATTTTCAAAGAAGGCACTCAATCAATGCTAGCTTTTGTCCTCCTTCCCTCCACTTCAAGAGACTCTGCACTGAAGACTCATTTCTCTGATATGAATCCTCTTGTGCCACCTTTCACTAGTATTTTGTTTTTCCCTTCCCTAGAAGATCAATATTTATGTGTTTCTTTTCTGGGTAAGAAATTTAAGACCCAGCCAAGTTATAATTTGCTTGGACTCATGAGGAATCAAGGGTCAGACTTTAGAAAATGCAGCTGGCTGACTCAAACCATTGCCTACCTTGAGATCACAATGGATAAAAGGTGTCAGTCAGGATAGGCCAAAACATGCTGCAGTAACAAAAAAGAATCTTTAGTGGCTTCTAATAACCTAGGTGTCTTTCTCTCCTACACTATTTATCCATCATGCACCAGCTTCAGCTCTGCACACCCCTCAGTCACTCCTCAGTCAGGCTGGTGCAGCAGCCTGTGTCTGCCACGATGCCAGTCCCTGAGGAAAAAGGAGGAGTGTGGCAAAGTATGTACTGGCAATAAAAGTGTGTGCCTGGAAACAACACAGTGCACTTCTGTTCACATTTAATTGGTCTACATAAATCACATGGCGGTACCTGAACTCAAGTGAGTGGATAAATACAACCCTACCGTATGCTTGGAGCAAGAGAACTGGCGTGTGGGAACAACCGAAATAACTACCGCAGGGCCAGACAAAAGTGATTCCGACTGGCTGCATTGGCTGCTCTGGGCCACCTCCTGAGTGCCAGGGAGGTTTTTGAAAACTCTGAGATGTCATCTACTCATTTGGGCATTGATTCAACAAACGTTTACTGAGATCCTGCTGTGTGCCAGGCACTGTGCTGGTGTATGCCCAGGTAGGAGCTCATGATCCATTTAGAGGAATGCCAAAAATGGGAGGAAATAATTGTAATGCGATCCCAACAAATTCAATGCGACAAGTACAACGGAAATCTCTAGGAATGCACTGACGCTGCAGGTGGAGGAAGTTAGGCCTTTGGGGCCAGCATACCTGCAAATAATGTACAACCCCCTTTGAAAATTTCTAGAGCACTCACTAAAATAAGTCTCCTTGGAGGAATACAGCCCCGGCCATGGGCCCGGTATATTGCTGTTTAATAGTGAAACACTTTAAAGTTTGCAAACACTCTCATACACATTGTTGTCCTCATTTGACATTCACAAGAACCTTGTGAGGACAGTAGGAGAGAGGTTTTGTTACCCTTCCACAAACGAAAAAACTGAGGTTCAGAGAATTGAGGTGACTTTGGAAGGTCCCACAGTAAAGCAGCTCCAGCATCTGGATGTTATTGTGTCATTTCCAATATTCTTTCCATTTCCACTTACCCTGCGTTTGGCATAAACCGTGGCCACTACTGCATGACTCCTGCTGTAGCCTGGTGGGAACTTAAATTGCCTCCCTGAAAAGTAAATGAACTATGGCAATGACCTTCTGAGCTTGCAACCCACTTCATTTTTTAGAGGCCTGAGCAGCCTTTCCGTTTGAACAGCTGCGCAGGGGGACTGCCACAGCCCATGTTTTGGCTTCTTGAAGGATGGTTGCCACCTGTGTCCCGGGTCGTCCCCCTCTTCAGTAGTCAGACGCGGCTGCAGATGCTGCACTTGCCCGGTGGCGCTCTGGGTCACTGCAGCACAGTGGTGTGGTCCTCGCAGAATTTTGTCAAGAGCAACAATCTCAAATGTGCAGCGTCACCCAAGCATTAATCACCCCGAGAGAATCTTGCTGCCAGAGCCAAAGCACTCAGGAGAGAAGGAAAATATTCCATGAGTGTTCCCACTCATCTCACGAGAGTATTCAGGATGCCTGTCAACAAGAAAATGTTTCTTCTTTCTCTTTTGTTTCCTTGCAGAGTAGAAATCCCCTTTGTGTTTCAGATGACACAGTCTGGCCTCATCCACGGCCTGGCGTTCTGGTTTGACGTGGCCTTTGTCGGATCTCTGTAGGTATCCCCCCCCCTTCTTCACCTACTCTCTCCCATGCTGCCCTCTGCCATTTGTAATCAGACCTTTAACATTTTTAAAAATTAATTTCAATTGCAATAACACTGGTTTTTATGCATTCCAAGAAGATAAGCGTTGATGTTAGTGTTACTTTTGGGTTTTAGGGTGCACTGAAAATAAGACGGTTTTCCATAGTGTCATATCAACTCTGGCTAAAAGAAAGGAGTGAGAGAGGGTCTGTGCTTTATCTACCCTCCTGCTTTTTTCCAGAATAGATGTGGGGTCGGGGTGGGGGGGCAACCATCCCACCTGACTGCAGAATCTCTTGTTCTGGGGTAATACCTCGTGTCATTCTTTCTCCCATTCACAGCCTTTGCTTTCACAGCCTAGAATCCCTTTTTAATGACCAGGCAGGCTGTTGGTGCCGATGCTAATTGCAGCATTAGGTAACTCCTCCACCCTGCACTCCTTTCTCCCTATGGCAAAGGGTTGGAAGTTGCAGGGCTTTAAAAGAGGATAAAAACCACCTACAAGTTGACTGTTAGGGCTTGGGGCTCCTTGTAAAGGCTTCGCCACTCCCACGCCCCACCTCTTTGCTCTCCTGACTTCCCGGCCCTCTTCCTAGGCTTGCTCCAGTGCTCCAGCTAGCAAAGAGACTTGCCTTGAGTCACATGACCAGGCAAAAGGAAACCCTTCACAGTACACCCTCCTCCACCCCTTATAACACCATCCAGGCTCGTCTTTGCGCCTGCTGAAAAAGAAGGGCCCATGGATCTGTGATCAAGTTTGGGGTTCATGGGAGAAGGGGGCCCCGGAAGCCTTGCCTGGGCTGGCAGAGAGAGAGAAAATGATGTGCAAGTCATTCCGACACCACATAAGCATGTCCATTCAAAGATTCCATACATTTTCCCCTAAGACTTTCCCCCAGTAGTATCCCAAGTAAATGAATCTGTTCCTGCAAAGGTAATGGCGATAAGCTTTACGTGGCCTGCTTCCAGCGGGAAATTTCTTTGAAGTTAACACCGTTACCTTTAACAGCTACAGATGCACTCCAGTAGTTTCCCTTATTTTAGATTTTTACTGATTTTTAGAGAGAGAGAGACGGACAAACAGACATTGATGTGAAAGAGAAACATCAGTTGGCTGCCTCCTGAATGCCCCCTGCCAGGGATTGAGCCCTCAACCCAGCCTGGGTCTGTACCCTGACAGGGGATGGAACCAGCAACCTTTCGATGCCCAACTAACGAGCCATACTGGCTAGGGCTCCAGTAGTGTTTCTTGCTTCCAGAATCTTCATCAGGACCCCTGGACAAGTTGGCATGAGTCATTAAGAGCCCAGACTCCAAACTTCTTAAACAAATCAGTTCCCAATTTAACTCTGTTACTTTTTGGGTTTCTCATGAACTTTGATTCAGAAATATAGTCAATGGATGGGAAGCCTGGCTCTCCAGTTGCCCTCTGTGTGACATTAGGCATGTCCTTTAACCTCTCCGGGCTTACTCCATAGGGTTGTTGTGTAGATTTAATGGGCTAATATACACAAAGCTCCTGGGACAGTACACAGCACATAGTAACTGCTCAATAAAGTGAGCTATCATTATCTTAAAAGGGTTCCGTGAGTCAGAAACAATGAAAATTATCTATCAACCTAAGTCCCCAATCCAATCCTATATAATAAAAGCATAGTATGCAAATTGTCCCCTAGACCAGAGTTCTTCTGGGAGTTCAACCAGGGGGCAGGCCGGCTGGGGGGGGGGGGAGGAGGGAGGGAGGCCCCAGTGGTGGCAGGTGGCCAGGGAAAGGGAGGGAGGCCCCGGCCTGCGGTGGCAGTGGCAGCGGCGGCTGCAGGTGGCCAGGGGAAGAAAGGGAGTACCCGGCCAGCAGCTGGCAGCCGCTAGGGACCCTACCAGTGCACGCATTTCATGCACTGGGCCTCTAGTCCATTAATATAGACCTGGAAGATCATTGGCTTTCAACTCTTTTCTTGCCCTACAGGGTAACAGTTTGGCTGTCCACAGCCCCAACCGAGCCTCTGACCCACTGGTACCAGGTGCGGTGCCTTCTTCAGACTCCTCTCTTTGCCAAGGAAGGGGAAACCCTCTCAGGGAGAGTGCTGTTCGTAGCCAATAAGCGGTAAGCAGGAAAGTACAGCCGTGATCCCACTGCTGCTTGTAGGCCTGATGGGTGGGAGCAGGAAAAAACTGGCAGGCCCCTGAGACTCCAGCACTGAGAAATAGCCACTTTCCAAAGGCCTGGCTGAATGTCACAGGTACCCTCTGCCACAAAACTGGCAGGGCCAATGTCAGCTCTGCACTGCGTGTGGCAAGGAGGAGGAGCTTCGGGTAACTCAAGGGCCGTGTTCTCCACGTGGCCGTGGAGGAAAGAAGGAAATCCACCGGCTCATGGGAACTCTTGCCAAAGGCTTGAATTACCAAGTGCTTTAAATCCCACGTCAGCTCCCTGGCCTCGCTTAGCACCTGTCCAGCCACTCAGCCCAAATTTAGTGCAATAAAATTCATCAGCATTGCAGGGGTGGTATATGGTGCGCCAGGCAGGACTGGCTGCTTCCTGCTGGTAATGGATTTCACAAGGTCTCTGCAGTAATCCCTTTGATTCGTCTCATTTTTAATATACTCTCTTTTCTTTTTGCCTTGTTGGAGCTTCTCCTGGGTGCATTAGAGGAGAGAGAAGTGGCAGACTGGGTCAAGGACTCTCAGGATATTAAGGGCACTCAAAGGTCATCTCATTCAACTGTCTTCCCTCCCTACCAACCCCGCTTCCTTGGGCCTGTGCTTGAGCAGTCCAGGGGCAGAGAGCTCACCACCTCCCAAATCAACCCTTTCATTTTTAAAAGTCTTCATTTATTTATTAAAATACATGGTTGTTGATTTCAGAGAAGAAAGGAGAGGGGGAGAGAAATAGAAACATAAATGGTGAGAGAAAACCATTGACCAGCTGCCTCCTGCATGCCCCACACTGGGGATCGAGCCTGCAACCCTAGCATGTGCCTGGACTGGGAATCGGACTGTGACCTCCTCGTTCATAGATAGATGCTCAACCACTGAGCCACACTGATGGGGCTCTTTATTTCTTTACTTACAAAAATCTAACATGCTCATATGTGAATTCAAAACTACAAAAGTGTCTCGGGCCCCCCTACGCTCCCACCATTTGCCCCACTCTCCAGATGTGACCCGTTATCTATGTCCTTCAGGTGGTTTTCTGTGTGTGTGCCAACAAGTAACATCCTTGTGGGTTGGTTGTTGTTGTTTTATAAGGAGATTTCACTAGCAGTCTGAAACTTAAGATTTTCCTTAGTACTAAGATCCGAATTTATACAGTTGGATTTGCTTTGTTCTTTTCATAGATGCATAATAGTCTGGGCATGGATATACCATAATGTTATTCTTCATTCCATGATTGATATTTAGCTTTCTTTCTTTCTTTGCTATTGCGAAAAGGTTTGCACTAAATATACTTGAACATATAGCTTGCCCATGAATATTTCTAAATGAGATGCCTAGAAATGGAAATACTGGATTAACAAGTACATACATGTTACAGTCTGGTAAATACTACCAGTTGCCGCTCTCACCAGCAATGGCTAAGCCTGCTCATTTCTCCACATGTTTCCCTAGTCTGAATGTTGTCATTCTCTATGGTTTTTGCTAATCTAATAGCCCCAAAAATAATTTTTTAAGTTGCATCTTGTTGTTTTGGTTTGCATTTATTGATAAGGTTAGGTAACTTTTCATACAGTTTTAGGCTATTGATGTCTTAAACTTTAGATATCTCTGATTATTACAAAATTATTCTTACTGTTGATCCTATATCTTACTTCCTATAAATTCTACTAATTGATCTTAGTTATGTCTCTGAATTTTTAGAAAATGGTCTATTCCAACCTTCCAATGGCAGTTGTTCAAATATTTGGAGAGTTTTATGAAATATCCTTTCCATCTCTATCTTCAAGCTAACATCCTCGACTCCTTCCTTCTATAAGAGTGACTGAAATAGTCTGAAATTCTAAGTCCACTCCTCTGGAAATATCCAGGTTATCATTGTCTGCTTTAAAATATTTCACTGAAACTAAATACAGGACAGCATATGTGTTCTGATAAGTGCTGGGTACAGAGTGACAGCAAACACTGCCATTTTGAGTACTGTACTTATAATAATGTAATTAAAGTTTAAATTAAGTTTAGGGGCCATTTTAATTGAGTGTTTAGTCAATTAAAACAAAAATTATTTTTATATGATCTAATTTTAAGTTATATTAGTGTACAGCTGATTTTTGTCAGCTTTGGTTCAATTTCTTATATATGTATTTTTTATATATTTCTTTATTGATTTAAGAGAGGAAGGGAAAGGGAGATTCCTAGAGAGAGATAGAAACATCAATGATGAGGGAGAATCATTGATCGGCTGCCTCCTGCACAGCCCCCGCAACCCAGGCATGTGTCCTTGGCTGGAATTAAACCCAGGACCCTTCAGTCCACAGGCCAGTGCTCTATCCACTGAGCCAGGCCAGCACTCTATCCACTGAGCCAGACCAGCTAGGGCTCAATTTCTTATATTTATTCCACCCATGCATTTATCATGCTATTTTTAGTTCCTTACTAGAGCCAATGGATTATTTTATTTACTTTTAAAATTCTTTTGTGTGATTTGCAAATTTAATAGGCAAATTTTTATTCAAAAATGATTAAGCAGAATGAGGCCAAGGATGTATTCTTTCTTCAAAATTTGAATAGCCCAGTCTGCACCCTTTGAATTTGGTTATGGAAGTAGCTCAAAATCCACCCACCTGAACTCAGGTCCAGCCCACATCCTCCATCCAGTCCAGAAAGAAAGATGATCTGACTTTTGTTGAATGTGATCTCAGGATAAGCTTAATCTCTAGTTCCACCCTCATAGCCCAGTCCAATAACCCTGCCAAAAAGGGAAATAAAGCTAATTGGATGAAGTTCTTATTAGTTTTTAGTGAAATTTATTTTCCCTGCTTTTACACCTCAATGGTAACATTCTATATCTGTTTTATATATCTTCATTTTCTCAATAGTACGTCTCAAAGATATTTCCATATCAGCACTCTGAAATAGTTCCTTCTCTTTGTTGAGTTTTTGCATTTCCGTGTCATGATCTTCTTCCATAAAGGTTATTATTGCTTCCTACATTGAATGAGGGCTTAAATGTGGTTTTAAAAATTCATAAGAAAATATTTGCTCACATATTTTATTTGTGCCAAGACATCATTTACCTGATGTGTGTTTTACATCTGTTAGTAAATTTCACTGCTCTTTTTCTACTTGTTTTCTAATAATATGTTTGTATTTTTTTTTTGGCGTTTTTGTTTTTGTTTTAAATTTCTTTATTGATTAAGGTATCACATATTAATATCTTTGTATTAATGTTATGGTTGTTCATCATCCAATTAAAAGGACACTTCTAAACAACAATTTACAAGAAAGAAGTTCCTGTGGTAGAGAAAGATGTGATTGTTTCATGCTATCTGTCTTTCTCACTCATACTCTCTCGTTCTCTGCTGCCACAGAGTCATTCTGCTTCCTGCAAATATGGCTCCTCTGTGAGTCTTTAGATCGTTCCACATGTTTAGTTCTAAGAGCACTTCTGCCAAAGTCTTCTTACCCCAATTCCTGCGTAAGATATTACAAATAAGGAATAAAGCTTTTTCTTTTTGGTTCTCAAGTTTTATTCAAGAACTCATATAAAATGTGTCAGATGAGTGAGTTTTAATCATCATCTTCCTCTTCTTCATCCTAGTTAATCTGAAAGTAACGCAATCCGTAACTATCTTTGCTGTTAGCAACTATGTACAACCAGTCATGGTTGTACATAGTTGGAGATTATTCTTCTGCAAATATTTTTTGGTGAGATATTTCAAATACCTTTTGGAAATAGGCACCTCAGAAGTTACCGTGATCTTGCTCTTGCTTCTTTCAGTAGTTATGACCTCTCTGCCTTTATTTTCCAGCTTTTTCATTCACTTTGATTCTCTCCTGAAGAAACTGCTCAAAATAGCAGCTTCCATGAGTCCATCTTCTACAGGGTGCGTGCAGTCAAGGGCAAACTTCAGAACATGCTTCCTTTTTTTGACCCCCTTTGCCACAAGCTTTTAAAATGCTTTTGCATTTCAGAAAATGCTCTTTGCTGTCAGGGAGTTTGTTATTGCAAGCATTTTCTGAGATGTGCTGTCCCTGAGCTCTCCTGCCCTTCTTTACATTTCTGTATTTTTTGTTTCATGTGGCTTACAACCAATTGCAAGTGCGTTTACAGGCCTTGCACATACGTTGGAGACAGCAGATTATATCTTTCTCCTGATTTTACAGAAAATGAAGTCTGCGGTCTATAGTATCTTTCTCTTTTCCTTGCTTTTGGGTAGCTTCCAGGAGGAAAAGTGGGAAATGCTGATTTGTGCCATGTTCATCATGGAAGTTACCACTTTCTTCCAAAATCCTTATAAACCATCTGTTTAATGACCAGTTATTAAAAAAAAAAAAGTGCTCAGTAGCAGCAGCCAACATCTGCCTTGAGTTTTGGACTTGGCCTTTCCTGCTTTGTGCAAACTAGTATTAACAATCTTTTGCTTTCAAATGTTTATGTTTTTAAGGTACCTTGAGGTATAATTAGGTAAGTAATTTTAAATCATCTTATTCTTTCATTACTTGTTCTGACATATCTTGGGTTGCATTATCAGTCATATTTGTCTACCCTTTTCTCCTTTGTTTCCCTAATAGGTAAGAAGAAAGCAAACCATTTACCTCGCACACTTGCCTCATGACTCCCAGGGCTCCCACAGTTCTCCATTCCTTACTGTTGCACCAGCTTGCTGTTATTTGCCTATCTGTGAGCTTCCCAAAAAAAAGGGCCTGATTCTTAGTCTGTAGTGTACCCCTCTTCACTTATTACATTCCAGAGACTGCAATATTGTGGAGTGAACACCTGAATGAGGACTGCGAAGCAGATGATCCCTTTCTTATTAAGAATTTAGTCTGGTGCAATTGAAAGGAGACCCTAAAATGTCCTGGGCATACACTGCTTTGCCGGAGGAAGAAAGGGAAGGAAGGTGGGAGGAAGATCTTTATCTCACTAGACCAGTTGCCTTGTGTAGTGAATGAGGCCAGGTTTGGGGGTCTCATGTGTCCTGGTTCTGTCTAGTTTCTTTAGTACTAGCACCCCAGTTTCCTGACCTCATCATCTGTAATGTAGAATTTATAATATTATCTCACTAAGCTTTTGCAAATACTGAAGGAGAGAAAATAGTAATTAACACTTAGTAGGTCCACAGTATGTCTTAGTTGTATCCACTTCCTCTTCCCTTATTCTCTTTCTTACTCTCATTGTATCTCATCAGATTTTTGTTTTTGTTTTATAATGATAGTTTTTCTCCGGTATTTCTATAGACCTCAGCACTTTCTGAATGTCTGTGTTTTCACACTATTTTCCCAGTAAGGTGCTATGTCTTTGTTCTGCCTTGGATAGGATCTCCCCTCACTTATTGTCAAATAATCTTTTAAACTCTGACCTCCTGGGAGAACTCCCTCTGCAACCACACGGGTGTGACAATGACTGACCTTTTCTCCTCCTCCTCCCCGATTTGTGATTGTATTGTTCGCATTTTATTTTTGACAGCCTGCCATCATTCTTGAGTTGTCACTCATTTTATTGCTCTGGACAATAAAGTAGAACTTAGGTTTTTTATGAACTTTATGAAATTTATATCCCTAAAGTTTACAGATATGGTCTCCAACATTTTTAATCATGTGGACCTATGAGTAAAAACACTTCATGTATGTGCTTCCCAAGTATACTAGTATTTCTCTTTTAATTATGTATATGTTCTACAATAATAATAATAGAAAGCACCAACCAAAGCTCTCTATATAGGTGGATATATATACTAATATAAACATGTCTCTATATACACACATATAGAAACTCATATAATGTATATAAGATATACAAAACCAGAAATAAAAAGAATGAACTGAAAATTAAATACAGGCTGATGGTTGGGTCTAACTCAGCCACCTCTCCTGTGCCAGAATGTTTTGAAACATACTTTATGGTTTTGAGATCCCTGTGATGGACTCTGTACCCAGATTTGCCAGGGGATTTGGTTTGCAGAGAGTTTGGCAAACTTTGTGATTTACAGAATTAAAAGAAATGCTGATCAAACTATTAAAGCTTTTGAAGGCTTCAAGTGCCGCTCTGAATGGTCTATCTTGGACTGCACCTAAGATAGCTGTATATTTGGACAGCTGCATCCGAAGGAATTATTGTGCACAGTAAGGCACTCTGAAGTAGTAGTGTGTGCTGGTGTAGTTTTAACCTTTTGCACTCGGATGTCGAATGTGACTCGACACGGTTAGCATCGGTAGTAGCTTGAGAAAAAGGCAAGTGAGTGCAAAGGGTTAAGTGACATTTCTTTGTTCTAATGTTACTGAGAATCTCCCAGCACATGATTAGTATTATACTTAGTAATGTTAAACCATATTATTTAAGGTACAAACAGAATCTTACTTTTGCAGAACCTGAGAAACTGTGTGAACATGACCGACAGCTTAACTCCTAGCTGGTGATTAGAATCCTGCATCCACCCAGTAAACTCACTAGTGTTCAACGTGTATTTGGTGAACAAGTGCCTTCGTTTCCTAGGGCTGGTGGGACAAAGTACTACAAACTAGTTGGCTTAAAACAACAGGAATTTATTTTCTTGCACTTCTGGAGCCTGGAAGTCTGCAATCAGAATGTCAGCACGGCCATGCTGCCTCTGGAGGCTCCGGGCAAGAAGGTTTTCTGTGATTTTCAGCTTCTGGTAGAGCCCGGCAACCCTTGCTGTTCCTTGTAGCTGCATCATTCCCGTCTCTGCCTGTCTTTCCCTGGCCTTCTTTCCTGTGTGTACCTTTATGTGTTCTCTCCTCCTCTTCTTCTTTTTTTTTTTTAAGATTTTTATTGATTCTTTGAGAGAGAGTAAGGAGAGGGAGAGAGAACAAAACGTTGATGTGAGAGCAAACCATTGAACGGCTGTCTCCCACTCGTCCCCCACGAGGGATCCAGCCCACAACTCGGGTATGTGCTCTGACTGGGGATCAAACTGGCAACCCTTTGGTGCACCAGACAAATGCAAACCAACTGAGCCACACTGGCCAGGGCTCTCCTCTTATGGGGACACCAGTCATTGTATTTGGGGCACATCCTAATCCAGTATGACCTCACTTAAACTTCGTTACAGGTGCAAAGATCCTATTTCCAAATTAGACCCTATTCACAGGCAATAGGGGTTAGGACATGAGCATATATTTTGGCAGGACACAATTCAATTCACAATAACAACCAACTGGAAAAATTAAAAATAACTGTCCAATATTTTCTTCCACGCCCCAGTGTGTTGTTCTATATCCTCTCAGGGGCACACTCAAGCCCCTTTGAAGAACACTGATGTAGAGTACATGCATGCCGCTGAAGGTGCTCATTCTTTCCTTTATCAGGAACTCCACAAGTGACTTGGGCCATTTTCCCCCGACACGTCCCACAATGTCTATTTCTCCATCCCGTTCTTCTTTGATGGTCAGCCCTATGCTGTCTCACTCTTGCACCTTCTGTTTTCTCTAAGATGAAATTATCATTAATTACCACATTTTCCAGAAGAGACATCTTCCACTTATGTTCCCAAGTTTTTAATTCTTGTTGAATATTACAAAAGAAATATTGGTATATAAAGTGATGATTTTTTGTATTCAAACCTTGAACTAAGTTATATCCCCACTTATGTCACTTGCTCTGTCTCCATAAGATTTACATATACTATATGTATTTTTAATCCTCACCTGAGGATATATTTTTATTGCTTTTAGAGAGAGAGGAAGGGAGGGAGGGAGGAGATAGAGAGAGAGAGAGGTCAATGTGAGAGAGAAACATCGATTAGTTGCCTCCCATACACTCCCCGACCACCGATCAAACCCAAAACCTAAGTACCATGTGTTCTGACCCAGGATTTGAACCCACATCCTTTTGGTGTATGGGACAAGCTCCACCCAACTGAGCCACCTGGCCAGAGCTGTCTTTGTAAGATTTAAAATGGCAAAGAACTGCCGAAACCGGTTTGGCTCAGTGGATCGAGCGTCGGCCTGCGGACTGAAGGGTCCCAGGTTCGATTCTGGTCAACGGCATGTACATTGGTTGCGGGCACAGCCCCATTAGGGGGTGTGCAGGAGGCAGCTGGTCGATGTTTCTCTCTCATCGATGTTTCTAGCTCTCTATCCCTCTCCCTTCCTCTCTGTAAAAAATCAATAAAATATATTTTAAAAAAAAAAAGGAGCCAGAGAGTAAATAATTTAAAAATAAATAAATAAATAAAAATAAAATGGCAAAGAACTAGGATATTTTATTTGTTTGTTTTTAATACACATTGCCAAATAACAGGTTCAAAAGAACTGATAATTATTTAAGGCCCTATTTAAGGATAGTTTTAGAAGGTTATCCGTTACTGGTTATTTAATTATCGCACATTAATTTTGGGGTTTGCACTTGGCCTCCTGGGTAGGAGTTATGCACTAGCATAACACTACTCCTGGGATAGAAAAGTGCATTATTTTCCTAAAATTTTAGGTGAGGTCACATTTCCCTTGGTTAGTTAATCACTATTAAATCAGTGAATCTAACCATCCCCCTGCTCACACCCTAACCACCACCACCATCTCCCCTCCCCCCACACCCCCCGCCAACACACACACACACACACACACACACACACACACACACACTCATCGAAGGGTTTTGAGGACAAATCTCAGCTTTCACTGACCAAACTGAGCCATGGCATGCCATGAGGTGACCTGAGGCTTTCTTTTTCTTCTGTTAGGGAAGGTGGGACTTAGATCGTGGGTGAGGAAGAAGAGTGGGCTGTGAGCAGTGCCTGTAAAGGACCATGTGACTGAAAAGGACTGTAAAGGGTCATACCCGGTATCTGACAAGAGCCTTGCTAAAGACCCTATGGCAAAGCTTTACTGACTGTTTTTCCCAACCACAACAGGAACCATTCAGTTCTTAGTTGTGACGAATCTGACTCCCATGGGCATCCATAAGCATACACGTTTGCACATACCTCAGAGTTCTATATTAATTACTTCAAATATTGTTAAGGAGGCATCTTTCATTTGGCAAAATGTATAGGTGAGTCCCTCCCTGACTTCTTTCTTTCTTTCTTTCTTTCTTTCTTTCTTTCTTTCTTTCTTTCTTTCTTTCTTTCTTTCTTTAGATTTTCTTACTGAATTTTTTTTAAGAGAAAGAGAGAGGAAAGGGGTGGGGGGGGAGAGAGAGAGAGAAAGAGAGAGAGAGAGAAAAGCATTGATTGGCTGCCTCCTGCACGCCACCTACCAGGCATCAAGAGGCATGTGCCCTGACCAGGATCTAACCGGCAAGTGCACAAGATGATGCCCAACCAACTGGACCACACCAGCCAGGGCCCTCCCTGAGTTCTTTACCGGGCTGACCTCTCAGCCTTTCTGTGATTCCAGCAAGGGTTGCGCCTCTCCTAAGGAGCTCGTTGTCCCAATGTCCGGTTCACCTCAAATCTGCCAACAAGTATCACAGTAGGGAACTACTAACTGTAGACTTCCTGGCTGAAACATCTTAAAACAAAGAAGTGCTGAGTCAACTAGATAAATCGAAACAGGAGCAAAGGACATAATTGATTTTTTGCAAAAATGTATGGCTATGTTTTCCTCTTATTTTGTTTGGCCCCAATAAAATCTAAAAGTTGAGGTACTGGTCACAAAGGATCTGACATTATATTTCAGCCTACTCACGTCACTATTGGCAATGACAAGGTGGGAGTGGGGGTGGAAGAATTTATATCACTCACTAATTTCTGGACTTGAAAAAGGAAACCTCGTAATTAAGGAAATTTGAATTAAATAATGAATAATATTTTAACCCCAAATATTTAAATATTAAGAATTGGAAAAGGTGTAATGAAATTAACACTGCCATACTTTGTCAGTGAGGAAGTAATTGAAGGCATTCTAACAGTAGGTATTGGGAACCTTAAATACATCTATGTGCTGTAGCCTGGTGAGTGTACATCTAGGAGTTTATTCCAAGCAAATAGTCATAGATAGGACACAGAGATGTATTGCAAGAATGTCCTGTGCAGCAGAATTTCTGTCATAAAACTAGATTTGTGTTACTATGAGTAATACCTTATTATAAAAATATAAATATTTAGCAATGGGGAATTATTAAATAAATCATGCTATATGCACATTATGCTATTGAGAAACACATTTTCAAGAATTACAGAATAACCACTTGCTAATGTTAAGTAAAATAAGAGGTGTGAAGGTCTTTTTAAGCATCATTTTGGTAAAAATTTATATCTATAAATACATACAAGAAAAAACAGAAGTGAAATACTCTAATGTTAACTGAATTTTCATCTAGTGGCATTATGGGTTATTTTATTTCTGTTTTTTTCTTATTTTCTCATTTTTTTCTATAGTGAATACTTAACACATAATCAGAAGAAATACATATATTCTTGGGAATTACTAATAAAAATCCTATAAACAGGTCCCTTCAAGGTTAATCATCAAGAATGTCTTATTACTTGTTTTTATCAGCCACTTCCTCTTACTATAATTGTATGAGCCTTCATCTGAGGCCTCTTAAAACCAATCACATTTGTTAGCTGTTTTACATGAGGTTGCTATTTTAATTTAGGCAATCCTTTCATGATTAAGATTGTATTGGTACAATGGTGACCCGTAAAGTGTATCTGTTACTTAAAGCCATTTCTGTTATTGATGTTGCTAAAGCTTTTTTGTGTGTGTGTGTCAAAAAAAATCATTTTGACCATTCAGAATACCATTACCTTTATAATTTTTAGATCAAGAAATTATAGCTATTAAAGTCTTCTAACAAATAAAGACTTTAATTGCATCCACTAACATTAATAGCATCTAAATAAATACGTAAATACACTTGGACGTGTATAAGATTAATCTGTACACTTAAAACCCTCATGAAGTAGGTATGTGTAGAAGATGCTCTAAGTGGATGTGAGTAGCTAAACAGCCTTGGGAGATGATATGTGTATATTTGCTTGGTTTTGCCATACAGACAGAGCTATGACATTCAGATCGTGGCACTGGTAAACCAGACGGGCTTCAGATCTGGGAACATCCTCGATTTAAAGAACCCTTTCTTCAGGTAAGAAATGTTTTCATCCCTTTCACACCTGTGCATACAAAGTCTCAGTTGACCACATGACCAGGTAAAGAGGGTCAGAATACTTCCATCTCTCCTCGGAGGGGAACCAGCCTCTACTCTTCCTCTCCGAGGAGACTTGGTTCCTGATACCGTGTTGAGTGTGTTATGTGGTATGAGACAAAATTCAATATTTAACAATCTGGCCCTAAAACAGAGAGCCCTGGAGAGCTCCACACAGTGAATTCTCGCTCAGCTGAGCTGGAACAAGCTGTGTGACCTCAGGCAAGGTCACTCTTCTTCTGGCACTTGCTTTTCTGATCTGCAGGGTTTAAGGATGACCTCCTATGACCTTCATTCACTGAGTATTCCAATTACATGTTACACATGAGTCTATTTAAAGTATATTTTTGAGACTTTTTCTGAGGTCATGTAAGCCAGGACATACTTCTCTAGAAGGTGTGCAGAGTTTGTCTGACACAAAGAACTTGCCACAATGAGACAGATACAACACAGGTTTCTGGGAAAACTCCCAATCTTTACAACTATTCAGTATGAGGTCATTAAAAATCCACACATGAAATCAACCACACAAATAAAAGCACTGGACATGGTTACTCTTTACTTCCTTATTAAAAGGAGACTTGTCTCACATATTATAATGTCTCCCTACGGCTTTTATTCAAAGCATTATGTCTCTATAGCACTGAAAAGCTTGAAGAGAAGAGGGAACTCAGGAAGCCAAATAGGAATTCTTCGGCAGAGATGGGAAAATGAGATTTTGACCTTGAGGCAGGGGAGGGGGAAAAACAGACAAAGCTAAAGTTTTGTGTGGGGTGTGCCATTGTTACACATGGTATGATTTTTTAAATCCATTGCCAATTAAGTATGTGAATCTCATCTTTAATTCTGAGGCCAGGGAGGAGTCCTTGCTCCCATCCCTCAGTTACATGCTCCTGCCATGTAAAGGGAAGGACAGGGGTTTTGTCCTGAGAGAGCAGACTAGTACTATTTAACTTGCCTAGGCCTCAGTTTTCTCATCTATAAAATGGGATAAACAACGCAAACCTCACTGGGAGACGGCAAGAATTCCCATACCATGTCCCAGTAATTAGTGCTCAATAAATGTGAGTTTCCTCCCTTCTTCCTCCCTTCCTCCTCCCTTTCCTTCCTTCCCTCTGCTCTCCAACTCTCTCAATAAGGTAAATGGATAATGATTTGTAGTTCATTCCAAACAGAATCATTTCGATTTTGGAAAAGAAAATAGATGTCTGGAGGGTTTTAGAAAACTCACCTTTTGAATGCAGGAACCATATAAACTTGACTCCCAGTTCTACTTCATCTTACAAGAACAAGGTTTTTACCACAAAACCACCTAGAGAAGGCTTTGTGCTTGGCTTTGGCCAGCACCTGTTTTGTGTGAAGGCACAAACACTGTGGCCACAAGGGCAAAGTTTGAGCTTGTTAAAGATGCCCGAATGGCCATGCCCTGCCAGGACGGATGGACTGTTGAGTGAAGGGCAGGTGCCTTTCTTTCCCCCCTTTTCTCTCTCTCAGCAGCAAGTCTGACTGACATATTTAATTAAGCAGATGAAGATGCTTAAAAATCTGACTCCCCTGTAAAAGATAAACAGAGTAATAGCAACCTGATTTCACGACTTAATATAAAGCTACCGTAATCAAGGAAGTGCAGTACAGACTGGTGAAAGGATGACATGTAGACAGATGGAATGGAACAGCGGTCACAAATAGACCAAACATCTATATTGTTTGATTCTCGACAAAGTTGAAAAGGCAGTTCAATAGAGTCTTTCAAAATTGGTGCTGGAATGATTGGATATCCGTATGCAATGAAAAGTGAGCTTTCATCCATATTTCACACCATCTATAAAAATTAACTCAAAAAAGATGAGAGATTAAAATGTAAAACCTAAAAAGATATATAATTCTTTTAGGAAGAAAACATAAAAGAAAATCTTTGTGACCTTGGGTTAAACGAACATTTCTTAAATATGACACCAGAAACACAATTCATGAATAGAAAAAAATGATACATTATACTTTATCAAAATTAAAACTTGTGATCTTTGAAAGGCATATTGTAAGAGAATAAAAAAATAAGTGACAAATTGGGTGAAAATATTTGGAAATTACATATTTGGCAAAAAAACTATATCCAGAATATAAAAAGAATTAGTGATATAATACACTCAAAAAAGCCCAATAACACAAAAACAGTTTTTCAGAAGGCAAACGATTTGACCAGATACTTTATCAAAAAGACATAATAGCAAATTATATGAGAAGGTGCTCAACATCATTAGTCATTCGGGAGGTGAAAGTTAAAACCATAATGGCATACCACCGCACACCTAGGAGAATGGCTAAAGTAAATCCTGACGATTTTCAAGTGCTGTTGAAGGTGGAGAGCTGGCAGGATTCACATTCATTGCCAGTAGAAATGCAATATGGTACAGCCATGGTGGAAAGCATTTTGACAGTTTCTTATATAGTTAAATGTTCACTTACCATATGACCCAGCAATCCCACTCCTAGGTATTTATGCGAAGGAAATGAAAACTATATTTGAATGTTTATTGCAGCTTTATTTGTAATTATTAAAATATGGGGACAACTAGAATGTATCTCAGCTGGAGAATGAATAAACAAAATGTGGTCCATCCAGAAAATGGAATAATTTTCAATATAAAAAAGGAATGATACCCGTAATAATACAAATGAGTCTCAAATATATTATGCTGAGTAAAAGAAGCCGAACTCAAAAGCCTGCAGATTATATGATTCCATTCATTTGACATTCTGGAAAATGCAACACTGTTGGTACAGAAAACAGATCAAAGCTAGGGTTGGGAGAAACATTACTATAAAGAGGAACAGGGCATTTTTCACAATGATGGCATTTTTCTATATCTTAATCGCAGTGGTGGCAGTATATGGTCACACGCATTTGTCAAAACTCAGAGAACTATACACCAAGAAGGGTAAATTTTACTGAAAGATTAACATCCATGTGGGAGAGCAGGCTAAATAGCCATCTCAGATGGTGATTAAAGAAAAGTTGAATGTATTTAAGGAAGAGGGCATGGGAGATGGGGATATCCAGAGGGAAGGTCCACACAGCACTGAGCTGAAGGGTATTGGGTCCATGATAGACTTGAGACCATGAAACAGGGCAGGGCACAGAAGAAGCAACTGGAAAGCCTAAGCTGGGCTGCTTTGGCTCACTGAGAACTCGGAGAGAAGGGGGCCTTGGAGACAGGTTCAGGGGTAGCCCAGGACGAGCTGCCGCTGCCCATTGCTCCCCTGGTTGCAAGTCTCGTGGGGTCCCTTAGAGGCTGGGGGATATGTGCCTGTGGGGGAATGGCACAGCTGTGCTCCGTGGCGGGAGAGTGCAGAGTGGGTCCTTGTCCGGAGTCTGTTTGTCTCTCTCTGGCAGGTGGAAGTCTTAGGGGAGATCTCAGGAGAGGATTTTAATAGAATGTTCATCAGTATTCAGGTGTGCTCTTTCAGGGTCATGGGCTCCACTGATTGGTCAGAGCCAGGGCAGGGGGTCACTAGTCAATGTAGCTGGTCCTGAGGCAGCCACGGCATCACTTGTCTGGTTTTGCTGCTTTTCTGGGCCTGGAGCTGAATTACAACTGAGGCCTAGATGTTATCGTTAAGAAGGAAAAGGTCAGGGGTCTAAACTGCCCGACCAGCGATAGGAAAGATCAGGAGTCCAAACCACATGACCGGTGACATGCTAGGGGAGGATAGCTTACTCCGAGGGCAAGGTTCTTGTTTTCCCAGTTTTGCCCCTTGTTAGGCATCCGGGGGTTTCTGCCTGGTGAGTTTCTGTACCTGGCCTGTCATCCTTGCTCTGCTCGTGTTTAACATTTACTAAATGTAAAAAACTTTTTCAGTTACATAAAAACTTACCCAAAAAAAGAACTACATAAAGGGATAGCAGAAACAAACGGAATGACATGCTCGACAGCGGCAAGGCCAGAGATGGGAGGTGGCGTTCTTTACATTGAGTGGTCTGGGCGGCCTCTCCAAAGAGGGGTTAACTAGTAGAGACTCAAATGTCAGAAAGGAGCCTTCATGGGCAGGTGTGCAAGCAGAGCCTTCGGGAAGAGGACGGTGAGGGCTAAGTTAGCCTATTGAATAGCAAGAAGAGAGAGAAGCTGATGCTTATTAGCCTTTGCTATAAACCTATAAAAAGAAGAAGTTCTTTCAGTGAACAAAAATCCAGATCATCCTCTCAGATCTGAATTTAGGCTATGCATAATCAAACTTACTAAATATAGTGGGTAAATATAGATCTAAGGCCGCCCATAAAAATCTCCAGGGAAGAACACAGGAGTAGGAAGAGGGGATGGAGAGGGGGAGGAGGGAAGGAGCAGACATGAACACATGGCTCCTCTATGGCTTTGGATCTTGCTAGAACTTCATTACTTTTGGTGTCATGGAATCACCTTCTCTGTTTTAGGTTTGCTTAGAAGATCAATAAGTAAAATGAAGGCCTGAGAAGTCCCTCAACATTCAAGTTCATGTCTCCTGTTTCAAACATGCATTCTGAATTTTACAAGTATATTAGCTTTATTTATTTAAAGTTCTTTTTTTTTTTTTCCTAACTCTAAACTGTGCATCCTAATTTTGTTGACAAGTCTATTTCTTGTGGCTTCTTAGACTGGCTCTTTATCGCTTTTTGCATGTAGTTGAAAAACAATTTTTTTTTTAATTTTTGGTTTCTGTTTATTTTTACTTTAGTAAAGCCATAAGCATCGCTTCAAGTTCTGACGTATTTAAAAAAGACAGTTAACAAAACCCTACCTCATGTTTATATGTATGCATATGTACAACATGACATAGACCATGTTAGAAGGGATCTTCTATTTGCAATTTTAATCTATTTTTGCAAATATCTGCAACAAATCCATAGCTAGTTCCTAGTTCAGCAGTGTGTTAAAGATTTTTTGCCTATTCATGTAGTGGAATGTTCTTCATTGGCAATATTTGATGACTCTGTACATAGTTAAGAAAATGCAGATGGAACCTTTGTCAGTTCTCTTAGGTCTACAATAAAGAGTACAGTGTGACATACCAGTGGGAACTCTCCTTTACTTTAAGACATTTGTTATATGTCACACGTCACCTGGTGATGAAAGATAATCTTTCCAAAGAGCAAGTTTTCCCCTGGCCCCCAGAAAACCCTTATAAAAATGGATGTCACATCAGCAGGATAATCTAATGAAGCCCAACAGGCAACCTGCTCACTCTGTCAGGGGAAGTGGAACAAACAGCAGCCACATATTCTCATCAGTCAATCAGTCACCCACAGCATTCAGCTTTCCACTCTGGTGCTTTCCCTCATTCTGGCCACTCAGTTTGAAACAGTCCTCCCCAGCTATCCATTCTAACAGTCTGACTCACATCCCAGAAAGGCTCCCTTCTAATACACCCTCACCAGCATGCCCTGCTGACCACCATCCACACTCACACATCTCACCTTCCACGGATCTCCTTTCCCTCCCCTTATCTAATTCTTGTAACATTTTATCACTTCATACCCTAGACAACACATATCTTTCTCTTCTTTGAACTAAATTTTTTGTGGGTTGGATCTGAGTCCAATTCGTTCTTTAAATGTCCCACAGTGCCTAAGAGCGTAGCGTGCCTAAGGCATCCAAGGTGTTCAATCAATGTATATTGATTAAATAAATAAATGTATCCTGAAGTTCAGAGTAATTGGAATGATGGAATCAGGTCTGACAATGTTCTAATTGCCTTTCAAGCATGGTAGGCAGAAACTATGTAAACCCTGGATTGCAGAAACACAATTTGGCTTTTGCCACTGTCTCCATCCACACCCAGTGCAGACATTCATAATCAATCCCTGCAGTCTTTCCTGCTGAGTTGTGACTTGGCCTCACAGTCCTCCTCAGCCTGATGCCCTAAACCGTGGTCAGCAAACTCATTAGTCAACAGAGCCAAATATCAACAGAACAACGATTGAAAATTCTTTTCAGAGCCAAAAACCGACTTCTGTGCATGGGCCACGAAGTTTCAATCGCACTGTACGTGCGCGCCCGCACATGGTATTTTGTGGAAGAGCCACACTCAAGGGGCCAAAAAGCTGCATGTGGCTCGCGAGCCGCAGTTTGCTGACCACTGCCCTAAGAGGCCATTATCGGTCTATAGAAGTAGTCATAGGAGATAAAACCTATGACTTTTAAGAAGTCAAAAAATTGATATTCTTTCCCAATCTTTGAGCAATTCCAAAGATCTGTGATATTTATGAGTTTGTAATTTGCCCCATGACGTTGGTGATTGAAGAGAGGTTACTAGGTGTACCGGTTAATAATGGCAGATTTTGTAATCAAAGAAAACACGATAATTTCAAGAGAAACATCAAAAGTGTTTCTTTCAAAGTAATGTCCATCACTAGCTACACATTTCCCCCATCTTTCAGGTAATTTGTGGATACTGTCCCAATAGAACTTTTCTTGTTTTGAGGCAAACCATTCAGAGACCTAATTTTCTACTTCTTCGTACATTTTGAAGTGCTGCTCAGAAAGTGCGTGTGCCATTGATCGGAACAAGTGGTAATCTGAAGGAGCAAGGTCTGGTGAATACAGCGGGTGGGTTAATACTTCCCATGCACATTCTGGTCGTTTCACAATCAAAGCGTGGTTCAAATTGATTATTTGTGGATACTGTCCCAATAGAACTTTCTTGTTTTGAGGCAAACCATTCAGATACCCAATTTTCCACTTCTTCATACTTCCCATGCAAGATCTTTTAATGTGTCTTTAACTGGTTTTGAAGTGTGTGATGGTGCGTTATCATGAAGCAAAATTACTTTGCTGTGTCTTCTGGCACATTCTGGTCGTTTCACAAAGCGTGGTTCACATTGATTATTTGTTGTCGGTAGCGATCAGTATTAACCGTTTCATCTGGTTTTAGAAGCTCATAATACACCACACCTTCCTGATCCCACCAAACGCAGAGCATTGTCTTCTTTCTGAAGCCATTTGGCCTTGCAGTCAATGTTGATGGTTGACCTGGATCAACCTATGATTTTGTGCATTTGGAATTCTCAAAATAAATCCACTTTTCATTGCCAGTCACAATTTGATGCAAAAAAGACTTTCTTTTGTGCCGTTGAAGCAACATTTTACTGATGACTTTTCAGTTTTCCATTTGTCTTTTGTTCAGTTGATGTGGCATCCATTTTCCTTCCTTTAAAATCTTTCCCATTGCTTGTAAATGATCGGAAATTGTTTGCTGAGCAATGTTTAATCTTTTTGCAAGTTGTTTTTGAGTTTGACATGCATCTTCATCCAATAATGCTTGTAATTGTTGGTCTTCAAACTTTTTCAGTTGACCTGGACGTTCTTTGTCTTTCACATCAAAATCATCACTTTTAAAGCATTTAAACCAGCGTTCACAAGTATCTTGAGATGGAACATGTTCACCATAAGCTTCCCGAAGTATACGATAACTTTTTCTTCAAAATAAAGTAATGAATTAAAACTTCCCGCAAATGCTCTTTTTTTGGCATGAAATTCGACATTTTTTAAATTTCTTTATTGATTATGGTATCACATAATTGTCCTCATCCCCCCATTCCCATCCCAAACCCCTCCCCACGTATGCCCCCACCCCCCTGTTTTCCGTGGCCACTGGTTAGGCTTATATGCATGCATACAAGTCCTTTGGTTGATCTCTCCCCCTTTCCCCCACCCTCCCCTACCTTCCCTCTGAGGTTCGATGGTCTGATCGATGCTTCCCTGTCTCCGGGTCTGTTTTTGTTCATCAGTTTATGTTGTTCATTATTTCCCCTAGATGCGTGAGATCATGTGATACAAGAAATACACTTTTTAAGCGTAAAAATATCTATGATGTTAACACCTTCAGCAAATTTGACATATGAAGTTTTGAAGCTTGCTGTCCAATACAACAAAATAGCATACATATCAATTGCATATATATCAACATATGTGTAACTCCCTCTATTGAAAAATACCCACATTATTAACCAGTACACCTAGTAAGAATAAAGCTTGGCCAAGCTCCAAAAACAGTGTTGGATCATCCCATCTTGGAGGAAAGGGATTAGGGTGGCTTCTTCAACTAGCTCCTCTAAGCTTTCCCCAAACTCACACAGGTAACATTATTTTTAAATCCAAGGCCAGGAGAGAAGAATTCAAAAACAGTGTTTTTCATCACATGCCAAAATCTGGGGACAGAGAGGAGTGGCAGGCCAAGGCCCCTCAGATTGTCTGTTGAGGGTCATCCCTCAGCCCACCTCAGCTGGGTTCCCCTCCTCAGAGCAGATGCCCAGGTTCGAACCTCTAAATAGGAGAGACCCAAGCCTCCAGACAAAGACTTTAACAATTTTTTTATTCTGATTAGCCAATTTAAATAAACTAGTAATAAAAGATCCTGATCTAACCAGCAAAAAAAAGAAAAAAAAAATGTGAAGCACAGATTTAATACCCATATATACTACACAGTGGGTGTCAGGGAGTAAATATCTGACAATCACTCAGAGGATGTATACTTAAAACTTGTTTTTCCTCCTCTTCACCTTATTTTTGGGAGTTTGTATGTGCTTAGTAAATGTTGCTAAAAATGGTATAAAATAATCTAGGGTAGGATTTATTTTAGTGGAGGAATTTAGTAACTTATTCTAATTCTATATCCATAGAATTATTAAGAAGCAAAGGGACTGTGTTTTGTGGGGCAATCATATTACCATGGTGTTTTCAAATTTGAAAGTGACCTCAAAGCAAGTCCCCTGAGAAGATTATGAATACTATATTCTGCATTTAGGAACATCTTGGGCATCTCAGTTTTCATGAAACCATCCCGCCCCAATTAAGATAAGTGGCAGCACATTGGACAGGAGCTGATGTCAGGGGCTGCTCTGTGGTTCCCTGCTTCTCAGGATACCCAGCCAGGACACCACAGGGCTTTGAAGTTGCACAGGCTGAGGAGCAACAGGACATACACCAGGAAGGTTCTCGGAGGTTCAGCTGTGCCTTTGACTGTGGTCACACAAGACCCTGGCTGAGAATACTGAAACACAGAGAGTTATGATGTCACGTAACAAGAAGTCCAGGATTGACGACTCAGCAGCTCAGTGGTTTCATTGAAGACTGAAGTCCTTCTCTCCTTTTCTCTGCCATCTCCGTCATAGCCCAGACTCCCACATGGGTTCAAGGCCACCATAGAAATTACAAGAATCTCATCTAGACACACCAATGTCCAGGGTTATAAAAACAGACTATCATTTCTGGTATCTCCTCTTAAAAAATGATGATGATGATGATGATGAACACTTATATAACACTTATTGTGTGCCAGGCACTGTTCTAACTGCTTTAAAAATACAGTAAGTCCTCACTTAACATTTTTAAAATATATTTTATTGATATTTTACAGAGAGGAAGGGAGAGGATAGAGAGTTAGAAACATCGATGAGAGAGAAACATCAATCAGTTGCCTCCTGCACACCTCCTACTGGGGATGTGCCCACAACCAAGGTACATGCCCTTGACCAGAATTGAACCTGGGACCTTTCAGTCCACAGGCCGACGCTCTATCCACTGAGCCAAACCAGTTAGGGCCTCACTTAACATGTTTGAAAGGCTCTTAGAACTGCAACAAAAAGATATCTAAGGAAACCAATTTTACCAAATTTTACCAATTTGACATGAATAAGAATTAAGTTCTTACAGCAGCATCTCATCAATGTTACAATAACACAACACTAAATGAAAGGATGTTATTCGAGGACCTGTGATATTAACTAATTTTGATTCTTTCAACAATCCTATTAGGTATGTATTGTTATTAACCTCATTGAACAGATGAGGGAAAGTGGGGCAGAAAGGGTAAGTAACTTTCCTAATGGCACACAGCTAACAAGTAGTGTAGCTGGGAATTTAAACCAGACAGTCCACTCTAGAGTGTGCCCTTAGCCACACAGCTGTCTCTACTGGAAGAAAGTCTTGCCTTCATGCTCCAGAAACAGTGCCAGAACTGCATCACATCTCCACCTCTAAACTAATCTCTGACAAGAGACATGAGATTGTCACAAAGAGGCTCAAGCAAACAAGATTTATGACTGAGCTGGAGGTCGACTCATCTTTCCCAAGGGGTAAAAAGTAGTTCTGTTCCCAAAGAGAAATGGACCTAAGGCAAGGAACCAGCGACGCCTGTTTCAGGAGCTGCCTACAAACCGTCCAGCTTCATTGTTAATTCCATTTCCTCTGCCTTCATAAGGTAAGACAGCATGTTACACCGTAGTCCTCCATGCATGTATTTCTACCTCCTCCAACTTGCTTGCAAGCACTCAACATAGAAACAAAACTGCATGTTCCCCATAGGGCCCTGCACATGGAACGTGTTCAAGAAACGTTTGTTATTATAATTGAATTTTCATTCTCAAGTCTACTTAATTGGAGAGGTCAACAGTTGGCCATGCTCGAGGCAGGCAGATAATGCATTTTCACATTGATCTAGCAATCAAATGAAGTCTGAGAAACTTCCCTTACCATGCAAAATAGCATGGAATCACACATTAACATAGGTCAATGCAAAAGACCAAACTTAGTAAGTTGTTAGTGTCTTGCACTCAGCCCCCCTGGAGATAACATTAATGTCACATTTTTATTATGTCTTGACATTTCCAGTCTACTTAAAGAAACATATCAGAGAGCCATAAGACAGTAGGCTACATCATTTACACCGCCCTGTGCAAAAATTAACTGAATTCTAGATCAAACTATTACTGAAAGTGATGATATAATACAGTGGATAAGGGTGTGGGCTCTTTAAAAATACTGTATCTGGGTTCAAATCTGTCAGTTAACTAGATAATATGAACTTGGGCCAATGACAAGCTTTTCCTAAGCTTCAGTTTCCTTGACTGCTAAAAGAAAGTAATAACAATAGGATCCTTGTAAGGATTGAATGGAATCATATATATGAAGTACTTGACACGGTACCAGGGTCTTTAAATGTAGCTCTTATTGTTATATTACGTTACCATAGGAGATGGGTCTTAGTTTCTCCTCTGAGCTCCATGTTTATATACTTTTTAACACTGTTGTACTTCCAATTATAAAAGGGAGAGGGATACATGCCTGGGCACCCCCATCTTCCAGTCTCTCTACCCTCTGCCACCCATAATTCCTTGGGGCATTAGGGGTGACATTTATTCCTTCTTCTACTTTATAGTTTTATTCTTTACCTTTGGGCACCAGCCTCATGATCTAGCTGCCCAATAGGGCATAGCATCTTATCCACAGAAGGAACTTTTGGCTGAGCCCCTTATATATGAAAGGAACTTAGAAAAATCCACTTTCTGTTCATAGCCTAATTTTAAACATATTGTCTTGCTAAAGAAGTCACCTAATTCATTTATTCATTCCTTCATTCATTCACCCTCTCTTGCCCCCGGCCAAAAAGCCTACACAAAGGACGATAAAGATGATGAAGGAAAGGAAGAAATTAAAGAAAAGAAAGAAACAAATACATTAGTCTAATAGTTGCAGTATTTTGTCTCCATTAAAAACAGAATTTTTCATTGTTATCTGTAGCTTAGCAGGGAGCATGTAATTGGGGAACACAACATAAACACGTATATCTCAGAAGCCCAGAGCCTGCCTGCACTGTTTTCCAAGTATTAGGAAACACCTAGGAACTGGAGCGAAAGAATGTCTTTATCAAAACAGAAACTCTAGGGTCATGTGCTTTCAAAAATGGAGGAGTTAACACCAGGAGCTTTAGAATCAGGCACACTGGTTTGCGTGCGTGTGGACCTAAGTGCTGCCTGCCAACATTTCTAGTTTTCTTCTCCTTCCAGGAGGAAGAGGATCATAAAAGGATCTCATTTCCTAGGCACCTTGAAGTCAGGCATGGCCTTGTGACTTCTCTGGCCTATCCCATATGAATGGAAGCAATGCATGTCACCTCCATGTGGAAGCATTTAGGAGATGCTGTGAGATCCTCCACACCGGCTCTTCTTCCTCCTCAGTAATTGTGCGAGTCCTGTTGAGATGACATGTCATTACATGGTAAATCCCCCGTCTGCCTGAATCTCTGAATCAGTCAGCCTCTGAATATCTTAGAACTCTCATGTCAACCTATGGATTACATGTACTTTGAGGGGAAAAAACAAACCTTTGTTATTTTAACCACTGAGCTTTGGGAATATTTCTCATTGCAGAATTAGTAAGCCTATCCTAATTAATAAACAGCATTATGCTAGGCACTAGAATACATATTTATGCATCCTGGGATACATAAATAAGCCAGGTAGACAGAATTCTTTTTACATTATAGCAGGAGGGATACATACAGTAAACATACAAGGAAATAAATATGTAAAATATTCAAATATGCAGGGAGCTGTGAAGAATGTAATACTAGGAAATGGAATATGTTGTGCCCTATTGGTTGCTTCTCAGGCAGCAGCGCTCAGAGAAGCCTCACTGAAGTGCTGAGTGTTGAGTGGAGGAGGGGCCACTAAAGATTTGGAGAAAATAACTTAGGTGAAGACAACAGCAATTTGAAGGTTTAAAGCAGAGGATGATGTGGTCAGATTTATCCTGTGTGCTGGTTCACTCTGATTGCTTTTGATAAGCAGACTGTATGTGGGCAAGAATGGAAACAGGAAAATCCTGATATAATAGAACAAATGACAGATGGGATGGTAGCGCGAGGCTTTAGCAGTGAAGATGATGAGAAGGGACCAGATTCCGGGCCTATTTTGGACACAATAGTAACAGAATTTGCTGTTAGATTGGCTCTCAGTAGATGAGGAAAGCAATCAAGGTCAACTCCCAGGTTTTTGGTCCCAGGAACTCATGGAGAAGACACGGGGAGGAGCAGGTTTGGGGGTGGGGGCCGTTGAACATCAATACTTCTGTTGGGAACATGCTGGATTTGAGATGGCCACTTGATGTCAAAGCGGAGCTATCTGACAGGCAAGTGTGTGCATCTGGAATCCGGAGAGATGGGTTGGAGAGTCACAAAGCTGACAGATGGTAATTAAAGCACAAACCTGGATGCAATCCCTTAGAAGATAGTGTAGAGAAGAGAAGAGGAGAGCCAAGAGCAGAGAATGCAAACATTTAAAAGTTGGGGAGTAGGGAGGGTCAGCAGAGAGACGGAGCAGTTTGCCCGGTAAGGTCAGAGGAATGCGGTGAGACGGAACAAAAGAAGAAATCGCTTCAAGGGGGAGAGGTGAGCAATGTGTGTCAATCATGCCTGTGATGTCAGATAGGATAGAAACGGAGATTTGAGCACTGGAAGAAGTAACATGGACGTTATTGGTGGCCTGGATAAGAGCCATTGCAGGGGTGAAGAGGGAAGGGGACAATGACAAAGTGGTTCAAAATTTTAAAAGTATAAAGGATGTACAATGAAGCCTCCATCTGACCTCTGTCCCCCAGCCTTCAAGTTCATGTCCCCCAAGTAAACTAATGTTTCTTGTCCATTCTTCCATAGACGCATGCAAGTACTCATGCATTGTTCTCTCTCCTCCTTTTGGAGCAAGTGCTATCATACCCCACATACTATTCTGCATGTAGAAAGCCAGGAATTGGGTAACATGGAGAGAAGTAGATTTTTTGCTACTTCACCTTACAGCTACTGAGATCGTGATAAATATTTTTAGGAAAGCAGTTCTTATTAGGAAATGGGCATGATAAATGGAGTTCTCATGTGTCTGGGAGGAGGCGGTGTCTGTTGAATGGGGTGAAGCTTGAGGAGTGGGAGTGCCTAGGAGAACAAAAGTAGGAAATGTGATGTGTAAGCATTTTTATACACGTTCCCAGGGACTGTCACGGAACTTGGCCATCACTATGGGTTTGCTCGCCATCACCCCATCCCTTTCAGCACTTTTGGGAAGGCTCTGCCCTCCTGCCAACACATCCACAGGGGTTCTTGGCTGGCTCTCTCTGAAGTCAGTCAGCTGCCAAGATCACCACCTGTCCCCTGTCAAAAGGGCCCTGTATCGCAGACGCATCCCTCGTGGCTGACCATCCTTGCAATGCCCCCATCCGGGTTTATTGTGTAACCAGGTCCCCATGCTCCCGGTTTGCTGTCCCACCACCAGCTGCATGTGTGAGCCCCTCTCCTAGCAGGGGGCATGTGCCTCTTGAATGTGAACCAATTATAATATTAAAAAAAATAGGACCCAGTCTTCAAAATTGTCATCTGACATGCCAAGCGAGGCAAAGCTCATTTTCAAATGATTCCCAGCTGCCATAATAGCATTGCGCCCGAATGGCTCAGTCATTGCAGAAGCAGGGAGGGCATTTTCATTTCATATCTGACCTGATAATGGGAATTGTGATTAGAAATCAACTTGAGATACGTAGAACTGCTACTTATAATCATATCAATTAACATTTGTACATTGCTATTTTTAAAGCACTTTATGTACACTGTCTAGTATGTCAGGGAGTGATGGGGGCTCCAAGGAGAGAACAAAACAGAATTCTTTTACTTCCTAGGCTTAGAAGCAGGAAGGAAACAGACAGGTTCTTGCAAAAGGGAATATCAAAAGAAGACCCCAGCGCTAAGCACAAAAGAATAAGCACTAACAGTGCCAAACCTAGAGAGGCTGAAATGAAACCATTGCCAGTTCAGTGGAGACATGTCACGGAAGGAGGGCCAAGTCAAACTGCGGTCCTCTAACAAAGTGCTCGAGACAGAGGGCGGTGGAACACCTGTTCGGTCAGAGTCGGTTGTCTGTTCTTTTCTTTATTCCATAGGTAATACATAGCTTTGTATTAAAATATCACAACTGAAGATAAACCAAAAGAAAAGAGCAATGTATGTTAGGCTTCTCTGTCTAGCCTCTCTAATGGCCCCATTCTTGGAGAGAGTTGGCCGGTACGCGTCTCCATGGATACCCACAATGTGCTGCTTTTCCCCCTATTTCCCTGTGAAGTACTTACCAGCTCCCTGTCTAACCTGCTCCCTTTTCCAGTGGTTTCAGAATAAACATTTCCTAGCTGTTGATGACTCCACAAGGACTCCATTGATGATAACTGCATTTCCTGAAGAGTTGGTACCCATAGTCACCTTTTGTCTCACAGGCTGAAATGCCCAAGGTAGCCATATAAATTGTGAAGGAATTCAGCTTGATGAGTGTCACGGCAATGAATGCCAAGCAAAATAATGGTTTGCCACATCTGGTGATTTTGATTTGCCAGTTTTGAATATTTTCTTCATGGTGCTTTCCCCAAAGAGTCTTACGAAACTGACTGGAACACATCTTTGTGTATCACTCCCCCACCCTCACTCCATTTCCTTACTGGGTTCCCTTGCACACAGTAGGTACTCAGTACATGTTTTCTGAACGAAAGTCCTTTCTTAGAATATGATGAGGCTCCACTATTGAACTGATTCAGTAAGCTTTGTTTTGCATGAACTCCTATATGAAGCCATTGTCCACTGAAAAGACTGATTCTCCCCCTTGGGAGTAAATATATGGAATGTGTGAGAGTAGATGGCATGACTACAGTGTGACGAGTCTGATTGTGTGTATGTGTGCCTAGGCATTATTACTTTATTCCTGGACTGTGGGAATTTCCCAGCATATGACCCTTCTCACCAGAAGCTAACACTTAGAATTCTTTCTTCTCTCAATAATTCTCAAGACTCCCCTCCCTCCAGAATTCTTCTCCATCTTATTACAGTTGTATCCAAATGCCCAAGTGAAAATTGATCTAAATTCTTGGAGAAGACCAGACTCGGGCCATCCTAGGCAGATCATAAGATAGAGGTGAGCTCTCCAGAATTAAGACCAGGGATGGACAAGAAAATGGAACAAGACAAGTGGGAAAGTTGCTGGTAAGATAAATACTGGCCTAGCATTTCGGGAACATACTTGAGAGGCTTTTTTTTCTGTAAAATTCTAATAGTGCTAAGCCTGCAGTTACCCCAAACCCTATCCTTGCCCAGAGATGAGGAGGGGAGCAGGGATGGGACACAGCGGGCAGGAGAGGTGAATGAGTGCAAAGAGAATTTGAATTAGAGGGAGAAAAGAAGAGAGAAAGTTGTAAATGGAATTAAATGGAAATAGGTGACTGTTAAAGAGAATCTATCCATCATTGATCTATTCACCCATTCATTCATCCACTCATCTATTTATCCATTTTGCCTCCCAAAAGGATTTAAGTTAGTTTCCAAGGATAACTAACTTGTATATGATGATATAGTATAAACTATAATTAACTAGAATAATGAAGAATTACAAGGATGGGGCCAAAATGGAGTCAAGAGTGGGGCTGACCACACACAGTTGCTGGTGTGGTCACTGCCTCTCTAAGGGATGCCTATGACAGTGGGAGGCTTGGATGCACATAACCAAAGTGAGCATCTTGCTAACCCTGGGGCTCTGGCCTGTGACGTGTATCTTCCTCTCCAATTATACCTCTTTGCGTCCTGCTTGGACTCTGCACACCCAGTTGGACTTTGTAGGTGGCCTCAATTTGCAGTGGGTGGCAGGGGAGAAGCAGACCTAAATGTGTGTGTTTGGGAGGATTGTATATGTCAAAACCCAAATGCAAAAATTGCTTCATTACATAAGGCAAATTAACAGAACCCGCCCAACTATAGAACATATCTTGTCAGAAGTTATAAACCAACATTAATTTTTCAGAGCTCAAAAAATAGTAAATTTTAAAATCATTTTTTGAGTTGAGAACATAATAAGGATTTTTAAAACATGTTGACAGTGCCTATGAGATTCTTTTCTTATCTGACATCTCCCTCTACTGACAGTACCATCTCTCACTCTCCCTTAGAACCCAGCAGGGAAATCCTTTGAAAGGGACTTGCCTATGAAATGCCTTTGAGTCCCTGCTCACAGATTGGAGGACGGGGGAAGATCATAGGTACTGTTTGGGACTGGGGGAATTGGAGCCATCCAGTTCAGTCAGCAATAGGATGCATGTGTCTGGAGCTCAGAAGAGAGACTTCAGACACAGAAGTGGCAGAATGCTTAGTGGGAGTGGAAGAAAGAAAAGAGGTGGAGGAGGGGAATGCCCTTACCTTGAGAGTCTCTAAGACCTAAAAGGTCAGGCAGATGGGTAGGAGCAGAACAACACAAATTCAGTCACTCATTCCCCTGAAGGCCTTTGACAGCACTTGCTACGGGAAAGGGGGCTTGTATAATCCCAATTTTGGGAAACTCCTTCATCGTCAAGAATGGTTTGACAGAGTTCAGTGTTAGAAAGTTGCTATTTATAATGAGCTGGAATCTGGTTTCTACATTTTCCATTTTAAAAAAAATTATCCTGCTGTTCTATGTGATGTAGACTTTGTCACCTCACTTGTTTACCCAAGAAATGCTTCCCCATGAAAATCCCATTCTACAAATATGGCTAAATGGGTAAATGACCCAATTTCAAGTCTATTCCTTTCTCTCCACTATAATCCCTTAAGGGCAAAGACTCTGGCTCACACCCCTCCCTTCCCAGCCTCCAGCCTATCAAGCACTTCATAGAGGCTTTCTATGTAGTAAGTGCCTCACATGCATCATCTCTTTAGATATCTCATCCATTGAATGAGCCCTGCATTCAGATGGGAAACAGAGGGTCAGAGAGGCATGTAGCTTGCACAAAGCTGCACAGCAAGTGTGGGGTAGAGTGTGGCTTGGATTCCATCAAAGGTTGGGCAGTAAATCAATGTGATTCTACCTGTGTTGTCCCTAGACTGCATCGGCACAGAAAAAGATCACAGTGGTGTCCACTGGACTGAATCAAGTTGTTATAATCCCTAATTGAAAATTGGTAATGTGGGGTCATGGAGCTTATAGATAAAACTAGAGGCCCGGTGCATGAAAATTCATGCCCTGGAGGGGGGGTCCCTCAGCCCGGCCTACCCCTCTTACAGTCTGGGAGCCCTCAGGGGCGGGAGGCGACCCGGCGATCAGGGGAAAGCGACGCCCCATCACACCTCTGCTGCTGCCACTGCTGGCGTAAGCCTCAGCCAGCCCTAGTTACTTGAGGCTTGGGTGGTCCTGGGCAGCTGGGCAGCTGCCATTCAAGGCTTGCTTGCACCTCGGGCCGGCCCTGGGCAGCTGGGGGGCTGAGGGGACTGGGCGCCACCATCTTGTGGCTGTGGGCACTGCCATCTTTGAGGTCATGGCAGCCAATTAGCATACTCTCTCCTTATTGCCTGTGGGCGCCGCCATCTTTGAGGGTGGGACAGTCAATTAGCATATCCCCTCCTGATTGGCTGTCGGTGCCACCATCTTTGCGATGGTATGAAGGTCAACTAGCATATTCCCTCTTTATTAGATAGGATAAGTAAGACTTTATTTCTGGACTCAAGTTTCTTCCCAGTTGACACTACTGACTTTCATATCTCAGCATCAGCTTCCGCGAAGCAGCTCTCCTTCCCAGCTTTATCCCATCAGCTTAGCAGATCCAATGGTGACTCCTGCTTGACTCCACCTGAGATGCAGGCTCCCTCCAACTCTCTCCACTAAGCACTGCAGCTACAGGGTGCCTGTTGTCCTGAAGGTTTGGTCGGTGCTTCCAGCTCCCATTATTCTGGGTTTCTCCAGAGGCAACAGAATTCTGCAGGCCATATTTTGGATGTCCTTGGCTGCCCACGAACCAGCTCTCTAACCTTAGGTAAGTTACTTAACCTCTTTGAGCCTCGAGTTTCTTATCTTTAAAATTGGAATGAGTACTTCCTGGTATGTTGTGAGTCTAATTGAAAATGTAAGTTAAATGTCAAATACAGTGTCTGCCCCACACCAAAGCTACTCAAAAGTAGTAGCTATTGTCAGTCTGTGGTGGGAAATTGAAAAACCTGTGATTATTTTTCTTGTGGAAGAAGATGGGTGATTAGAGGAAATAGAGTCAGCAAACGGAGAGAGGAGTTATGTGGGTAAGAGTGCAAATTATCCTGGGAACCTGAGAAAGAGAGAGTGTTATCCTCAGTGCCTATTTCTGAGTGGACATTCTAGAGTCTCTGCCTTGCATTTGGCAAAGAGATAGGAGACTGTCCAGACTTGCTTCTGTAGAGAAATGGGATAGAAACGGATGGCAGAGAAATGGAGCAAGGTCTTATGGGAATAAAGGCAATTACTGATGACTATTTGTGAAGCTTGTCTGGAAAAGGAAGTAGAGGAGACAGGCAGCAATCCAAGAGCAAGGGGTTTATGTCAAGGAGATGATTGAGAAATGCTCACTGGATCAATGACTGGGTGAGTGGGGGGTGAGTGAGAGAGGATGCTTGGGGTTTGACTAAACGATTTTGATAAATAACATTGACATTGTTGAGTCTGTGGCATCTATCTACATGCCTTTTTTATAATTGTGGTGAGAGAAAAATTGGGAGGGTTATATAACATTTTCAGCAAAAAACAAGGCACATCTTTACCAAGAGCATTAGATGAAAACCTTTTCACCTGCACCGCTTTGGCTCTCTAAACTGCCAGACGTGGAGTGCCCTCCAGTTGTATGAGATTTGAAACGTGGTGTCAGTCAGAGAAGACCCCAGAATACCAGTTGTGGTCGGAAGCTGGTCATCAAGGATCTGGAGATGTAGCAATGTGAGTCCGAGAATTTAAATCCATTCAGGATCATTTCCTGAGATGCTTCGGCTCACATGGACTAAGGCAGGATGAAACCCCATTGCTCTGTTCCCTTCAGCCCGTTCTCTGGATCCAGACACCCACTCCGTGAGTGCTGTCGCTTAGTCAGAAATAGCCTAAACTTTGCAAGGGTGGATGGTGAGTGCCAGACTGGCCATTGAGGGACACCTTCATGTGCATGAGCATCCCCTGGGGGAGCGTGCCAAGTGCAGATTCTGCCTAAATGAATCTGGGTGGGGCCTGAGAGTCTCTGTGTCTAACAAGCCCCCAGGTGGTGCTGGTGCTTATGCTGCTGGGCACCAGTCGGATGGACCAGACTTGGGGTAGCAAGACTATAGCATATCTGATACTGATGTGCCCACACTCACCATTGTCACATGTAATGGGCACTGAGACACTCGTGGTGTCAATTCCGTCCTAGGACTGGTTCCCTCCCCTTCCCAACCCAACCACCACCAATCCCCGGCAGGAAAATACAGTAAGTACAAATTCGGTAACAACAGTTGCTTAGAATCCTGAATTCACAGCTTAAAGGTATTTTTTTTCTTTGTTTGCTTTTAGAGGAAAATTGTGTGTGTTTTTTCTTTATTTTGGATTCCATCATTCTTGATTTTTTATTTATTTTTTTACCTTAATGGTTTGGCACCAACCCACCCTTGTTGATTGGGTGTTTCCTCTGTGGATAAACTTCCTGGCTTTGGAAAAAGCCTCCTTCTTTTCTGAGGCCCTTTTAACCTGCAGGATTTCCATTTAGCTTAATTGTTATATTTATGTATTGAGATGGGTGCCTAGAGGGCTTGGGCCATAGCATCTTTTGTATAAATCGAAAAAAATGAAATGAGCTGTTCTCACAGTTGTGTGCCCCTCAGTCATGGAGTGCAGTAAAAGGCTCATCATTTACAGGCTGCAAAAGCTCAGGAAGATCAATAAACATAATGCAACCCGGAGTCATTTAGAAAAGCAAAACATGGGATTTTCAAAGCCCAATTATTTCAGGATCTTGGCCATTGCTAATCCCCTGTGAAACCCTTCCTGGGCCTTCGTTTCCTCTCTATGTTAAGGAATGGCCTTCTCAACTTCTGATGAATCACACTCCTAAGCTTAAGCCCGGGAGCCTTCTCCGGAAGGTCGGACAAATTGTAAACTCTGAGGCGCTATCCCTGGCCAGCCCTCCCTGATCACAAGCCCAGCTGCAGACTGTCACTTTTAGGTCACTTCTGGACCCTAGCATGCGTTCAAGTCAAGTGAGGAGATTGATTCTTATTGGTTTTATATAGCTATGGTTAATGGCTTATAGATTTTTCTATATTCTGGTCCTGCTAGGCATGTCTGTTAAGTCTCTATTAAGGTTGACAAAGGAGCGAGAAGGTCAAAGGGCCTGGGCCAAATGCATGGCTTTCCTCCAAGCCAGACTGTGAAATGTCTCCTTAACAAGCATTCTTATGATGGCCTGAAGAACTGAGAGAGAAAGAGGGACCTTTTGGTGGATACTGGAGGAATTTAGCCTCTGAGCTGAAGAATCCATTTTTCCCAGGAGGGGCCGGTGGTAGCAGAGTAGCACCAGTGCCCTGCGGGGATGAGCTGACGAACATAGGTACCGGTGAACCAGCTACCCCTGGAGTTTCTAGCTCCCGCCAAGGTAGCTGTAGTGGGTTGAATGGTGGTCCCGCAAAAGGTATGTTTATCCAGAAACTGTGAATGTGACCTTATTTGGAAAAAGGATCTTTGGAGATGTCATTAAGTTAAGGATCTCTAGATGAGATCTTCCTGGATTATCTGAGTAGGCCCAATAAATATGAAAAATATCCAAACCTACTACTAATAAAATAAATGTAAACTAAAGAAGTGAAATATTGTTTTAATCCCAAATTGGGAAAGATGTAAAGCAAGTACAGATGATTCATTTGGTATGTCTATTTAATGAGTGTTTACATAGAAATACCATTGGAAAAGTTATGAGCTTTGTCACTGACACAGGTTTTAGAGGAATACCTGAAACGGGGGCTTGATAGACAACTGAGAAGAGCGAGCATGAGCACACTTGGATGAGGCCAAGTATGGCCAAGGACGGGCAGGGAGGTAGGCACACCCATAGATGGCTGGCTCACAGTTCTCTGGAGAACAATTTTAAACCAAGAATCTAGATCCCTTTGACCTAATAGTAATCCTGAGATCTATGAGATATGGGCAACCATTTGTGACATCCTTTGACTTGCAGCCCAGCTGTGTTAGGAGAAATTTCCTTCACCTCCTCTCCCTCCTCTCATTCTGGGACTTACAGTGGCATCATTCAGGCTTTGCTAAACTTCAAGGAGAGTGGTTGCCTTCTGAAAGCCATGTTGGATATTGAATTACCAACCTTGAGGATACACACTCCATGACCCAGCGTGGTAAGGCATAAAGAAAGAAGACGCCTGCCTTCCTGGAGGTGGTGAGTTGCCATATCAGCCTTGTACTGCCTACCTCTGGATATATATATATCCCTCATTAGTTTAAGCCACTCAGATCAGGTCTCTGATTACCAGCAGCCAAATGTGATTTAAAGATAAAGGCTGTGAGCTTAGTTAGCTCTATTCACTAGCACACTTGCCATAAATTTCTCCTTGGTTGCAAGCATTTGGGTGAGACTGACATCCACTTCCTGAAACACTATGCAACTTTCATTAATCATTGAGTAGTTTATTTTCTCGTTAAATTTTTCAAACCTAGTTGTTCTGTGGCAGCTTTGGAGCAGGTGGTTGATGATGCATGGAGAGCTCTTGTTCAAGTAATTCACAAGAGTGAGCAGATGTGAAAGGGCTTTAACTGCTAAAATGGAAGGCACATCTGTAAAATATATTTTACAGATACATGAGGCCAAACATTCCAAGGAGGGAGGGAGGGTTGGGAGAGAGAAGGAGGTGGTGGGACCGACAGAGGCTGGCACGGTGTGGTAAAGGTGACGGCAGGGTGGCACCCAGCATTCTGCTGCTTTATATCCTCTTGTTTAAAATTACATGAAATTTAAAGTTAGTGTGAATGATTCATTGGGGTCATTTGTAAATGAGATGTTAAAACATTTAGGAGCGTTCAGCTCTAGTCTCTTTCCCACTCTATTAAATTATGTAGAAAAATTATGTTTTACTGAAAAAAATAAAAGACAAGGTAATTCTTTTATAATTCAAATCTGAGCCTGAGAGAAAGTAAGAATTACATAAGCAGTATGTTGTTATAAAATCTATTTGGATGAAAATATTTCCTAGGAGCAAACAGTGGAAGGAAGGAGGGAGAAAGAAATGAAACTAAATAGATTCAGGGCAAAGCAAAGGGCAAAGATTAGCCAGGATATTCTTTTTTTTTTTTAAAGTCCAAACTTTATATTTTATTGATTTTTTTACAGAGAGGAAGAGAGAGGGTAGAGAGTTAGAAACATCGATGAGAGAGAAACATCAATCAGCTGCCTCCTGCACACCCCCTACTAGGGATGTGCCCGCAACCAAGGTACATGCCCTTGACCGGAATCGAACCTGGGACCCTTGAGTCTGCAGGCCGACTGCTCTATCCACTGAGCCAAACCGGTTTCGGCTAGCCAGGATATTCTTGAAGAAGAAGGAGAAGAAGCAGACCGGAGAACTTGCTCTATATATTATGGTGCTTAGACATTAAGATAGTTAGGTATTGGTACAAGGATGACAAGTAGATAAGGGTACAAAATAGAAAACCCAGATACAGACTCATGCATAAATGATCACTTAATTTACAACTAAAGAACCACTGCAAAGTCAAAGGAGAAGGATGTCTTTTTAATAAGTAGTGCTAACAATTGAATATCTTTAAATGAAGAAGGAGAAAAGGAAGGGAAGGAAGGAGGGAGGGGGGAAGGAGAAATGGAGAGAAGAAGGAGGGAGGAAGGAAAGAGGGAAGGAAGGGTCTTGATTCCTACTTCAAGCCATGCACAAAAATCAGCTCTAGAGGACTGAAGGTCTAAATGTGAAAGACAAAACACTAAACCTTTTAGAAGGCAATGTAGAATAGCTTCATAATTGAGAGTATAAAAATATTAAACAACACAGAGAGCACTATTGACAGAACATATTAATAAATTGGACTACATTAAAATTAAAACTATTTTTATCAAAGGAGACCATCAAAGAATGAAAATGCAAACCATAGCGTGAAAAAAGATATTTGCAACACATATAATTAACAAAAGGAATTTATCCAGAATATATGGAGAATTTTCTACATAAAATAAGAAAACAATAAGTCAGTAGAAAACATGAGTGAGTCAGAGGCATTGAACAAATGCAGGAATCCAAGTAAAAACGTGCTCCCCTTCATTAAAACAGAGGGGAATAAAAATCAAAGCCACAGTGAGCTGTCACTGCACATTCTCTAGATGAACTAAATTTAAAAAGTCTACCAATGTCAACTGTTGGTAAGAATGTGGAGCAGTGCCATCTCCCATGCGCTGTTGGTGAGGATATAAATTTGCATATTTACATCGGAGAATAGCTTGGCACTTACTAGTAAAGCTTTAAATACATGTTCCTCTTGATCAGCAAACTTATTCCTAGATATATACCCTAAGAAATGTCTACATAGGCACATCAGGAGACATGTAACGAGTATCCAGAGCAACATTATTCATAGCAGCAAAAGAGGAGAAAAAGTGACCATGAAAGTAAAGCCTATAAATAAACTGTGAAATTTCCATGCAATGGCATTTTATACAGCAACAAAAACCTATGAAGAACAGCTACAAAGCCATATGCATAAATCTTTTTTAAAAAATGTTTTTTATTGATTTTTTTTTTACAGAAAGGAAGGGAGTAGGATAGAGAGTTAGAAACATCGATGAGAGAGAAATATCAATCAGCTGCCTCCTGCATGCCCCCCACTGGGGATCCAGCTCGCAACCAAGGTGCATGCCCTAGACTGGGACCTTCCAGTCCTCGGCCCAGTGCTCTGAGCCAAATCTCTCTCTTTTTAATGTTGGGCAAAGGAAGGTAGGCACAAAATGAGTTCTGTCTTTGTCTATTTGGGCTGCTCTAACAAAATATTGTAGACTAGGTGGCTTTTCAACAACAGTCATTTATTCCTTTCCATTCTGGAGGCTGGAAGTCCAAGGGTGCCAGCAGTCAGCTCCTGTTGAGACAGAGCCCCCTTCTGGCTTACTAGTACTTCCCATGTCCTCACATGGTGGTGAACAGAGCAGAGAGGAAGGACACTCTCTCATGCCTCTTCTAAAGCACTAATCCCTTTCTTGAGGGCTCCACACTTTTGACCGCATCTAATCACCTTCCAAAAGCCCCACCTCCTTAGACCATAACATTGCAAAGTAGGGTTTCAACATATGAATTTTTAGTCTATTATAATTCCCTATGACTTCATTTTTAAAAAGGTCCAAAATGGCAAAAACTAGGATAAGATGTTGAAGGATGCACACTTATGTGGTTGACATGAAGAAAAACAAGGAAGCGATTAAGAAGAAAGGGATGGGAAAAGGCATGTGATCAGGAATTTTAGGGTGCCGGACATGATATATTTCTTGACACAAATGGTAGTCACCCAGATGGCCACTTTACACTAATTCATTAAGCAGCATATCTTAGGTTTCAAATGTCTTTGTATATGTGTAATTTTTTTCCAAATGAAGTTTAAAAGACAAAACTGAAGAGACTCCCTTCAGGCAGATATTTGAAAATTGGCAAGTTGATAAATGGCTTCTTCATATAATGTACATGATACTTTTGGGTGTCTGTTTCCTGGTTTGTAAATACGTTGTAAGTCTTGTCATCATGAGTCCCTCCTGGGCAATAATGATTGAGTCAGTGATTGTGCATGGAAAGAATGTTTGATTTTCACAAGAGTTGTATTTCATAGAAAATATTCAACTTAAATCAATTTTTCTTTGCATGAGGGGACATGAATAAGAATGTTCAGAACAGGACTATTCAAAATAGAAAAAACATGGAAGAGGTGTCTATCAAAGTGAAATAGGTAAATTGTGCTATATTCAGCCACAAAAGAAAAGCTACAGATAATCTCTCAATCTCTCTCTCTCTCTCTCTCTCTCTCTCTCTCTCTCTCTCTCTCTCTCTCTCATCTTTAATGTTAACCAAATGAGGACAAATTTTAAAAGACATGTTTTCTATGAAATTGTTTTCATGAAGTCTAAAGACATGTGAAATCCAAAATATAGTGTTTAGAGGTGGATCCTTACATGGTCAAAGACTGAAGAAAAGCCAGGAAATGATGAGTGTACAAGGGACAGGCCGGGCAGGGGAGGGGGAAAGGAGCTGACATGTGCTAACACCATTCTAGACTCACTGGGGAAATAAATCTGGTCTAACAGAAGCTCCTTGTCTAAGGATGCTGAGCAATTACTTTGTAGAATCATATAGCATCCCAGGATTGGAAGGAACCTTAAAGATCACTAACATAAGTAGATATTTAATGCATTTATATAGATAAAGTCCTCAGCATCCTTATCACTCTCTTACAGTCATTCTCCAATTGTCTATATCTACTTTTAAAAATGTGCTATTCCAAACTGAGTACATCTTTCCCAGGGGTCTGTGTCACCTCGTGGAGAGTAGAACCATCATCTCTTATTCTAAACATTATGCTTCTTCACTCATTGCAGCCTAAAATTGCCCAGATCAACGCTCTGATTCCTATTAACCCATTTGATGACAACAAGTTCATATTCCAGTGTGACTCTAGAAATTGGTTGGTCATAGAGAGAGAGGGTAGCATAGTTTAAACTTGATAACATATGAAAGTGGCCAATTATTTATTTTTTAAATGCTACAGATTCACCTAATTTGTGGTTAGTCCACATATCTCCACATGTCAAAAAATATACCACCAGCAAGGTCCCCAAAGGTATTTCGGAGGAGTCTTGGCATGCCAGTCCAGTGAAGAAAATGAAGTTACTGTGCACCATTTGTCCTTGGTGACTGCTCTCTGGCTCCACCTACTGGCATCGGGGTCTCTTACAGCTTCTTCAGTTCTCTGGAACTGAGACACACAGCTCCCCAATATGCGGTTTGCAGAAATCATTTTCTCCTTTCTTAGGAAATTTAAATGATGTGAATTTCCTGTTTTACAGTTTTCTGTCACCCATGTTATCCATGAGGTTACAAAAGTCTCTCCAGTGGTAGTTCTATGTATCAGTAAACAGAACCTTGATTTGACTGGGCTAAGGTGCACAAAAATAAAACGATTAAACATCCTTACCCATCTTGTGCATAATGAGAAAGTAAAACAATTTACAAAGAAATTAAATTATTAATAATAAAAGTACCAACTTTAATTTGTACTATTAAAAGATAGTGTGTGTGTATAATTTATCCCAGCCTCTAGTATTTAGCAACATATTGCTAAATATATCCTTATTATATATATTACACATTATTGAATATATTTATCCTATTTCACGTTTAATATTCCCTCATGACCCATAACAAACATTTTGCAGAGAGACAGTATAAAATGCAGTGGAGTTTCTTTTTATATAATTCAAAAAGAGAGAATAAAATATTTGTTTTCATTAAATATTCCTTAGTCTATATGAAAAGTCTAAAGTGTATTTGCATTACATAAAATTAATATATTTATGCATATTACATTATTTATAATCACCAAACCAAACCTTATTCTCTATTTACTCTTCCATCTCTTAAGAAGTCTCCTTCTCTCCTTCACTTTCTACTCCATGGAGCTCACTCGTGGTGTTTTTATATTTGTAGAGTCAAATACCGTGGTTTAAAAAAAAAAAAAGATGGAAATGTTTGTCATTGAAGAATTATTTGCATTTCCATTCCAATCTGGTCCATTCCTTTAACAAATATCATTTGAGTACCTTCCACACATCCAGCCTGTTCCGAGCACTAGGGAGTTGAGGTGAAAAAGACAAGTCATCCTGCCCTCATGTGTAGTAGCATTTCAGCTGGGAAACAGACAGTCACAGAGTCAATACATACATAAATAATTTCAGATAAGGATAGAAACTATGAAGAAAATAAAGCAGGGTAGGGGATAGAGAGTGATAGGAGGGGAGGAGGAGAAGGAGGCATTTTATGTAAAATGATGTCAAGGTTCAAAAGCTGCCCTATTTTCTGTTACTTTAATATTGGACGTTGCTGGCTTTCATCCATTACTACATCCTCCCTCTTCCGCCTCCACCTCTGGGGCAGAAGAAAGGGAAGGAAGAACAAAGGACAAATGACTGAGTGGTGTTTGGGACTGAGTGAGACTAATTGTATGACTTCAGATAAAGAAAGAGGAGGAGCAAAGAGGCCAGGAACTTGCTTTGGCTTCAGCTCCCAAAGAAGAGAGGAGAGACTCCAGGAAGAGGAGGAGGAGCAGAAACCTTAGTGCTTCGAGGAGGACAGAAAGGAGGACTAGGGGAGGAAGAACTGTGGACCAGGGGTAGGATAATAGCAGGGAAGGGTGGGAAGGGAAAGGGAATACAAGATCTTCTTTAATATGAGCTTGGCTAGTTTGGCTGAGGATTTTCTTCCTTCAGTTGGCAAAATGCACAATAGACTGATTAAAGAGGCATGAACCAAGGATTATTAATCTGGGGTCTTTCAATCTATAAGAGATTGTCTTTTTTTGTTGTTGTTAATTGTCACCCAAGGATACTTTTTCCATTGATTTTTTTTTAGAGAGGGGTGGGGGGAGAGAGAGAGAGAGAGAGAGAGAGAGAGAGAGAGAGAGAGAGAGAAGAGAGAGAGAGAGAAACATTGATGTGAGAGAGACACACTGATTGGTTGCCTCCTGTACATGCCCCAATCGGGGCTGGAAATTGAACTTGCAACTGAGGTACATGCCCTTAACCGGGAATTGAACCTGAGACCCTTTGGTGCACAGGCTGATGCTCTAACCATTTAGCCATACCAGCCATGGCTAAGAGATCATCTTTGAACAGAATCCAAGATGTCAAAGAACTTAAATGTTAAAAAAAAAAAAAAGGTGAGGGGAGGAGAAAGGAAAATGGAGGGAAGAAAAGATATCTATAAAATATTGAGAACATAAAATACATCTTTATTTTGACCAACTTCTAACTAAAATTAAGCAATCTCATCAAATATGATGGCAGGCCACATTACAGTTGTTGCAGATATAAGATATCTTGAAATATCGTTTTGCTCATTACTATTTCAAATTTATACTGGGTAGGAGGCCTACCTCTGCTTTTCATTTACTGCATTAAAAAGAAGCACATATATTACTATGTCTCATGTTTTCTTAAATATTCTAATGACTGCGTTCCAATATAATTGGCTCACTTTGTTATCCAATGCATTAGGTTCTATGCATCTCAATATATAATGCTGAGAAGTTCAGAAGCCAATGCAGACTGCCGAAGTGGCTAAGAACCCCTGTGTTAAACTCTGCCGAGAGCTTGATGGGGAGACCAGAATCCTTCACATCATTGGTGCCGGGGGAGCCTGCGGGACTGCCTCAGAACAGACAGGACCACATTCAGCCCTTGCTTTGGGGGCTCCAGGCACTCAACTTAGGGGCGATTAATAATAATAACGATTCTCCTCTGTAGCTGGTTTGGGAGTGTTTCATCCTGTGGGTTTGGATACCGTCAGGCATTTCAGGGGAAATAGTGCCATCTGGTGGCACATGCTCCTCCTCTGCTGCACACTGCTATTTGTCTCGCGGTGAAGCACATTCACAGAAAAACACATTGGCGTTTAGACTGGTCAGTGCCTAGCTCGGCCCCGCTTTGTTCCACTGCATGTGTCCAGTCTTGCCAATTCCCCATCTCACAAAGTCTATGCATGATAATACTCAAGCAAGATCCTGCACAATCATGTGTTATGTCTCCTTCATAGAAATGTTCAGCAGGGCAGTGATGGGCAGAATTGGAATTTCAGTTCTCGCAAGGCTTCAATCATGGCGAAGGTCTCCCTCCCTCACAACCAAATTTCATTTGTGATAGTGCTTGGAGCGTTTCACATGCACGGTGCTCAGGAGATGGGAGGGCTGGGGGTAGAAGAGCAGCATTTCCATCTGTCTGGAGGCTTCAGGTGGCATTGATCTCAGTGGCCTCTCTGGGTGTCTGACACACGGATCCTGGGTTTGCTTCCGAGTTTTGGTCAATTTGTCCTGGAAGCGTCAGTTGTGATATTGGCAGCTCACAGGGTTCTGTGCCTTCTCCTCACCTCCCTGACCACTTCTCATGACATCCGCTGCTCCCTTCCCGGCCCTTCCTCTAAGATTATAGCAACAGCCGCCTAACTGGTCTCCTGTCTCCACCTTTGTCCCTGTGAGTGACCACACGCAGAAAGAGTGATCCTGTAATGACACAAGTCAAATCATAGCACTCCTTGCTCAAAATCTTTCTCACTCGGAGTAAAAATAAAAGTCTCCGCAATACCCTATAGGGCCCTGTAATAGGGCCTGTAGGTAACTTGGTGGTCTCATCTCCGACTACCTTTATGCTCACTGACAATTCCGGCATCTTCGCTCCTCAAACAAACTAGGCATGACTCTGCCTCAGAACATTTGTACTTGCTGTTGATCTGCCTAAAACACTGTTCCTTCAGGTACCAACATGGCTCATTCTCTCGCGTTCACAGATCCAGGGGCCTGTACCCCCACCTTTTTTTTTTTTTTCCACAGTACTTATCACCCTCTAACATTTTATGTATTGTATGTATGTTTGTCTCACTCCTCCTGCTAGAAGATGATCTCCATGAAAATAGTGATGGTCATCTCTTCAGTTGCAGTATCCTTAATGTCTAAAAACATGCCAGTCACAGAGCAAAAGTCCAATGTATGATGTGTGAAACACTGGTACTTCCTGCCATCAGGAGATCACATGCTACCTAGTGCACGGACCTTCTTTCTCTACCTGCAGGAGATCTGGCCCCCACCCCCTCCGCAGACTCCCCTGGCCCCTGAGGTCACTGGTTGACCCTCTCATGTTCTAAACTATAGCAGGTTTCTCTCCTGCTTATAGCATTAAAGCAAGACCCAAAAAAAACAGAGTGACCCCAAATCTACTGTTCATGTCAAATTTGAACCAACCTTGGGACACACGATCACGGAATTAAATGCTTTGATTATGATTACTTTGGGGAAGTAATTGCATCCAGATTGACAATGCTTGTATAGAATGGCTATACTTTAGTTTCGCCCTGGGAGCTTTTAAAAAATACCAATGCTTAGACCTTTCCACTGAGGGCTTCTGGCCCACATAGTCTGAGGTGGAAAGTCAGGCATCCATATGTTTTTTTTAAGCTACCAGGTGATTCTAATGTACTTAATGACAAAGCACTTTCATGCATTTTTGCATGTGCTTCTCACAGAACATCCCTGTGATAGTTGGGATGGTTAATGTTTTTGTCCCCATTTTATAGGAGATATCCAAGAGGATAATTTACTTGGCAGCCAGGGAGTCTAAGAGCTAAGATTCAAATCCAGTTCTGGCTCCAAACCCGGTTTTTTCCCACCAGGGGATAGCAGAAGCCATCCTCAAATGAGGTTGTGTATCCATGCAAAGCAACCTCTACTTCTCCTTAATAACGTATTTCTAATTGCATTTTATTGTCTGTTTTCTCCATTAGACAAACTTGAGAACAGAGATCAGGCTGCCTTATTCGCTCAGAGGCTAGCATATTCTAGGCCCTCCACAAATTACTTGTTCAGTGAGTAAGTGACCGTTTGAGTAAGGGAATGAATGAATGAACAAACAAACAAATGAACGAACAAATGAATGGAGCCATTGTACCCATGATTCATTTGCCCCGTTTTTCTTGCAAATTCATTGTCAGTTTGGTTGCTCTTGTCCTGCCTCAGTGGCTACACTGCCCAGAGAGAGTTACCCTCATATGCTGACTTGACTCCAGGGACGTCGGAGCTCATGTTTCACCCAGTTCAGGAGAGCGTCCAGGAACCTTCTTCTCTTTCCTTTTCCTCAGGACATTTGTGCAGCTGAAAGACTGACTGGGCCATTGGCATGAAGAAATTAAATGTATCTCTGCTCAGAAATCCCAAACCTGCGGGCTTGTCATAAATAGGTCTCAGTGGACTAATTCTCTCTCCCAGCAAGTCAAAGGGAAGGGAAGAATGATCTTCCTTAAGATGTTTCACCAATCCATTTCTTTCCAGAAGAATCTGATGGCTCCCTGCACTGGAAAAGCCCCTCACCTCCAGTCAAGGGTGTTATAGTCACGTTACCAAGTCTGGAGCCTGTGGACTGGCATTTCCCAACCTTGGCACTATTGACTTTGGGGGCTGGGTAATTCTGTTAGAGGCCTGTTCTGTGCATTGAAGGACTGTAGCAGCAGCCTCTACCGCAGATGCCAGTCACACACACACACACACACACACACACACACACACACACACACACAACCCCTCCCACCACCATGATTAATTGTGTGTCCTCTTGTCTGGGCCACAGTGCCCAGCTATGTTGTCAACATTATTCTGGATGTTTCTGTAAGGGTGCTTTTGGATGCGATTGCCATTTAAATTGGTGGACTTTGAGTAAAGCAGATTGTCCCCTACAATGTGAGTGGGCCTCATCTAATCAGTTAAACTCTAAGCAGAACAGAAGACTGACCTCCCGGAGCAAGAGGGAACTCTGCTAGCAGACAGCCTTCGGACTTGCACCTCATCCTCGGCTCTTCCCTAGGTCTCAGCCCGATGGCCTTTCAATCTGAACTACAAATATTGGACTTGCCTCCACAATCATGTGAGTCAGTTATTTAAAACCTTTATGTATATACAAAGATTTTATTGATTCTGTTTCCCTGGAGAACTGTGACTAATACCGCCCTCCCCCATATTAATTATCCCCAAAAATGTCCCCAAGCATTGCCAAAAGACCCCTGGGAAGCACAATAGTCTGTTGAGAACCATTGCTGTGGACAGATGAGGCTGGAATTCTCTCAGGGCACAGCTTCTGGAGAAGTTGACTGGGTGGGAATGATTTGGAACCTACAGGAAACTATCTCCTGGGAGGTGTTTTCTACATGTGATTTGTTTGCAGATTGTGCCAAGCTGACCTGACAGCAGAGGTCTCAGGAATCTCTGGGATAGCTTAAGCTAAAAAGAATCAGCCCTCGCCTTTAGTCCTCTTCTAGAAGAGCCATAGTATATATGCTTGAATTTTACTTCAAATAATAAAGCTTACTGAGCTCTTTCATTTATAGGGCGCTCTCTCAATTATGTTGAAACAAAGTATTGCTTGGAGAATATGAGCCATAAAGCAGCTTAATCAATGCAGATTTTGGATGCTTATATAGGGTACAGGAGAGAATCAATTACAAAAAAAAAAAAGAGGCAAAGGAAAATACGTAATAGTTATTATTCCTGAGTTGTAAACTTTACTATTCTAAGTCCTTCCTGAAAACAATATGGGGTGACTCCAAAGATGCCTGTACTGATGTGAGACTAAGAACCAGTAATATTTCTAAATTTGTATATTATTTTCAATGTAGCTTTAAATATGTACATGTCATTAAATAAATATGACAAGGAGACCTTTGGCTAGTTTACCTATATCTGTAAAAATTTAAGTAACCAAGTTGGCCCAAAGACACTTTGAGGAATTCTCTTGCTGGCAGAGGGAGAAGCTCATATATTCAAGAATATACGGTATTTGTTAAGGCAAAAGGATCAGAAGTGCAACAAGCCTCTCTTCTCCTCTGCGTTGCTACTTTTAACCTTTTTTTCTCCACTTCCCTTTCCCATTCTTCTCATCCTCTTCTGCTTCATTCTCTGCCTTTGTCTTCTTGTTCTCCTGGCTTTGCTCACTCTCCTTCCTTCATATTCCTTTCAAGTATGTGCCTTTCCAACATCTCCACCCCTTTGGTCATAAGCACCATTCTTGTTCACATACCAAATTCCGATGGAAGGAAGCGAAGAAATGTAGAGGAAGAGGTAGAAAAAAACAATTCTTGTTATGTCACTGAACATGTAAGCGTGTAGGAGCCTACACAGGATGGACAAGGTGGGAAAAGTTGGGCAGAGGATGGTTCTCACCATGAAGATGGCAACTATTATTCATTGCCTCTCATGTGAATCTCAAAACGGGGCTCCCCAGCACATAACTTTAAAAAGCAAACAGAAAAACAAAAGTGAAGGTTATATCTTAGTTATTCCTTCTACTGCCGGTATGAATTTGCTGCAAGAATCAACATTTTTTTTTTCTTTTTAAATCAGATCAATTTGGCTAAGCTCCCACCCACCAGAGGTAGTGAATGTTTTCAGTTGGGTTTCTGGAAACCACTTTCTCACTCGTGGATCATAAAAAGTTCTACAGAACTTCAGCTGCCCATAAAATTGAGGGGCGCAGGGACCTTTAATTCATATGGTTGCTAAGAAAATGTCCATTCCCTAAGCCCCATGACCTCCCGAGGCAGGTGCTTCTGGCTCACCTCATGTCCCCCACATTTCAGGAGCCCCGGCCTCCCCATCCCCACCTCCCCTCTACTTTGCATCACCACCTCATTTTGCCCTTCTAACACCTACAATGTTTTCCCTCTTGGAGATTCCAGCTCCATTCTCCCAAGAGCCCAGCTGCTGCCTTTCTCCTCCTCTTCCTCCTGGCCCCATCCTCCTCCTCTCCTCCTCCTCCTCCTCCTCTCCTCCTCCTCCTCTCCTCCTCCTCCTCCTCCTCCTCCTTCTCCTCTTGAGGAGCAGGGGTGTGAGGAAAGGGGAAATGTCTCTCATTCTTTTAGGCACAGCTGTGAGAATGAGACTAAATTAATGTCTCAGTAAATTATTCTCCCATGCTTCTATTTTCTGATTTTCAGACTCTGGTGAGTTTTCGCAAAAGCTCCTGCTTGAAATACTTGAACAAACTGTTGGATTATTTTTACTTTTTTTTTTTTAATCTCGGTTATTCCTGAGTATTGTTTCAAGGTTTGCATTATTTCTTTATTATTTTTTTCTTTTGTTCCGATGAAAAAGACAGGATAGATAACAGAAGCAAGTCTGAATGTGGGTGCATGTTGCACTACTCTCCCAGGAGTGTGTTTAAAAGCTTTCCCTACCTTTCCCAGGTCCTTCCTAATGCGTGTAATTCATGGGTATTTTAAAAGATTAGTCTTATGGATACTTATTTTTCCTAATGTACTTAAAAAGAATGCATGTGGGGCCAGGCCAACTCTTTTCTGAAGTTAACTCCAAAGTAATTAAATGGCCAGAGTCATTTGCTGCCTTATAAGGCAAGAGTCTGTAAAACCAATCCTTGCAATTTTTTCTTTATAAAACTCTTAAAATCTGTTCCTTCTTTTCACTCCCTGCTGTCAGCACATTGGACTCATGTGACTGTCTAGGGGACTGAAATAATCCAGTTATTCCTGCCTGCAGCAGATCCTGCCAGTAGCCTGTCCATATCCCCCACCCTTCCTTCTTCATTCCCCACTGCCCAGCCCTTCTTACCCGCAGATGCATCTTTGCGGGTTTCTCTGATGCCACCAAATGCCTTCTTGATGCCCACGTGGTAGGCTGGAAGTTCTGGGGAACCACAACCCCCCTCACCCCCAGGAGCAGCCCTCAACCCTTGACTGGTGAGAGTTCATGTATAAACACCCCAGCTCCTGGACCCTGTGGGTGGGATACCTCTGAGGTGTATGTTCTGCACTGGCTCCCAGAGTCCCCCAACAAGATTCCTCTCCAGTTACCCACAACAAAAAAACAGCGTGACGATGAACACACTGTTGGCTGCCTTCTGTTCCCTGTCTCTCTCCCCTCAGTCCCACACTAGTATTTCCTGGCCTTACCCCAAAGAATCAGTTCCTTTCATGCACATGTTTGTTTTAGGGTTGACTTCTAGTGGAACTCATTCTAAGATACTGCCTCTCATGTTTACCCCCACAAAACATTGAGGCACAGTCTTGTTAAACTTTCTTTAAAAGTTCAGAGAGATTTTTAAAAAACTTTGCAAACATCACCACCTCCACTTAGAAATCATTGGCAAGTTCCAGTGGATAAAGTACAAATGGTCTTGGTCTATGGCCTGAGACTGTACAAGCAGCCTTTTTCTACGTGCTGCAATCCTACTGCCTGCAACCCCAACTTAAAATGGAGGTTTCAACCGTCTGAGACTATTCACCCACTCGCAAGGGACACAGTGCTCATCTTAACCCCCAACCATCTGCTGGCACTGCTCCCCTCACATGAGTGCCCCCACATACACACACTTCAGTGTATCTGAAGCTGCCAACCAGCATCCCCTCTCTGAACCTTGTTGCTGAACACACCATGACTTGGGCACTCTGCCCCTACTTCTTTATTCTGATATGATATTTACCATATCTTGTTTATTCCTATCCTGGCCTTCCCATCTGGACTGTAAAATGCTCCTAGGGTAGTTGAACCACTTTCTATAAGATCTAGAATGCAGCTCTACAAACAGTAGATGTAGATGAGGCAAAATTTGAACTCTGGCCCTGGCCAGGCCAATAACTAGGATAAAGCCCAGCATAACCTAGCTGAGGGCATGCTGGTCCTGCTGAGTGAGAAGAGAGACTATACCCCAAAGGAGCTGCAAGAATTGGCCTGTAGATATGCCATCCAGAGCAGGAGAGGACCTAGGTACTGGATTATGAGGGTGCCTGACCAAGGGGTGAAAGGTAAAAGTAAATAAACAGGAAAACATTGACTTGGGGGTCAACGTTTTAGAACTGTGTATTTAACACCAGGCTGGTGAGGGGAGCCTTAGGAGATGGGACAAATACATCGCTATGTGGCTTTCCCAAGCTTGGAGCGCAAAGGTGAAATGCCGAAGTTGTCAGAGCAGATGGTAAAATAGGATGAAAAAATAGACAGAAAATAGGATCGGAAACAGTTCATATTCCTTGGAATGAACAGTGATATTCATTTACAGTTTTGTACCGGGGCTATGTTAGCTCACCCACCTTCTTTCTTAATATAATTCAGAGAGATCTGGACCATCTGGAACATTGATCAATTCCATCCATAAAATAAAGAACGGCTACTATGCTGGAGACCTTGGTAAGAAACGTGTTGAAGAAGGTGGGAGGCAAACTCTACAGAAATTTAGGGACAGACGGTTTCAGTAAAGCTTTCAGGAAGCATAAAAGCTAGGACTTAAAAAAGGGGGGTACACATTTTTAGAGTCGGGGCATGTCACGACATCCCCTCTGAAGCCCAGACACCTCGCCTCATCTTGCGGCCTCTAACACAAAGGAGGAAGCACAATGCCTGGCGGCCTCTTCGGGTTCGGGAGGCCGCAGAGTCCGCATGTGGGAATTCTGCTTCGGTCAATACATCAGAGGACATGGGAGGCTCCCAGCTTTAAGTGGGGCCTGCGTCGGGAAGGAGCCTGCACAGCAGGCGCAGCTGCGGTGAAAGCAGCCTGCTCCCTTAGACCGGACATCGGCGGGCCCTGTGGAGCTGGAGCTGCCCGTGGTGGGAAGAGGTGCAGACACACCCAGGGCCGTGGGGTTCTGGAGCGAGGTCATACCATTTGTACTGAAGAATTATACAAGGTGTCCTCAAAAAAAAAAAAAAAATGCATGCACACTTTAACAGCCGATAGCTCAATTTTGAAAATGAAATGTATTTTAATAAACACGGCCTTTATAATAATTCAAGGTATATGTACACATTTTGCGGGGACACCCTATACACATCTCAAGAAACAGCTCCTGGCATGTCGCGGAGCCCTGATAGAGAATGCTTGACTAGAAAGTACCAAGGACCACCCTCTGTAACTGCCTAGATGAGCCGAGTTATGTTCCACCTGTTACTTCACAAAGCCAGTGGACCCAGCACCAACGCACTGTAAGATGGAAATGGGACGTCAGGGACTGAGCCCGAGTAGGACCGAAGGGCATGCGTTCACTGCATGAGAAGCGGCACAGACCTCCATACCACCCACAGGACTGCACCAGCCCCCTTTCTCAGCTCCCACCTTGGCCATGAAGCAAGGTGCCATTCAAACAGCTGCAAGAGGAAGAAAACGCCCAAGCCTCGTGTACAGGTGAGTTGGCTCCGTCTGTGGCTGCATGCTGAGACTAGACGGCATCATTTCGGCCTCACTCGGGCTGAAACGGAAGAGAGAAAATCTCCCCAGCAGGCAAGCAGTGTGCATGAGCATCCGCTTCATGTGGAAGGAGCCGTGGTGCCGTATGATCGCATGACCTCCTTTGCTGTGAAGTGTGTCCCCTGTTCAGATGCTATGTTATATAGGATCCATGCCAATGCACCAGGCACTTCATGAACTTCTAGGTGGTGGTGCTGGCTGAGGCCCTGTGGGCAGGCAGGAAAGGCAAGCCCAGACTTGGAATAGGACTCTGTCCCTATGAGGAGAAACTGCGGACTCTTCCTGAATGAAAGGAGCCCAATGTCCTCCACTTACCAGCAGGCGGCCCGTTGGTCTCTGGGAATAATGCCAGAGCAGGGGCTCAGCAATGGTTTCTGTTGCTGGCAGCTTCTACTTCAGAGGAAGCCATGAGAGTTCATGCTATTGGGCCCATGTGTAGCCTCCATCTCTGCCATTCCATTCATGCTAGTTGATGCTGAAATGGACTAATGCTGAAAAGCTGACTAATGTCAACTGACTGAGTCATTTTGTCTGCTTGGTTGTTTAGTGTTCACAGTGAGTGCCTTTCACTGTGTATTAGCATGTGAAAATGTCTACAATTTGTGTTCACTTTCATATGTCCATCCACATGCCTTTCCCCTGGACCTCCTTATCTCCCATATCCTTTTCCTTCCAGGCCTCTGACCAGCTGTTTGAGCCACTGGCCAGTGATTAGGGGATTGGTTCCAGGGCATCCCATGGATACCAAAATCCATGCATGCTCAAGTCCCGTATATAAAATGGTGTAGAACCGTGCATACACACCTCTGATGAAGCCTAAAATAAAAATTTAAACAAAAACTTAAACCCAAAAAACATAATTGACATGATTGTTCCCGTTCTAGCTAAAACCAGAGCTGGTACATGTCGCCTGAGGAGTTTCGTTTTTACAAAATCATAGTACAATTTAAGTGCTCTTTATATACATGACAGTTCGTGGGCTTTGAGTGATATTAACTGATCATTATTTTTACTTTTCCATCACATGCTGACATGATCTTTCATTAAAGGTGGCACTTTGTATTACAATCAGATAAATTTTTATTTTGCTCACATGATTTTTCTGCTGCTCCTAAACATTTCACCAAAGAAAGTAAATTAGGACAAGGTCAATTTTGTGTTTAGCAGACAGCAACCAGAACTTTTTGAATATGTAGTTAATGTTTAGACTATATTAGCACACTTTTCAGCAAATGTATGGTATTGAAAAGCATAACCCTCCCTCCTCCAAAGCAGTTCTTTTTTATTAAAGGAAAGTGTGTTGGCAACTGCTTTGTTTCCATGGATTTATGATTGTAATAGGTCCTGAAAGTAAAATCCAAGCTTTGCCAAAATCTCACTTATGCTTTATATCAATAACATGCTCTTTATCCCTGCTTATGCATTTTGGAAACAGAGAAACAACATCAATTAGTTAAACACCCATCAATTAGAACTCTAAAGAACTGATTTTGGGGGAGGGAGATGTGTGGGAGCTGACACCTAACACACTTGATTTTTATGAAAAAGAGAAAAATTGCTCAAAATCATGTGGAATTGATAAAAAAAGGCAAATATTTTTTTCAGAATATATTTGAAAGTGTATAGTTCAAATTTAAACCATTTTCAGTATCTAATAATATTAAGTCACTACAGGAGACCCCAAAGAACAAGACATTCTATTTACAGAAACAAGTGTCCTATACATTTAATTCCGAATTCTGGTGCCTTGCAAAAAAGAGGGGTCAGAAGGTTACAGGCTTTAATCCTCAGTTAACTAGAAAACCAAATCAACAACTTGAACTCCATTCCTTAAACAAGTAGCTCTTAATTTTAGCTGCACGTTAGCATGGTCTGGGGAACTTGCCCAATTTTTAAGGCCCAGGTCCCACTCAGACTAATTAGATTAGAATTACTGGGTTTGGGTTTTGCTTTTTAAACTCCCCGGGTGATCCTCATGTGTGGCCAACTTTGAGATTTACTACCAAGGATACTACAATTATTTTAAGTTTTAGCTTACTGCTATTAAATTTTAAGTTTTAAACCATGTTAGTTTAAATCACGAATTAAATCTCTACCACTAGGTGGAGTCATACTTGCCAAATGACCTTTCATTTTACTGGAGTACTAGAAAAAGCGTGAACTCTAAATGCCTGGTTAACATGTCTGATGGACTTCCAATCCTGGGGGGTGCCCATGTGACCCAGTTTTAGGCACTGAAATAGAAGGGGAATCTTGCTAGGTCTTTTCCTTCTGGAATAAGAGGATAACACCCTACAGTGGGGGGGAAAGTAAATTTAATTCTCTTTTTCCATTCTTCTGGCCCTGAACTCTGATATGAATTCTGAAACTAAGAAGTATATTTTGCAAATAGTGAAATAAGTCAGACAAAGATAAACACTGTATAATCCCACTTATTATATGTGGAATCTAAAAACCCAGAACTCATTGAGACAAATCAGGTTGGTGGTTGTGAGAGGTGAAGTGAAGGGAGATGGGGGTGGGGGGGATTAAATGAAGGTGGTCAAAAGGTACAAATGGAGGAAAATAAATGAAAGCAGCAACTGTGAAAATGAAGTTAACAAGCTGAGCATGGTGGAGCATAGAATCTGTGAAAGAACATAAGTCTTCGATGACATTATGGAATCATTAAACTAGAGCAGTGATTTTCAATTGGTGTGCAACGAGAGGCACACTGGTGTGCCACAAAATAATTTAAAACTTGCAATACCTGACTATTTAGTCAGGAGCACTGATCACTTTCCCTGTAATTGTTAAAAAAAAAAAATGACAACAGCCAACATACAATACCCATTGGTGTGAATGAATCAAAATTATACTTATTTTTTTATCAGGTTGGCAATATATATATATATATATATATATATATATATATATATATATATTGGTGTGCTGTGGAATTCTAGTAGTTTAGGTGTGCCATGAGATGAAAAAGGTTGAAAATCATTGAACTAGAACAACCAACTACCTTCAGAATTGTGTTGTGTGAAGAAAATTATTGCTTAAGTCACTATTAGCTGAACTCTCATTACTTGTAGGCAAAAGCATCTCTAATGGACACAACTTGGTTCTATCATTGTCTGTCAAACTATGAATCACTCAACATTTACTACTGGCTAATAACTTTCCAGTTATTATCATTTTGAGTCACAGAGAAACCCCAAAAGATGTGTTGTTATTCCCATTTTACATATGCAGAAATTGAGGCCCATACAAATTAACTATCTTGTCCATAGACATACAGATCTTGGATTCAAAGCCAGGTTCGTTTGACCCAAATGCCAATCCCCTTCATTACATTGCTGTAAACCTCTTGGACATGTACAAGTCTAGTTGCTCTGATTAAATTGCATGCTATGTTATTTAGGAAGAGCATTTTGTGCTTCTAGGAATACACATAATAATGGACATTAAGATTATTAGATATTTGAAGAATTGATGGGCTTAACTTGGTTAACTGCAAAATTGCAGGATAAGCTTTGTTGCTATTCTGCAAAACCAAGAGATACTTTCAATTCACTACAAACAAAAACACAAGTGAATCTACTTTTGACAGCATAAAAGACTTGATAAATAACATTACTAATATTAATCTAGGACTTTGGTATGTAATCATTTTTTGTGTACATGTTTAAGACAGCTATATGGATGTCTCTGAGAGGCTACAAGGTGCTGCTATCTGTGGCCTTTACAAATGCATCCCTTCCCGTATTGTGTGGTAGGGTGTATTTGTGAAGATTTATTTTCTTTTTTTTGCCAGCATGTGCCATGCTATTTGCCTAGTAAGCACTGCTGATAGACCTGCAATCCCTGTTCTTGAGCATTTGCTGGAGAATGAATGGATTAAAGAAAGCTGTACAGAGGCAGTCATGCTAAGTTTGGAGTCAGGCTCACCAGATCAAAACTACTTTGTTTCCCCCTTTTCCATAAAACAAGCGGGGGTGGAGGGGGTGGGGGGAAGAGACCTACTTGAAATGTTCTATGAGACTTAAATGAGCTGAAATGCAAATATAATGGTTGAGGCAAAAAAAAAAATAGGTACTTATCAAACACCTATGTGTTGAGTAGTGGCATAGGTGCCTGGAAAGGAACCATGGCCCCACCCTCAAGAAGTCTAGTGAATTACCAGGCTCAAGCCTAAAGCCTGGAGGGGCAGTAAACTGTGATTCAGAAAACAGTAAAATCTGAACTTTGACACACCTGGTATCAAGTTCCAATTCTTTAACTTTCCAGGTGGCCCTGGAAAAGATATGTCAGTGTCCGAACCCCAATACTTGTGAAAGTAACCTTTCTTGGGAAAAGGATCTTTGCAAAAGATGCAATGGAGGACCTCCAGATGAGATCATCCTGGATTATTACAATGGGCCCTAAATCCAATGGCAAGTGGCCTTATAACAGAAAGACAAGACACGGAAGAGAAGGCCAAGTGAAAACAGGCGGAAATCAGTCATGCAGCCACAGGCCAAGGAACACCTGGAACTACCAGAAGCTAGAGGGGGGCCTCAGGAAGGTGCACAGCCTTGCCTACCGTTTGATTTGGGGCTTCTAGCCAACGGAACTGTTCGAGAATAAATGGTGTTGGTTGACCCGAGTTGGTGGTGTCCGTTTTCTCATCTGTAAAATGGGGATACTATCCCAACTAGTCTGACGTGGAAAAATGGGATAAATGCAGTCTGGAAGAATGGACAGACCTTAAAAATGGTACACATTTAATGAGAGCTTATCATGACCATTCACTGTACTAAGAGCTTTGATTTAGCTATCTCTGTTTTATTGATCAGACCATCAAGACTCAGAGAAATGGAATAATTTGCCCAAAGCCCCAGGGCTAGCAAGCGAAAAAAAAAAACAGGATTACAATTCAAACCGGCCCCCGAGGTTTCCCTTTTATCCCTCGCGCTAGAGACTGTCAGAGAAGATGCAAAGTAACGCGCTCTAAAAACGTTAACTATTTAGTATTAGTTCAGGCTACAGAATGAACCATGGCTACCAAAGCGGCTTTAAAAACCGGACCGGCCCTCGAGAAACGCCGCGGTCTTCCCGGCGCGGAAGCGACAGGGTTAATGACGTCACTTCCGGGGGCCGCTAACACGCCCTCGCCGACGGATCGTTTCAAGGGCCAAACCCGCTTGTGTCACTTGCCTTGGTTCTTCTTGATGAGGTAAATAGGGGTGGACCAATAGAAATGCCAAACTTCTCCGGCTAATCCCCGCCCTTTAACCCAGGCTCCCCAGCGGAAGGAGAAATCCGTGGGCCCGGGGGCGGGGCAAGTCCAGGAAGCGGAAGCGGCGGCGGGAGCCGGGAGCTGCCCTGTGGCGGCCACACGTGTGCGGTGAGTGTGGCGGGCCGGGCGACTGCTCCTGGGAGGGATTCGCCCCACGCCGGGCGCTAGAGTGGGGGGCCCTCGGGGCCGCCGGAGAGGATAGAGGGGTTCCCACCTGTCACTCGCTGGGCCGCCTTCAGGGGTCGTGTCTATTCTGGGAGCTCGGAGATCCTCTCTACCGCGTCGTCCTGAGAATGCAGGGTTAGCCCGACGCCTTTCACCCTCTCAAGCCCGGGCCCGTGTTAGTGGCGCTCAGCCTTTCTGTCGCACGTTTGACACACGTCCGCTCTGCGCCCAAGCAGTGCTAGGTGCCGAGTTTGCCACCTGAATGCACAGTTGCCAAGCTCTGGGCGCTGGAGGGAAACTTGTTGGGGACGGAGATGGGGGACGGGGGAGTCTGACAAGTGATCTTTAAGCCGACCTAAAGCATGACGAGAGACACCCTGAAATCCCGAAGCCCAGGGGAAAGGACTTTTAAGTGGAAGCAGGAACTTGGGCGAAGTCCCTGAGCTGGGAGCTATAGAAAAGGAACCAATGTGTTGAGCTAGGAGTGCAGTGATACAGGATAAAATTGGAGGGGTAGCGTGGTGGGACGAGGTTCTGCAGGGCTTTGAAGGCCCTGGTAGGGGAGTTTAGATTTTCTCTACATGGGAATGCATTGCCATTTCTGTTCCCATTTGTAGAAAACAGGGAAGGCTTACAAGCAAGGGGAAAACGGGAGAGGCCCTGGTTGTCTTTAGAAAATGCCTGTAATTTGTATTTTTGTTGATTCTGTAATTGGAGTTTATTGATAATGGTTTGGATTATGGTGGTGGTAGCGGAGATCCAAGTTGGAGGGTTAGAGGTGTTTTTAAAGGGGGTTGGACAAGACTTCCTGAAGGCCTGAATGTAGCAGATAAGTGGGAAGATAAATCTTAGCGTTGTTTTTTTTTCCCCCTTGAGTGGCTGATGTGCCATTGGCTGAGATGGAGAAGAAGAGGGTGGGAAAGGGGTACTATCGTTGGTAAATTTGTATCTCACGGGGATACAGGTTAGCAATTCTGTACCCCCTACATGTGTGCTAGGGTTAAACAATACACAAATTGTAGATACGGAGAGGCAAGTTTCTCACTGTCAAGAGAAACTGTCAGAGAAAGAAGTTACAGATAAGCAGGAGAGGAGGAGTAGAGAACCCTGTGGCATTTGATTAGAATTGGGAGACATTAGTATGAGCTTATTTAATAGGTGCGGAAACAGGTTTGTGTGTTCATATAGGCTAGTATACATGCACGTCACTAGCCTTGTGTGGTGAAAACACCCAGAAGCAGTGACACCCCCGCGACAGCAAGCACACCCAGCACTCACATAAGGTGAACTTAGACCATGTATCAGGAAGTAGGAACATGATTTTTTATTATTTTTTTTAAAGATGGGGCTTGTCAAAAGGACACAGCAAACTGAAAGATTTCCCACTGACCAAGGTTGGAACAAATTGAGCAAAAAAGTAATAGGTTATAAACCAAGTAATAAAATATCTGTGAGGCCATACTGATGTAAATAAATGATTAAATAAATGAACAGAGGAGAAGAAACAAATGTCTACAGAAGAATTTGAAATAACAAAGGTAGAAGTAATGAAGGAAATAGAAAGTCACCATTAAAACACCACAGTTATGGATGCATAGAAGATTCATTGGATAATGCTAAAATTAGTGGGAGAAATATAAAATATTGTATAATCTCAAAATGTATCACCCAAAATATTTCTTAGTTGCTATGCTGATTTTAACATACGTAGTTTAACAAATTCTTTAATACTCCCCTGTAGGAAGTAGAGTTTAATTCCCCTCCCCTTCATTTTAGGTGAACATAGTGACTTGATTCTAATAAATAGCGTATAGAAAGGGAAGCATAGTGACTTTACAGTCGAGAAACCTGGCAAACGGTACCTTCACCGAGTGATCAAGGTTAATATTGCTAGTCATGTTGATACCATGTTCCTCATAATATGATGTAATGTCAGGGGCACTTCACCTCTGTGGTGTTCTTCCCCCAAAATCCATAAAGCCAGTCTTAATAGTGAGAAAATAATCAGACAAACCCCAAATGAAGGATATTCTACAAAGTGCCTGACCAGTAGTTTTCAAAAGTGTCCCAGTCGTGAGACACAATTAGAGACTGACAAACTGTCACAGAAATACGGTATTGTCTAGGGATCCTAACATCTACCCTAGGGAATCAACTTTAGAAATTTAGGAATAAATTGAATATACAATTTTGGAAGGTGGAGAAATAGCCAAATAACTTTTGCTTTTGACATATTCTGCTGCTTTCAGGATCCTTGGGTAAGTGAGGGGTTATCTGTTGTCTGCCCTGTGTACCATGGGGTTTCTGTACCCAAAAGTGACCTGTTAAGCAGGTTTCTCAAAATATTAAATGTTTCAACATAGTAGCATTTTGAGGGTCACTAAAAAAGAGTAACAAATTAAACATTTGAAGTTAGTCTTTGTTTTAGTTACATTGTGTTACATAGGAAACTTTTAGATAATCTTTTATTTTTGTTCATTAAATTTGAATATATGGTAAATGCAACTTATTGTTTCTGGTTTTTTAGGACAGAGACCCAAGAAAACAAATGGTATTTTCAGTTTCTCATCACAGAATCTTCCCAGGTTATAAGAAACACAAACACTGACATGTACATCATCTTTAATGTAAATAATGGTCTGTTTTTAGCCAGTACTATTGCTGAATCATTGCCTCCAAATAAATGACACATAGCCAGGGTGTACATGTGCAAGTTTGTCTGTGTGTTCTTATTTTTTATGTTGGTATTTATTTCCCATTGTAAAGTCTTAGAAGCAATGATTGATTACTTCCTGGACATGTGTGGGTCCTCACAGGAATTGCCCTGTATGTAAGAACTCTGACTAAATGTTGCAGTGACTACTTAATGACTTAGATGAGAGCAATTCAGTGATCCTTTTGGGTTTTGTTTTTGTTTTCCAGAGTTGCCATGATGGAAGTCAAAGCAAAACAAAAATTCACAGGAAAAGGTACAAAGACGTCACAAGAAAAAAACAGATTTTATAAGAACAATGGTAAGAAAGCCTTACCAAACTATGCTTCTCGTGTGGTTATTTATTTGGCCTTTATAATTGGAGGGAGGTGTGTCAGCTAGTGATATTGTTGCCTCATGTTAGCCACACTAATTCACCACATTGTATTTTAATGTTTGATAAATTGTGGTTGATTAGTATATGATACTGGTAAACTATATACTTTTATCTTCAAGATTTCTAATTGTGATGTCTTAATATTCCATCAGGTGTCAGTATTGCAAAATAGAAAAGTCAGTCTGTGTAAATGATTAAATGTTTCCTAAGCAGTCTTTGCTTGTTTTTTCTTACAGCAGTCTTAGGGCATAGCTGTTGCAGTTTTCATGTCATTTGTTAGGTACTTAATTGCAAACTTTGTTGACCAAAGAAGATTTTTGTCAAATAACTTTATTATAGTGTCTGAAAATTATTTTCAAACACTAGAATTTTAAAAAAATTAATATCTTTAATTTGCCTATATGGTATGGTATACCTCCTAAATTTTAAGTGTTTGTTCTGTTTTTAGATTCCTACGATGTTATTGAACTTTTAGAAGTTATGTGTAAAGACTAACGTTATGGAGTCATTAAATTAGAATACAAAGGCATATAAATAATACCTCACTTCTACTCTATGCGTAAAATAGAGAAATATACCAAACTGGTTATCTCTAGAATTATGTATAGTTTTTATTATGCATACCTCTACTTTATAGGTTTTTCTGTAATGAACCTGTATTATAATTTTGTAATCAGGAAGTTTTTAAATTTTGGTTTGGTATTTTAAATCCTACTCTGCTCCATATTTGAGAGTAGGACAAAGTATTTTCACTAAAGAGGGTATAATTTTCTGTAACAAATACAACCCAGTGGATACAAGAGATCTAGGCTCAGGATCATTTAACTAATACTTATTTTTTTGTATCATCACTAGATTCTGGTTCCTCAAAGACATTCCCAAGAAAAGTTGTTAAGGAAGGTGGACCTAAAATCACATCTAAGAACTTTCAGAAAAGTGCCACAAAACCAGGGAAAAAAGGTGTGAAACAGTTCAAGAGTAAGCAACAAGGGGATAAAATACCAAAGAACAAATTCCAGCAGGCAAATAAATTCCACAAGAAGAGAAAATTCCAGCCGGACAGTAAAAGTGATGGTAAGCACTGGTTCCTTCCGCATGGTTTCTGTGGAAGCCTTGCCCTACCTGAGCTGTTGCCAGAACCACTGTGCACAGGGACTCGAGAAATCTGTTAGAGGCCTCCCATTCTTGTTCCTTGACAGGCAACATTTGGGGTAGGGGTCAAAAGTATATGGGATTGCCCTAGCCGGTTTGGCTCAGTGGATAGAGCGTCCACCTGCGAACTGAAGGGTCCCGGCTTCGATTCTGGTCAAGGACACATGCCTGGGTTGTGGGCTCGATCCCCAGTGGGGGGCATGCAGGAGGCAGCCAATCAATGATTCTCTCTCATTGATATTTCTATCTCTCCTTCTCCCTCTCTGAAATCAATAAAAAGATATTTAAATGTGTGTGTGTGTGTGTGTGTGTGTGTATATCTGCCTTGGTTAAGGATGTCTTGGTGATCAAGAGACATATAGACCATCATTTCACAGAGCTTAGGTCAACCTATCAGATGGCTCAGGTCCAGCAGGCAGTTCCAAGGAGGGTGTAGAGTACCCCTGGCATATTTGACTTTCATTGGTTCAGGACAAGTTGCTCACTGATGGGATGTACTGGCAGGGCTCCCACGTGTCTGTTGAAACACACTGCTCATCTCTTCGTCAGGCTGTTCCAGCAGTCATTTCTAAACTAGAGCCTTGCTGTCTCTTGTACCGTGTGCCCCTCTTGTGTATTAGCTTGCATTGGTCTGCACGTTACATGTGCTGTTATACATATACCTCCTCTGCAGCATCATGGGACTTTTCTCTGGTGTCTTTCATTCTCTTTTTCTCCAAAATGGCATCTCGTAACACTGCTCCTTTGCTGCCAACCAAGACCACTGCCATACGGCCTTCTCACTTGTTCCCTAGCCCTGGTCTCTGCTCTCTACTCTGCCTGGGGCTGTTGACTAGAGGGACAGCAGCCTTTACACAGGGAGGTTGGGCAAGGGGAAGGAAGGAACAGTTTTCATTGTTTCTCTTAGGTCTGCAGAGTTCTTGCACGCTCCAGCTTCAATGTTTTCTCTTGATCCTTTTTTCTTCCTCTTCCCTTCATCACACGCCACAACCCATAGTTTCTTTTTCCTACTTCCTCTAAAGCTCCTAAATCTCCCTTTCCCTACTGAGATTTAGGTACCTGATTTTTAAACACACCCATTCTCACATGATCCTGTCATGCTGTAGTCTGGTTCCTTCTGCTTTGGGAGACATGTTCCTGACATCTCAAAACGGAACTCTGATTTTATTTTCTCATATTTTTATTCTAGCAACTGAGGGGGATAAATACTAGACATCCCCCAAATTGGTATGTCTACTGCAACCTAGCATGGCATATGTCTAGGGTGCCCAAATGTTTGTGGAATTAAATGAGCTCTGAGTCAGTTATTGTTCTCTGCTGTATAGTCCATGATAGTCTAATATCAAAGGTAAATATGCCCTCTGTTACCTATAACCCTGTATTACCAGGCCAGGAATAAATAACCAGTAAGGGGAATACATATGTTGTATAGCCATTAAAAATTATGGTTTCAAGGAATATTTATTTTCATGGAGAAATGCTTACAATATAGTTATTAAGTTTAAGTGAAGACAGATTCTGAATTTTTAGGAAGAATAATATAAAACATGCACAGACAAAAAGACAAGAAGGAAATAAAATGTCAATGGTTATATCTAAGTTTTGGGATTATAGAAGAATTTTGTTTTTGCATTTTCTAAGTTTTTTATAATGAGTATATTTTCTAATCAGAGAAAGGAAGATATTTAGAAAAAACTAATTCTCCAAAGAGGATACTCATGTTAACAATACACATTAAGTTATTCTTTGTTTGGCCTCTTTAGGCTTTTTGATTCAATTGGTTTTGAGGACAAAAAAATACTAATAGAAAAACACTTGACTTTTATAGAATTACTCTGTTTGTAGAAAACTTAGAACTTTTGATTGTGCAGTGTCACGAGTAAAAGGAAGCAGAGCATATAGTTTTAGAGTTGTCTCTGGATATGAATCCCGACTTTGCCACTTACTAGTTGTATGACCTTGAACCTGGGAGCTTAACTACTTTATGCCTTTTTTCCCCAATGTGAAAGGGAGGGCAATAATAGTACCTACCTCTTAGCAAATGTATAGTATTAAGGATAGTCATTATGCTGTACATTATCTCTAGACTTACTCATCCTGTTAGCTACAATTTGTACCCGTTGACCAGTATCTTTCCATTTTCCCCACCTCCCTGCCCTGGTAACCACTATTCTACTCTCTGCTTCTGTCTTTGACATTTTTAGATTCTACATGTACGTAAGATTTTACAGTCTTTTTTCGTTTCTGTGTCTACTCATTAAAAGAAAAAAAAAGTATTCACCTTAAAATAGAGTTGTTCTGAGAATTAAATGACTTAATACATAATAGCACTCAGAATGGTGAATTTTTTATTACATTGTTTTTCCTGTTTTAATTTGGACTAATTAACCTAATTATTTGGACTAATTAATTTGAACTAATTTTTGTTTTCCTTAAGAACTGATTATACCGCCCTAGCCAGTTTGGCTCAGTGGATAGAGCGTCGAGCTGCCAACTGAAGGGTCCCAGGTTCGATTCTGGCCAAGGGCACATGCCTGGGTTGTGGGCTTGATCCCCAGTAGGGGGCATGCAGGAGGCAGCTAACCAATGATTCTCTCTCATCATTGATGTTTCTCTCTCTATCCCTCTCCCTTACTCTTTGAAATCAATAAAAATATATTTAAAAAAAAAAAGAACTGATTATACCTAAAGTCCGATGAACTTGATGTTCTAAAGTAGAATTTATTTTACAATTGAAAAAGATGCTTAAAAGTTCTGAATTGCTTTTTACCATCCTTTTGGTTTCCTTTTTTATTTTTTAAGTAGGTATCCTCTTAAGAATTAATTAATAGCTACTGAATGAATGGATGGCTAGTTTGAACCAAATTTAAAATGTATAAACTGCTCAGAGAATGAAATAAAGTATAAGCATATAGAGAATATTTTCCCCCTTCTAGTTTCCCCATTTAGTATATATAAATCCTGATCAGTGATTGCCCTATGTACCTGACTTATACTTGTTTGTGGCACTCAGAATGTTAAATGTAATTGGAAATAATTTCTATAATGACTAGAATCAGCAGCCAAGAAACCCAAATGGGATGATTTCAAAAAGAAGAAGAAAGAACTGAAGCAAAGCAGACAACTAAGTGATAGAACCAACTATGACATTGTTGTTCGGGCAAAGCAGATTTGGGAGATCGTGAGAAGGTAATGCTGCTTAGTGGCACCTTTATTAGTCTCTTTGAGATGATGGAGGAGTAAGAGTATGCCTTGTAAATAATGAGATGTCCTAAAACAAATGACATAGTACTTGGGTTATTTAGGGAGCATTCATAACACTCCAGTGGAGGTATCAGTATTTGGATGTCTTGTTTTAGAAATGTGGGGATCACTAGGATGGTGTCAGATATGTTTATGAAAATGCATTCGAGTTAAATTGGGTTTGACATCCTTCCTGAAAGATTTCTGAGAAAATGAAGGACAATTTCTTATCAGCTATGTTTTGAGATACTTAAGTCTTTGGTGTCTTGTACTTGTTTTATTACCGGTATTTTCTTTACTTTTGAAATTCTGGCTGTGAAGGTTTAGATTGATGCATGAAATTATACCTTGTGAGATGAATTTCTGCCTTTGAGAAAATTACTTCTCTCTGGCTGCTCTGGAATAGTAATGTTAATGTCAAAAGATTTGCTGCCTTGGAAGAGAAAATCACACTTAACTGGGTGAACATACACTGAAGCAGTTTTTAGTTTCCCGTGTATAAAATGTCTTCGCTTAAGCTATGTTTCCGCCCTCTTTTATTCTCTTTTATAGAAAAGACTGTGACAAAGAAAAAAGAGTGAAGTTGATGAGTGATTTGCAGAAGTTGATTCAAGGAAAAATTAAAACTGTAAGTAGGGCATACTTACAGGTGCAATTTTAACTCTTGAAATTGACTTACTCTGTAAAGGATAGCTGGCCATTTATGACAAGTGAAATTGTTTTAAATGCATTTAGCCAAAAATTTCAAATAATGGCTAAGTAAAAAAATGTAATAATTAGAGAAATTATTGCTGGGATATTGTAAAAACAACAACAACAAGTATTTGGCTGTGTCATTTTAAAATAATTTACTTAATATAAATCAGTGTTCTTGAAAGTTATCTTGAAGAATTTATTAGTTCAGTAATATGTGGTAAAATGTCTTGCTCTAGACTCCCTATTCTTTTGGATGTTCGCTTTTTAGGTGTGTGATGCAAACATTATTCTTTCTTCCATGCTTTTACAAACATGCAAAGATCCTACCTAATAATAGACAAATATGCAAATTGACCATACCTCCGACACACCCACAAGCCATGCCCACAAGCCGCGCCCACCATCCAATCAGAGCGAGCATGCAAATTAACCCAAACCAAGATGGCTACAGCCACAGAGAGCAAGGTTTCCTAGGTAACAGAGGAAGCCAAGCTTTCCACCTGCCCTTGCCAGGCCTAAGCCTCCACTCAAGCTACAAAGTTTCAATTATAGAAGGTAAACAAGTTCAAACAAATGGCAGCAGAATGGAGCTTGAGAGAGCAGGCCAGGGTTGCCGCCGGCAACAGGGGAAGCAAAGCTTTCCGCACACCCTGGCCGGGCCCACCCACTTAAGGCAACAAAGTTTCAATTATAACCCCAACAGAAATGGCTGCCACCGAGGAGGGAGTCCCAGGCTTGGCTCCGCTCCAGGCTACAAAGTTTCAATTGTAGAAGGAAAATAAATTCCAGATACCAGGGCCTCTGCTTGCATTGCCAGGGGGCGTGGCTGGCCTGCAAACCACCACAGGCCCCTTGCTCAGGCCGCCCCACGCCCCAAGGGAACCCCCACCTGATCCGGGACACCCTTCAAGGCAAACCAGCTGGCCCCCACCCCTGTACCAGGCCTCTATCCTATCTAATAAAAGAGTAATATACAGATTGATCATCACTGCCACACACAATATAGCTGCCCCCATGTGGTCAAAGATCCTGCCCCCATGTGGACACAAGATGGCCACCACAAGATGGCCAGCAGGAGAGGGCAGTTGGGAGGCACCCAGCCTGCAAGGGAGGGCAGTTGAGAAGGACCAGGCCTGCAAAGGAGGGCAGTTGGAGGTGATCAACTCTGCAGAAGAGGGCAGTTAGGGGTGACCAGGCCGGCAGAGGAGGGAAGTTGGGGGCAAACAGGCTGGCAGCAGAGTGGTTAGGGGGTGATCAGGCTGGCAGGCAGAAGTGGTTAGGGGCAATCAGGAAGGCAGGCAAGCAAGCAGTTGGGAGCCAGCAGTCCTGGATTGTGAGAGGGATGTCCGACTGCCTGTTTAGGCCCGATCCCACCGGGCAGTCGGCCATCCCTCGAGGGGTCCCATATTGGAGAGGGTACAGGCTGGGCTGAGGGACAACCCCCTCCGTGCACAAATTTTGTGCACTGGGCCTCTAGTCTTTCAAATGTTATAGATTTGGGAGTTCTGACGTAATTTTCATTGTTGATGTTTAGTCCTGTATTATAATAAATTGTTGACTTGTGTATTTGGATACATACTTAGTGACTGTTCACCTGTCAGATAGCAGACTCAATAGCTTTGGGGACTCTGGAGGAGCAGCATGTGCTAAACCATGTACAGAGGTCTAACAGGCTACATTGCAGTTAGAAGGAAAGTTCCCCGCTGCTGCTTTCTTATACATCCGGCAAGATCTTTTTAGATCTTGATGCAAGATCTGTTTCTCTGCTCTAGCAGTCTGTTATCCTCTATTTATAAACATTTTACACTCAGGATCCTCTCCCAATTAATTACTCTTAGGTTATTAATACATGCCCATGGACGTGGGTGTTTAAATCCGATGTTCAATTCACTCTGTTGCTTACCATATCTGTACCTTTGGACAATTACAACATATTTATTATGTACTGTGTGCTAGGAGTTGTGCTAACTAATGCATATGTTGTCTCCTTTACCTTAATGTTATTAGGCGTTTCATACATCTGGGACTCAGACAAGTTAACTTTCATCTTCAGAGTCACAGGGATTGCACATTCCTTAATGTCTCATAAATTTATTTTTCTCATCTGTAAAGTGGGAATAGCAACAGCCCACTCTTAAGGTTGCTTTGAGGTCTAAATGAGAAAAATATATTTAAACCATGTATATTGGGTATGTAGTAAGTAATCAATATATGTACAAAAGCAGCCTTGTTTTTTAAAAATTATTTTAGTTGTAATCATTAATGTCTATATAAATACCCCTTAAGGAAATTCTTCTGAAATCTGTGGCTTTGATGGGTGTATGCCTTCACCTTCTGAATTGTTGGAATTAAAACATTTTAGAGACAGACTGAGCAACTAATAATAAGCACTATTAAAGTAGACAGGTACTATATCATAGTAAAAAATAATTTTGCATAACTGATAGTAGTTGTTGCTATAGAAAATTGATCAGCAAGTCCTCCCTTTGTTGAGGACCTAATCCATCCAGTAGTTGTGATGGGGGAGTGGATTGGGGAATCAGATTTGAAATATAACAAGTTTCTAGGAATATAATTTGATATATGTTCAGGGAATCATAATAAAAATGGAAGAAATGGAGGGAGTAACTTATTATTGCTAATGTGTGTATTTACTTGTGTAGCAAGACTTTTTTTAGATCTATATCTTTGGTTGCCAAAGCCAAACTTTCTGAGATTTAAAAAATCATAGAATAGAATTTTTGGATAAGAAAATCCCCCTTTTAGGGAAAGTAACTTTCAGAGAAATGAGAAATACGATATGTATAATCATTAGACAGGTTTGGTTTGATTTTTGGTTTTAAATAATAATGATTGGAATCTTGCAAAATAGTTAAATCTGTTCCTGTCTCAGTGCTGTATTATAGGCAGCAAAACCAAAGAATGCCACTTTGTACCATTAAAACTGGTATTTTTACTCCCCAGTAGCCTAGATTTAATTTTATCCATGAAGACCCTACCTTTTATCTAGCAAGGAATTCTGAAAGCGATAGCAATAAAACATAAATAATACTAGAGGCCCGGTGCAAGAAATTTGTGCACTCGTGGGGGGGGGGGAGGGTCCCCTCATCCCGGCCTGCACCCTCTCGCAGTCTGGGAGCCCTCAGAGGATGTCTGAAGTCAGCAGTCAGACATCCTTAGCACTGCCCTGGAGGCGGGAGAGGCTCCCGCCACCACCACTGCTGCACTCGCCAGCTGTGAGCCCGGCTTCTGGCTGAGCGGCGCTCCCCCTGTGAGAGCACACTGACCATCAGGGGGAAGCTCCTGTGTTGAGTGTCTGCCCCCTGGTGGTCAGTGCGCATCATAGCAACCAGCCGTTCAGTCGATTTGCATATTAGCCTTTTATTATATAGGACTAGAGGCCTGGTGCATGAAAATTCGTGCACTGAGGGGGGTGTCCCTCAGCCCAGCCTGTACCCTCTCCAATCTGGGACCCCTCGAGGGATGTCCAAATGTCCATTTAGGCCCGATCCCACTGGGATCGGGCCTAAATGGGCAGTTGGTTATCCCTCTCACAATCCAGGACTGCTGGCTCCCAACTGCTTGCCTGCCTTCCTGATTGCCCCTAACCGCTTCTGCCTGCCAGCCTGATCACCCCCTAACCACTCCCATGCCAGCCTGGTTGATGCCTATTTGCTCCCCTGCCAGCCTGTTTGCCTCCAACTTCCCTCCTCTGCCGGCCCGGTCACCCCTAACTGCCCTCCCCTGCAGGGTTGATCACCTCCAACTTCCCTCCCTTGCAGGCCGGGTGCCTCCCAACTGCCCTCCCCTGCTGGCCATCTTGTGGTGGCCATCTTGTGTCCACATGGGGGCAGGATCTTTGACCACATGGGGGCAGACATATTGTGTGTTGGAGTGGTGGTCAATCTGCATATTACTCTTTTATTAGATAGGATAGAGGCCTGGTGCAGGAGTGGGGGCCAGCTGGTTTGCCCTGAAGGGTGTCCCGGATAAGGGTGGGGGTTCCCTTGGGGCATGGGGCAGTCTGAGCGAGGGGCCTGTGGTGGTTTGCAGGCCAGCCACGCCCCCTGGCGACCCAAGCAGAGGCACTGGTATCTGGAATTTATTTACCTTCTACAATTGAAACTTTGTAGCCTGGAGCGGAGCCAAGCCTCTTGCATGCTCCACCGGCAGCCATTTCTGTTTGAATTAATTCACCTTCTATAATTGAAACTTTATAGCCTTAAGCAGAGGCCTGAGCCCGGCCAGGGTGTGTGGAAAGCTTTGCTTTCTCCATTACCGCAGGCAACCCTGGCCTGGTCTCTCCAGCTCCATGGCTGCCGCCATTCTGTTTGAATTTGTTTACCTTCTATAATTGAAACTTTGTAGCTTGAGTGGAGGCTTAGGCCTGTCAAGGGCAGGCGGAAAGCTTGTTTCCCTCTGTTGCCTGGGAAACCTTGCTCTCAGTGGCTGTAGCCATCTTGGTTCGGTTTATTTGCATACTCGTCTTGATTGGCTGGTGGGTGTGGCTTGGGCTGCTGGGCGTGGCTTGGGTGTAGCAGAGGTATGGTCAATTTGCATATTTGTCTATTAGGTAGGACTAGAGGCCCGATGCATGAAAATTCATGCACTGGAGGAAGGGTCCCTCAGCCTGGCCTGCCCCTTCTCACAGTCCGGGAGCCCTCAGGGGCTGGAGGCGACCCGGCGATCAGGGGAAAGCGATGCTCCATCTCACCTCTGCTGCTGCCACTGCCGGCAGCACAAGCCTTGGCCGGCCCTGGTTACCTGCACCTCGGGCGTCAGCTGGGCAGCCTCCATCTGAGGCTTGTCTGCATTTTGGGCTGGCCCTGGGCGTCTGGGGGGCTGAGGGGACTGGGTGACTCTGTGGGCAGGCACCCTGGCGGGGCTGAGGGGACTGGGTGCCGCCAGCTTGTGGCTGTGGGCGCCACCATCTTTGAGGGCGGGGCAGTCAATTAGTATAGTCCCTCCTTATTGCCTGTGGGCGCCACCATCTTTGAGGGTGGGATAGTCAATTAGCATATTCCCTCCTTATTGCCTGTGGGCGCCACCATCTTTGAGGGTGGGATAGTCAATTAGCATATTCCCTCCTTATTGGCTGTGGGTGCCGCCATTTTTGCAACAGCATGAGGGTCAGTTAGCATATTCACTCTTTATTAGATAGGATAGGATAGGATGATAGAAACATAAATCTCAGAGAGAATTAGTCTAAGGGCCCAAACTGTCTTTCCTACAGATTGCATTTGCACATGATTCAACTCGTGTGATCCAGTGTTACATTCAGTTTGGCAATGAAGAACAGAGAAAACAGGCTTTTGAAGAACTACGAGGTATTTCTTTTATTTTGAAGATTAATTTTAATCATTTGTAATGAGTCACTTGTTTTCTCTTGAAATACCCAAGACTGTCGTCCTGCATAAGACTTCTGTTGCGGGAAAGCAGTGTGTCCTCTGTAGGACTTTTAAAATTTTTATTTGTTCTTTGCCTGGGATGGACAGAGGGCTAGTTGTTTATATTCCCAGGATGATGCATTTATTTAGTTCTTTCCTTTGTTTCTAAGGAGTCATTGTAATATATTTTGTTTTCCAGATGATTTGGTTGAATTAAGTAAAGCTAAATATTCCAGAAATATTGTTAAGAAATTTCTCATGTATGGGTGAGTTGTTTTATTTATAAAATATATTTATATTCGTTTTTTAAAGATGTGGGTGTCAATTGTGTGCAAATGTTTCTTGAAAGTCTGTGACCATAAGAATGGCCCTCAACAGTTGCTTGTAATGTTTCCAGGTAGTGTGATCTTAAAAACAAATACTGAAATTAATGTAAATTGATAGCACTGCCTTCACCATTCTTAGTGTATATCTTGAAACCCTAGAAGAAGAGAAGTAGGATAATTAACTTGTAATTTGTTACCAGTATTTAGAGGGGAGAGGGTTGGGAGGCGCAGGTGAGTACACACAGAGGCAGAGGCAGAGCCATTGGTCAAGAAATGTCAAGATGGGCCCTAGCCAGTTTGGTTTAGTGGATAGAGCATCAGCCTGTGGACCGAAAGGTCCTGGGTTTGATTCTGGTCAAGGGCAGGTACCTCGGTTGCAGGCTCCTCCCCAGCCCTGCTCTTGGCTGGGGCACATGCAGGAGGCAACCAATCAATGTGTTTCTCTCACATCGACATTTCTCTCTGTCTTTCCCTCTCTCCCCCATTCTCTCTAAAAATCAATGGAAAAATGTCCTCAAGTGAGAATTTAAAAAATAATAAGAAGAAGAAATCTCAAGATGGGAGGATTTCTTGAATTAGGTGGAATTTATATTTGTCTTGATTTCTCTTTCTGAGTATAATAATGTGCCAAAATATGTTCATCAACAACAAAAAAGTACTGTTGACAAAATTTTCAACAGCTATTCCTGACTATGATTATCAGCTGCTTGATTTTAGGATGTAATATAAATACTTGTGAATAAGTCCTGTTTTAAAAGAGCGTCCTTAGAATATGTTTTATTCCTATTTCTATGCATCTTAGACTTTCACCTTCTCCTTTTCTCTTTCCCTACTTTTCTCAAGCTGAATAATTTAATGGGAACTGACATTTATTGAGCACTTATTACGAGCTGGTCACATCTTAGCTCATTTAATCCTCACATTGACATTATTCTTCCTGTTTTATGAATGAAGAAGCTGTGGCACAGAGAGGTTAAATAACTTGTCCAGGGTCTTGCAGTGGTAAGCAGAGCCAGGTTTCGGCTACCTCGTAACTTAAAAGCTTGAGGTAGAAATACAAGGCAGTTTTATTTTCTTTCCCATAAGCCTTTCTCTGTGGTAGACACCACTCCTCCCCCATGATGAGTTGGTCTCAGGAGTTATGTTGGTGTCAAGTTATGTTTTGTTGCCACCCAGCCTTCTCCTGTATCACTTACCTTTTCCCATTATCTCATCGGGTTTAGGGGTAAACCGCAGATTGCGGAGATAATCAGAAGTTTTAAAGGCCACGTGAGGAAGATGCTCCGACACGCGGAAGCCTCGGCCATCGTGGAGTACGCATACAATGACAAAGCCATTTTAGAGCAGAGAAACATGTTGACAGAGGAGCTCTATGGGAACACATTTCAGCTTTACACGGTAGCACTTCAAAAGCATTTTTCTAGCGTTTTTGCTTTTCCTATGAGCTGTTACTTACCTTCTGACGCCCTGTTTTCAAACTGTATTTTTACTTTGGCTGGTCCTTCAAGAGACCATCTTAAAGGACCCTTTTTTTTCTCATGGATTATTTTGTCTTCCGTATAGTGAGCAAGTGATTATACTTTCTCTTTCACCCGGGCACTATTTTTAAATCCCCTTTAAATTGAACTACTGTTGTTACTCCCTCCCAAATGCTGCGTGTAATGCTTCAGTACTTGCGTTTCTGCAGTCAGATAGACCGAGGTAGAAGACTCTTAACAGAAGTGAAGCTGTGTCACCACCCCCTGACCAGCTCTGGCAGAAGTGCATTGGGCTCCCTGTTGCTGCCTTTTTCTGTGTTTCTTCATGTGTGTGGATCACTCTTCTCCAGGTTGTATCTAGAGAGGAATGGGAGTAGAGAGGCCCTACCTTGGATATAGTCACAGGGATTGAATCTGGAAAAGGCCAGGAATGGGTATAGAACATTTAAAGGATCTAGTTCAGATTTGGGACATAAATGCCCACACTTACATCCAAGGATATGGATTAATTCCTGGGTTGAATTTAGTGCTTTATTTCTTATGTAACTGTCACTATAGGTGAGTACAAAACACATGTTGGCAAGGATTTTCAGCTGACTGCTTGAGTTTGTGATGAGGCGTGTGCTAGGTGCTTGACAGGTACCTGTTGGCTAGTTGAGGTGGTTGGTTAGCCTGGCTCTTTTAAGTACGTTGGTGGGCGTACACACTGAGAATGAGATAATCGAGAATTACTCTACAAGTGTATCTACGTCATTAAATTTAGAGGGGTTTAATTTTTCTTCTGTTGCAGTCAGCAGATCACCCAACTCTGGACAAAGTATTAGAAGTACAGCCGGAAAAACTAGAGCTTATCATGGATGAAATGAAACAGATTCTAACTCCAATGGCCCAAAAGTAAGAAAGCTGTTACTGTTTTTTTCTTAACAAATAGCATTTGAAGGAGGAAAGTTTTGTAAAGCCCTTGCATAGAATGATGGATAGTTTTCCCAATATAATGTTATTTCAGTTGGATTGTAAGACTTAGAAATTGGGCATGTGACCTTCTTGGCATTTGGACCCTGGTGGAGGGATTAAGATGTAGCCTCAGTCCAGACGGCCTGGGTGTGAATCCTAGTGCCTCCTCAGTCACTAACTATGTGACCTTGGGCAACTTAACCTTTCTGTGCCTCAATTTCCATATCTATAAAATTGGGATAATAATAGTACATATTTTATAGAGTTTCATGAATATGGGTTGATATTTCTAGAATACTCAGAAAAGTGCTTTGTCCCTAAAAGCAATATGTTTCTGCCATCTATTTAAACACTCAGTGTGAACTTGAAGTTGTTGGTGCCTGATCATCAGCTTCCACTGTAATACCTGAATTCACCAAGTGTCACACTAGGAAGTTTGGGTCAATTAGGTGTTGCAGTTGCTGGTAATGTTTTGATCTACTTGGGTTTTAACTTTACTAAAATTATTTTATGAAATGCATTTTATGATGCATTGTGAAGGGTGCTTGACAGAAAGAAAATAGATTTATAACCATGTGTCCATTGTTGGGTAAAAAATATAGATGTTCTTATTTAAGAGAGTGTATTTTGAATGGTTTCATCTGCTGGTTAAATACTAGCAATCTGTATCCTGGTTTTGATCATAAATGGCAAGTACTAAAATATTTCTATAATCTAAATTATATAATCTATAATATATTTTTTAAATTATATAATCTAAATATAATCTATAATATATTTTTTAAAATATATTTTTATTGATTTCAGAGAGGAAAGGAGAAGGAGAGAGAGACAGAAACATCAATGATGAGAGAGAATCATTGATGGGCTGCCTTCTGCACATCCCATACTGGGGATCAAGCCCGCAACCCAGGCATATACCCTGACCGGGAATTGAACCCGGGACCCTCCAGTTCACAGGCCGATGCTCTATCCACTGAACCAAACCGGCTAGGGCTAAAAGTTATTTTTTTAATCTTAATATTGCTGAAAGACATAATCTGTCTTTTGATGAATTAAATTTGCTAAAACCATTTTACTTGCTTTGATTATTTTAGGACTACTGAGGTTACTATGTCTGTATTAGTGTAGCAGCAGATCTGATGTATTCTCTTTTCCCTTTTTTCTATTTCCAGGGAAGCTGTGATTAAGCACTCATTGGTGCATAAAGTGTTCTTGGACTTTTTTACCTATGCGCCCCCAAAGCTAAGATCAGTAAGTTCTTGGTTTTAGTTTTTAGACCAAAACATAGAAGAGCCATGTTAACATGTAAAATACTGCTTTGATATACATTGTCTTTTGGGAATTTTGAATAGCTACTTATTTAGAGAAGATAATGCAGTAAACTTCCTTTAAGCAAGTCTGCTAATTGCCTTTAGGTTTTTACCAGAAGGCAATAGAATTGACCATAGTTTTATCAACTCCATTTAATTTTTATATTTTAATTATAATCCAGCGTGTTCTCTAGCTAACCTAATTTAAAAATTAACTAACAAATAGAGGTATATTCAGCATTCAAGTAGTTTGAAATTCACCTTTACTGATACAAAAAAATGATGTTGGTGTTAACAGATTAGAGGGGGGAAATGGTTAGAGGAGGACAATTATGTAAAACTAAATGAACCATGAAAAATTGGACCTCGTGTGATAGAGAGAAAAGAAACAGAGACTAAAGGTAAATTGCACTGGCCTTCAAGTCAGTGATGGGAATACAAATGAGAATTCATCATTTAGTCCCTTGAACTTTGCTTGCCTCACCATACAGTGAGCTCATTGTCTTCATCCTAATAATAAGGGATCACTAAAATAATAACACTGACTTCCTAACACATATGCCAGACTAAACATTCATAGGAATTTTGACCTGCCGGAAATTAACATACAAAATAATCTCCCAAGAATAACCTGAGCTTATAGCTCGGTGACCATAGCAGCTGCTGCTTCTCTTTGGGGAAATTCTCTCCCGTCCCTGCAGAGTACAGTATCTCACAGTTCTAGATATACTGAGGCAGGACTATTTTCAGAACTGAAAAATTAACATTTCAACACATTCAGTGGTGGAAAATCTTTCTTTTTAGTGTTAAATGTGTTTTAGTAATAGCAAAAACAATCATTGGGAACCCCATGTCAGTATAAAGTAATGAGGCAACTCTTTTCTGGCCCTGGGGGCATTTTCAAAAGAGAGACAAAAAAAAACTCTTTGGGTTAGGGGAAGCATAATTGGAATATATGTATAGCTCTCCAGCTGGAGAGTTTTGAAGAGATTCATAAGTTTAGGTACATAAGTTGAAAGCTGTGCTGTTGAGATTCATCCTGGGTAAAGATTGTAAGATAATTAAGGATGGAATTGCTTGTTCCTTATTGAAGAAAATAGGCACCTACCTTCCTCTCTCCTGGTAGGAGACTTTGTACTTACTTATTTAATATAAATTTTTTTCATTAGGAATGGACTAAAATGGGGCCCTGCAGTTGTCAACTGCCAGAACTCATTTACATCTATATGTTCAGCTTCCAAAATATAATTTAAGCCAGGCTACCTTGTAAGAAATTAACAATTGGGTTTTTACTAAAGAGTCATTGATAATGTTGGCCTAGTCTAATATAGAGATTAATTTTATTAGGGAAATATTGTTTAGTGCTTTGATGGTGAATTATTAATGTGATTTCTTGGAAGTAATCCAGTGATAAACTAAAAAAGAGAAACTTTTTAGCCCAAACTAGTGTTTTGGTTCTATTCCCTTTAAGGAAACAGCATTTTATTTATTTATTTTATCGGGCTTTTCTGTTACCTTTTTACCATAGCCACTTCCTAGCCTTCTTTTTCTTAAAAAATCATTTAGAATATATTGTATATATGCATTCTTCTTTAAATAGACATTTTAATACAGATATATTTGACAAAATAGAAGTGTATTTTAATACAGATATATTTGATAAAATAGAAGTGTATTTTAATAGAAATTGCTTGTCAGCAGTATTTGCCACTCCTGATGGAAAAGAATATTCCTAGAAAGATGGTATGTATGCATGTGCTTGTCTACAAAATGAAAAATTAAATTGTTTGCTACCTATAATCTTTTTCATCCTCTGCACTTAACTGCTCCCTAGTGGAGAGATTAGTTTTAAAGGCAGAAAGAAAACATAAACTAAAGCCTTGATGGCATTTGTTCCCCAGGAAATGATCGAAGCCATCCGTGAAGCGGTGGTGTACCTGGCGCACACACACGATGGTGCCAGAGTGGCCATGCACTGCCTGTGGCATGGCACGCCCAAGGTAAGTGTAAGGGCTTGACCTGCCTTTCCTTAGACTTTCTGTCTCCTTTGGTCTTAACCTGGTTGTGCATAAACTGCTTATCTTTGCAAAGTTGTGCCTCAGGGCCTCACAGGAATTGGCCTTTGGGCCTAGTCCTAAAAGGTAGTAGTAGTAAAAGACATTTTTAAGTAGTAAAGTCAGATTATTTTAACTTTATAGTTTATAACAGCCAATTTTTTTCACTGCTGGAAGAAAATCTTGAGTTGTCATTATTTGGGAAGGGATCTATCAATCAAATCAATACAATATTTATTTATCTTAATGGGAGAGGAAGCAGGGAGAGGAGATAGTGAACAGTTACACATTTGTTCATACAGATGTTAAGTATTTTGAGGAGAAAGTCCATATTAACTACAGAAGTTTAACAGAACTGATTTTCATTTCTTTGATCAGTATAATTCTGCCTTTAAAAGACAGTTGTATTTGGTCCACTTTTTACATTAATACAAATTTAATTTCAACAAATATGTATTGAATGCCATAGACTATATATTTGAAGACTGTTCAGACATTCGAAGAGGGATCTCTCATTTCTCACTGTAAAGAAGGTCATTTCACTAAGTTAGCCTTGCAACTGATAATTTTATGGCTCATATTTATGTCTGAATGGATATCACATACAAATGTAAGATTCTAATAGCTCTGAAAGGGCTAATATATTGCAAATTTTTTTGTTCTGGCTGTATAACTATTTTCATTCATGAAAATAGTTGGAGACCAGAGGATAGTATAAAGCCACTCCAATGACAACTTAATATTAAATCAAAATTTTACCTATGAAATACCTTTAATCTATAATTAAAAGTTGAGACAATTTTTCTTTTTTAAGGACAGGAAAGTGATTGTGAAAACAATGAAGACTTATGTTGAAAAGGTGGCTAATGTAAGTATCATAATATTTCTTTAATTGTTAATAAAATGAAATCATGTTTATTATAGAAAATTTGAAAAATTAAGAAGACTACCAAGAAATTTATTCTTTATTTTATTACAATCTTATTCTATGCATTTGCATGCATTTTTATAGTAAACGTACACAAAATGAGATTTCTCCTTTAACATTGCATAGTGACAAATTTTCTACTTTTATTAAATATTTTTCGAAGACTTGATATTTGCTACGTTATTTAGTGAATTTGTTCAATCATATTAATTATGTATGGAAATTGCTGCCTAGAATAAATTCTAGTTAAGTTTTTCAATTCTTTGGAATCCTTGGAAGGTGTAACAGCTTTCCTGGTGAATTAGAGGATATACAAAGTTTTTGTGAGGCATTAATGACCTCATTAATGTTTTGCATACCTACAACTATAAACTTACTTTCCCGCCCTGTATTTGTAGTAGCAAATGCTATAACATTTATTTGAGTTATTTTATATATTATGTTTTATAGCTTCTTATTTATTGGACAACTAAAAGTAGTGATATCAACAACTTTTTCCTATGAAAAATCTAATGAGAACTACCAGCATCTTAATATAGTAAATACTAATTCAAGCACATTTGCTGCTGTGTGAATGAATACATACCTGTTGTCTTCTGTAGGGTTGGAGACCAGGAGGAGAGTATAAAACCACTTAAAAGGCAGCTAACTTTTCTGTAACAAAATGAAATAAGATTCTCTAGTGGGTTGTTTCAGAGTATGAGAATATTTTATGATTTATTATTCATCATCAAGTAAGTCTTTTTGTATAACATTTTAGTTTGAAAATTTTAAATTAGAAATAAATATAAACAAGATGTTAGTAGAAAGTTCTAAAAGTTATTAGTAGTAAAAGATATTTTTAAATAATAAAATTAGATTATTTTAACTTTATAGTTTATTTATAACAACAAATTTTTTCAAGAAACTAATCCCCTTAAGGCATTGTGATGGTAACAAGAAATTAACAACGCAGTGTATTTTTTATCAAGGAGTTCCTTCTAAGGGGGGAGTTAAATTAATAGAACCCTTGGATTTGACTTATGGATTATTTAGCAGTGTGTCATTTCCAAATATTGGGGGTTTCTTGACATACTCTATTATTTCAGTCCTTTTCGAAATACTTATTTTATGGCCTAACATGGTCTATCTTGGTATCTTGAAAGGAATGTGTTTTGTGGAGTTATAGGGTGTAGTACTCTATAAATGTCAATTAGATCAAAGTGGTTGATGGTGTTGTTCAGATCATCAAAGTCTTTACTAGTTTATTTATCATTGTTCTATGAATTGCTGAAAGAAGCCTTAAAATCTCCAACTGTAATTGTGCATTGTCTATTTCTCACTTAAATTCTGTGTACCAGCTATTTTTGTATTCACTCAGAGATGTTTTGTGCTTGGGCATATTCCTGTGTGTCAGACTTAAAAAATCAGAAACCAAAGCTGTGTACTATATGCACATTGTTCTCTACTTTGCTTCCTTCACTTAATTTGTCTCAGGGGTCGTTTTATTTCAACATACCGTATTTTCCGGCGTATAAGACGACTGGGTGTAAAAGACGACCCCCAACTTTTCCAGTTAAAATATAGAGTTTGGGATATACCCACCCTATAAGATGACACCTGGCGTATAAGACGACCCCTAACTTTTGAGAAGATTTTCCCGGGTTAAAAAGTCGTCTTATACGCCGGAAAATACGGTATATGTGTACATCTATCTACCTCACTTTTTTGATGTCTTCGTAATATTTCATTATATGAGTTTCATAATTTATTTAACCAGTCCATATTATTGGACACTTAGGTAGTTTCTAGTTTTTTGTTATTTCAAATAGTACTCCAGTGCATGTCCTCTGTGCATATGTGGAAGCATGGCTATAAGATAAATCTAGAACTAGAATTGATGGGTCAGGAAGTACATGCATTTTAAGTTTTTTAGATGTTGTCAATTGCCTTTCAAAATAGTTGAACTACCTTGCATTCTCAACAACAACATAAAAGTGTGCTTGCTTTTCTCCAGACCTTTGCCAAGTTAGTATATTATCAAGGGTTTTCACTTCTGCCTATAGAATAGGTGGAAAATGATATTTTATTGTTTTAATTATTGCCCTTAATTAATGAGCATTATTTCATATGCTTAAAGCCATTTGTATTTCTCTTTTTCAGTGAACTGACTCTTCATTTTCTTTGCCCATTTTTAGTAGATTGTTGGTCTTTATATAGTAAAGATGTTAGACCTTTGTTATTTGTGTAACTGAAATGTTATTATTTGCCATATCATCAGACCAGCTCTGAAGAGGGTTATCAAAATCAAATGCCCTCTCAAAGTAAAAAAAAGGTTCATATTATCTAGGATACAAGAAGAATAGGCCTCAAACTCTGAATGCACTTTCTTCTTTTTCATAAAGTAGTTCTTTAACTCTTTGGAACTATATCAGCATCCCGGAATAATTCTATCGGTTCAAGAGGTGAACATTGTGAAATTCACAGTGTGTATTTGTATGATCTCTTGCTGTTATGCTTTTTAAACACAATTATTTTTATCTTATTCTCATTCAGTATATAAGTATGTTCTAGTTTATTTTTAGTATTTCTAGTCTAATTATATAGAATTATTTTAAAGAAATTGGACAATATATAAAGGAAAATGAAAAGATTTTATCCTTCAACCCAGAGGTGACTATTACATTAGAATGTTCTAGGATTTTCTGTATACATGCATTTTGTATACTTTGCATATGTATAATTATATTTGAGTTTATATAATAGTGTTATATGTTTTACATTCTTGGTTTTTGGGTTTTTTTTAAAAAACCTATGGCAGTTCTTTTTTAGTTTAACTTTTTAGTAGCTATTCGTTAACAGAGTACCTATTTTTGAAAGATGTTATATCCTGGTTAGTTAAAAAAAAATGAGTCCAGGCTATTTGATATTGAAGAATGTGCTTTTCTGTTTGTTTTTCTTTTTTTAAAATCAACCTAGAATATTACTAACTAGGTCCTGATAAGAATTCCTTTGAATGGCTTTTATCCCTCTTATTTGTATTACGTTGCGCAGGTTACCATGTTGGTAACCTTTATAAAGTGACTCCATGAGTGGAATAAGAGGGAGAAGCTGTTCATTTTTTTAACCTTTCCTGGCTTTCGATTCTTACAGGGCCAATACTCCCATTTGGTTTTACTGGCGGCATTTGATTGTATTGATGATACTAAGCTTGTGAAGCAGATAATCATATCAGTAAGTAATTATCATGGTCTTGAATTTAAGTTACATTGATATATCATTTGTGGATTTGTAAGTGTTATTTCACATCTATATGTGTAAAGACTTTGAAGTATTTGCTCCTTGATGGTATTTCGTTATTTATTAGTTGACGTTAAATCTCTGGGGGGGGATTTGCTTTATTCCTGTATAAGCCATAATCTAGTAATTTGATATTAGTAATTAATATTGTTTTAAATATGTAAAAGAATGGTTAAATTAGGATAACATGACTTTTTAGACCATATGATATATTAAATGACAATTTAGCAAAGCAGTGCTTAGATTTGATTAGAAATTCGTTGACATAGTGATTCTTCAATTATTCAGGAACTCATATCTAGGCAGAGTACACCTGTGACCTTTCTCCCTCTCCCTGTGGAGAAACTACCACTGCACAATTACCCAGCCTGTCAATACATCTGTCCTGATTGAGCTGGAGAAGCAAATCTAATAAAACTCAATTGTGATCCTTCCTAGAGCTTTCATGAAAAAAATTTTTGTGGAGTCAGATTAAAAAATTATTACTAAAATGAAAATACTAGCTGCCTTTTTACATTTCAGCAATTCCTTCTAGCCTAGTATAATGACCACAAAGTGGTAATAATTGAATGCAATTTATTTAACCCTAAGTTTGCCTTCAGAAAACTGAGCTGTCCTCTTGAAAGAATTGCTCCAAAGTAAAAACTGCATTCCGAAATCATTTCCTTCATTCTGCAATGGTTGACTTCTGAATCTGTGCTCTACTCTTCCCTTCCTTTATTTCTAGTGTGCAAGTCGTGTTGGGTATGTAATAGAGGTTGCAGGGGTAGGGTTAAGAAATTGCAGCATTGGTTGCAAGGACAAAACTTGGGTACACTGTAAAAACCACATAATCTGTATAGAAATATTCATCTGAAAATTACACAAACGTTTCTCTTTGATACCATGGATGGGGCCCTTGGAGAAATCTCAGTGACAAAAACTATTTTCATGCCATCTGCAGAGAGAAGCAGATGGAGTTCAGAAAGAGACATTACCTGTTGGCATGTGGCAGTGCTGTGGCCTCTCTCTGCAGCCTGTCTAGACCAGTAGAGCTGAGTGTATGGGAAAATGTATCAGCTAGCAGAGGGGAAGGACATTTTTCTTAGATTCCAACTGTCGGTCCCAGTGTGTGTGAGTTTCTCATGCCCTTGCTATCATTTTCCAACTTTCCCCTTGACTGTTTTAAGATTGTGATGACTTTCTTTGGGATAAGATTGTGGGAAGAAACCATTTGGCAAGACTTTCATGTCACAAACTGAGTTTTTTGACATGTTCCTTGTAACTTTATTACCCTTTTGACTCCAATCAATAATGATTGTTTTTCATTCCAGTGACAGTGATGTGAGGCCATAGATTTTTTTTTTAATGAATAAAGTTGTTTCATGAAAATGGAAACAGGCTGGGCTATTCAAAGTTTGCTTTTGTTTAATATTTTCAGGGCAAGTAAAATTTGCATAATTGTTCCAGATAGATTTCAAGAGAAAGCATACTTCCTTCAGGATTTGCCACAATTTGTCTGCTGGATTTTCCCCAAAGATTTAGCCCACTGAAAGTTGCTGTTGAAACAGTTTTAATTCCTTGTGCTTATCAGATTGATTCCCACCACTACTTAACCCACATTCTTAATGACTTTCTCATACTCGGGGCAGCTTTCCGAGAATGGCCTGAGTTACTGATCTCTTGCCTCTTAACTGACAAATGCTCAATAGCTTCTGTGTATCATTACACTATGTAGCTAGTGATGAAATTCTGTGATGCAAATTGCTCTTGCATTTTCCCCACCCATCTACCAGAAAAACCTGTTGCACTATGCAGTTGCTTTTCAAAATACACAAGAAAGCTTAGTGTTGCTAAGAATTCTCTTCAGGGTAGCCAGACTTCCTGAAATACCAGGTTGAAATAACAGCCTCGTCAACTGAGCCCTCACCTTTCTAAATGGATACACACACTGCCCTGGCCTGTGTGACACAGTTGGTTGAGTGTTGTCCAATGCATCAAAAGGTTGTCGGTTCATTTCCTCATTGGGGCACATGCCCAGGTTTTGGGTTTCGTGGATCAGGGTGCATAAGGGAGGCAGCCGATCCATGTTTGTCTCTCATATCGATGCTTCTCTCCCTCTCCCTTCTTCTCTCTAAAAATATCAATAAAAAACATTCTAAAAAAAAATAGATACACACTGTTTCCCACCTACTTTACTTTCCAAAATAAACATACTTATACAATTTTATCCATTTTACCCTGGAATTGTTGGTATGATGCAGCTGCTTTGACGGCAGTGTTTCTCTGAAAAGGAAATATATTATCTTTAAAACATACAGAAAGATATAAAGAATTATACAGTGGATATTCAGCTGCCTACTATCTGATAAAGAAGTGTAACTTGACAAATACAGTAAAAGTTCAAGCCCTTTGTGTACCTGTCCCTGATTGCATATCCACCCCCACCCACACCCATGGTGATGAATTTTGTGTTTATTATTATTCACATGCATTTCTTTATCCTTTTGCTATACGTAGATGTATATAGTACTATTTTGCGTGTTTACAGATTCCATGTCAGTAATATTGTGTATATTTTCTCATGTAACTTGCTTTTTTCTTTTGATACTGTGTTTGTGGAATTCATCATCAGGAGTTGACAAGCCTTTTTTAAAAGGGCCAGATAGTATTTAGGCTTTGTGTGATATATATGATCTCTGCTGCCTGTTTATTTTGTTTTTGTTCTTTAACAACCCTTTAAAATGTAAAGACCATTCTTAACTTGTAGGATGTACAAAAAGAGGCTGCAGGTTGCCCATGGGCCTTTGTTTGCCCACCCCTGTTCTAAATCATTTGTTTCAATGCCAAATAGTGTTTTACTATGAATAGACTGCAGTTTATTCTTCCATTTTCTGTAGATGGACATTTAGATTGCTTAGAATTTTAAAAAGTCACTATTTTTTGCTATTCCAAATTATTCTGTGAGCATTCTTGTATGTCTCCTTGTTTCTCTAAGTCATTTACTTAGCACAAAATTACTGGGTTGCCAAATATGCTACATATGTTTATATATAGAGTCATGTGTCCGTCCCACTGAACCACTGCAAAACCTATTGCATTGTGTAATAAAATAATATATATTACTTTATAGCCGTTTTCAGTTTGCAGTGTGAATTTTCAGTTTTGCTCCTGGTAATGGCCCACAAGTCAGGCAAGTGCATCATTTCCTTTTACAGATAAGGGAGTTAATGTGTGAGGAGGTTAAAAGATTTGCCAAAGGCTACTCTGCTTGAGCTTAAAGACTGAGTTCAGCAAAAAAGTCAACCATATCAATAGTTGCAATAGTTGACTGGTTCTTCTTACCTATTTCTATATGTACTATACTCATTAGTGTTCTACTCGCTAGAAATTTCTCTCCTCTTTGTAACTAGGTTAAAGAGAAATGAATTAGTACTCTAATATGACTCATACTGTTTCCTTTTAGATATATGTTTTTGTGGTAGGAAAGCTGGAATGAGGGTGAGATTGAGGAGAATTAAGTGATTTTTACACTCAAACATAACTTTAGATTCTCAATTCCTTAATTACAAACTGAAAGGCAGTAAAGTTCAATGAGTTTGGGCACTAGTCCTTGAATAGAGTTTGTACATGGAAATAAGCTTCTCTTGTTAAGGTGAAAGAAAGCTTTTCTGACCACGTCTATGTATATTATTACCCTAGTCCTTAAGTGTGAAACCCACAGAGAAAGTAAGTCTATTGAGGAATAATAGCAGCCATTTATATTTCTTACTGAATACTTCACCCATTGTGTGTGTTTTTTGTTGTTTTTTAAGCAACTGTTTTAAAGGGATTATAGCCAGTAGTAGTATTTTAGGACAGCAAGGTTGTGGGGTTTTTAAATGATTACAGAAATTGGCCTAAACTATCTATTCTCCTCACTCTCTTCTTTCAGCAAGTTAAACATCTGTCCTCTCATGAGTTGGTTGGTTAAACATTAAATAGGAAAATCCGTATTAATGATAACCCATATTTGTGGCACTAAATGCTTCATTATCAAAAATGCATATGTTGAGCCCTGACCTGTGTGGTTCAGTTGGTCCGAGTGTCTTCCTGGGCACTGTATGGTTGAAGGTTTCATTCCTGGTCAGAGCACAAACCCAGGTTGTGAGTTTGAACCCCTGTCAGGGTATGTGGGAGACAACCAATTGATGTTTCTCTCTTCCTTCCTCTCTCTAAAATCAATAAAAGCATGTCCTCGGGTGAAGATTTTTTTTTTTTTTAAATGCATATGTTAAATCCACTTTGGGTCATGTTTACCTTGAAATTACAAAAGAGCTCCCTCTTCTGTGAAGTGTACAATTTTGTTTTGTCTTGCCCTTTTTACTGAAATTTTAAGTTCCTTTTCCTTGATGGTTGAAATTTCTATTCTTTTTGAGGTGGTTAGGTCTATTGCACCTGTTCTCTGGAAACATTTATGTTGTATAGGGAAATCTTTATACATGACCTTAAACTTCTTCAAAAGTAGAAGAGCAGAGTGGGGTTTAGAGTCATGGTAAGAGGCAATCATGTCCTGGATGTGTGACCTTTACTTACCTACTTTAAGTCACTCTACTTGTTTAAACCTTGGGCTCCTTACATGTAAAATGAAAGTAAGCTGTAGTACCTTTGTCATCATGCTGTGAAGAGTGTTTAAGATGATGAACATAGCGCTCTAAGATAGGGTCTGGTTCTTAGTGAGCACTTAAGTGTTTAGCTGCTCTTATTAATTATAGGAAGCACAGTATACTTTTGTGCAGGAAATGAGGGATGTTTGAGACTTTAAAAAGAGAAAATGTGTCTGGAATTTGGGTTTGTGACATCAACCTCGGGGTCATGGACTTTGCTGTATCATGATCCCATAGTTGATAACTTAATTTTTTTCTTTTTAAGATTATTTTATTTTAATTAAATTTATTGGTGTGACATGGACTAATAAAATTATATAGGTTTCAAGTGTACAATTCTGTAATACATCTTCTGTATATTGCATTGTATGTTCACCCCCAAAGTCAAATCTCCTTTTGTCACCATATGTTTGACCCCTTTTACTCTTTCCTATCCCCTCACCCCCTTTCCTTCTGGTAACCACCATACTAATGTCTGTGTCTATGAATTTTTACTCATTTGTTCATTTGTCACTTTCAGTTTTATGTCCACAAATGAGTGAAAGTGTATGATTTTTTTTACTTTTTCCATCTGACCTACTTCGCTAGCATGATATTCTCACAATCCATCCATGGTGTCACAAATGGCAGTATTTCATCTTTTCTTATGGCTGAGTAGTATTTCATTGTATATATGTACCACATCTTTATCCAGTCATCTATTGAAGGATATCTTGATTGTTTCCATATTTTGGCCACCGTGAATAATGCTACAATGAACATAGGGCATATATCTTTATGAATAAACATTTTCAAACTTTTCAGGTAGATACCCAGAAGAGGGATTGCTGGGTCATATGGTAACTCTAGTCTATTTTTTAATGAACCGCCATACTGTTTTCCATAGTGGCTGTTCCATGTTACATTCTCACCAGCAGTGAATGAGGGTTCCTTTTCTCCACAATCTGTCCAACACATGTTACTTATTTGTTGATAGTAGCCATTCTGACAGGTATGAGTTGGTATCTCATTGTTTTGATTTGCATTTCCCTAATAACTAGTGAAGTTGAGCATCTTTTCAAATATCTATTGGCCATTTTTATGTCTTCTTGGGAGAGGTGATGACTGACTTAATTTTTAGTTTGGTTCCTTGCACTAAAATTGCTGATCTCATTGTACTAAATAGGCACTTAAGAGTATATAGCAGATCTGACTATATCATCTCATAGAGAATTCATTTCCTTAATAGAGAGCTTCTGTTTTCTTTGAAAGAGACTAGAGTTAGAATCAGGGACCAGAATTTGTCAGAGTCCTGCCACTGATACTCTACATCCTGTGGCAAAGTTACCTCTCCTCTTTCTGGGTCCCTCATCTATAAACCTGCATGATTGGACCTAATTCTTTCTGTGGCCCCAGCCAGTTCTGGAGACTATCTGGTGCTAAAACCTACATGGCTTTGAGTATCTATTAGGCTTGTGGCATGAAATAGGAATGTTAGAAGGGGAAATAGCTGATGATTTTTCTGTTGTGCATTCTCTATTAAGTTTAAAGGGATTTTTAAACAGTGAATTTTCTGTCTTGGAAAACAGCAAATTTACACAGGAGCTTAGTTGAGGTAGTGATGCCATTGTTGCCATTGTTTCTTAAATTCATATAACTAGAAAAGGTTACTGTTCATAGAGTGTAGTTACTTGTAACTGCTCTGTGGAGTCTTTCTGCATGTTTCCCACCCCCTCTTTCTTTCCCATGCGATACTTAAGTAGCCTTCATTTGCCATGAATGAGCAACCTAACTTTAAAAGCCTTTATCCACTTGTCCTGTTTAACAGAGTTTCTTTATCTCCCTCCACATACATCTCAATGGGAAATTCTAATAAGAATGTTCTTCATCAATGCTGATGCTACACTTAAGTGCAGCTGCAAATTAACTGATCTGCTCTGGTAATGGTGGCCTAAGACATATCGGTTATATAGTGACTGAAGATAACTGCTTTAAGTGTTTTTAAATCTCCTTGGATTTTTCAGTAATGCTAGTCACAGCAGAGAATCTGTTCTGTGTTCTGAGTGTAAATCTCTGGTGCTTTAATGAGACGATTTTACAGCTAGCTGCACATTTTCCATTAAGTTTGTTGGGGGAAATAGTTAACTATGTATCCTCCTTTGCTGTTCATATTCCAAGCATCCTTTGAGCATACAGATACACTTTTTTTTTGTTTCTGTAATTTTACAGGAAATTATTAGTTCCTTGTCTAACATATTAAATGACAAATATGGAAGGAAGGTCCTGTTGTACCTACTAAGCCCCCGAGATCCTGCACATACAGTACGAGAAATCATTGAAGTTCTGCAGAAAGGAGATGGAAACGCACACAGGTAAGAATGGTAGACGACTTGTGCCCTTTGTCCTCTGATGTATTAATTGCAGTAGTGCCTGCATCCAGAAATCTACTCCTGCATGCAGGCCCCTTCTCATGCTCCTTCTCTCTCCAAAACTCCAAAAGAGAATTCCATTTTTAAACCTGTACTCTTTTTTATCTTGAAAATAAAAGTGTTCTGCCAGAAGAATGCCTATGAGCCCTTGTACTTAGGTGTGTGATTTGTTTTGGTTTATTTTTAAAGCTACTGGTACCACATAATTGAGTATTCTAGAGAGTAGAGTTCATAAAATAGTGTAAACATGGGTTGTCTTAGAAGATACTTGGTTGCCGTTTGGTTTTTGGATTGGTTTGGGTTTTTCTTTTATTACATAAGGCAAGCTTCACTTGTTGAGTGCTGGTTCTGTGCCAGGTGCTAGTCACACCCTGGGGACACAAGCATGAGAGACACATCCCACCTTCAAATCACTTATGTACATGCATAACAGAAAGATACAGACCATTACAGTAGCGTGTGCCACAGATTGTTTAGAGGTTTTTGTGAAAATACAATCACCATATTTCCTTTGCCATTGATCTCATCTTACTACTCATTCAACCCATTCCAACAGTAAAAAAGATACAGCGATCCGGCGCCGAGAGCTCTTAGAATCCATCTCCCCGGCTTTGTTAAGCTACCTGCAAGGTCACGCCCATGAAATGGTGCTAGATAAGTCTGCCTGTGTGTTGGTGCCTTGCATTCTGGGAGCTGCCATTGGAGACGCTCAACCTGCCATGAATGCCGTCGCCAGCTTGGCAGTAGCAGAACTGCATCCTGGTGGCAAGGATGGAGAGGTATGTGCTCTTAGGCAGGAAGCTGCAAGGAGGATTTCTGTGATAATTGTCTCACTGCATATCAACAGAGCATTTGAAAACGGAAATCAAACCAGTGCTGTTGCAACACTGCCTTGTTGTGACTCCATGAGTAAAAATAAGTCTCTCTGTTGTCCATGATTGGCCCCAAGCTGTCTTCCCAGTGTATTCTATGCTCTTAATTCTGTTTTGAATTTGTTCTGGACTTTTGAACCTCTTTGCATTTGTCCTTGCTTCTTCCCTCAGTCTCGAGTGTTGCCCATATCCCTGTGGTCCTATGCTTTCCATGCAGAAAGCTTTCTCACCCTTCAGGGTCCCTAGAATCCTCTGTGACATCTCCCCTAATTCCCTCTTAGTAAAAAGTCTTTGCTGTTTCTGATAGGCTCTGCCTGTATTTATTTATCAATGCTACCTCTCTTCCCCAGAAGCTTACCATTTTGGTGAACAGGAACATAATATTTAAATAAAAAATAAGCACTTCAAAAAAATCATTTCACATTGAAATAAGCGCTGTGAAAGAAAACTACAGGTTCTATGGTATTGTAAGTGGGAGTCATCCTATCCCAAGAAGGCTTCCCTGGGGCAGTGAAAGCTAAATTGAGACCCAAAGGATTAATAGCTCAGTGAAGAATGGTAGAAAGAAGATTCTAGGCAGAGGGAAGAGCATGTGCAGCAGCCTGAAGGAAGGAAGGAGCTCAACTTGTGTAAGAACAGAAGGCTCGAGGGGTTGGAAATCGCTTAGCAAAGAGGAGAGGAAGGCAGAAGCCAGATCATGCAGGACCCTTGTCCTGCACTAGGTGCTAAGTTCCTGACAAACAGATAGATGTATATTGGAGCCTGTGGATCTTAGAAAAGCCCTGGCCCCTACTCTCATAAAGCTGATCATATTAGCAAATAGGGAGCATGCATTGTGAAAGTTTCATTTTAAAGAAATTGGGCCCCTTTTTTCCCGTGCTTCAAAAGGAGAGATCCTAAGTACTGTGGGAAAAATGATATGGCCTTGAAAATGGAGTAAGACTGAGCTAAAAAGATGCTTTCTTGGCCAGAATCAGATAATGCCTGTATGTCAACATTCAGCATTAGGTTTCAATGTTTCTCTGCAAAAGGGGTCTATCCCATAGGTGTGTTTGTACCTCAGAACTGCATATTGCAGTCTGAAAAGTGGTGAGTTTGATCTCAAGATGAACTTTTTGGGGGTGCTTTTAAAACCGAGATTCATGAAGCCCAGCCTAAACTAGTTCATAGTGGCTGTTATGTCTTAAACAATGTCTTCATTTTAGTCTGGGGATTAGAATAGACCTCCAGGTATAATGGTTATTCTAGATAAAGATCTCTTAAGCCTTATGGAACTTTCAACATGGCAAAGTCCTTATCTGTACACTAGAGGCCCTGTGCACGGGTTTGTGCACCGGTCCCTCAGCATGGCTTGAGGGGATTGGGCTGTGGCAGGTGGCTGGGGAGGAGCCTGAGCCCAGGCCTGAGACCATGCCGCTCCCGTTCATCTCAGCCCCATTGCACCTGCTGCCGCCACTGCTCAGTAGGCTTGCCAGCCATGAGCTGGGCGCCTGGCGCCCGTTGGTCAGCCGAGCAGCGCTCCTGCTGTGGGAGTGCACTGACCACCAGGGGGCAGCTCCTGCATCGAACGTCTGCCCCCTGGTGGTCAGTGCGTGTCATAGCACCGGTCAATCAGTCACTTAGGCTTTCATATATATATATATATATATATATATATATATATATATATATAGACTAGAGGCCCAGTGCACGAAATTCGTGCACTGGGGAGGGGGAATGTCCCTCATCCCAGCCTGCATCCTCTTCAATTTGAGACCCCTTGGGGGATGTCCGACTGCCGGTTTAGGCCCGATCCCTGTGGAATCGGGCCTAAACCGGCAGTCAGACATCCCTCTCACAATCCGGGACTGCTGGCTCCAACCGCTCGCCTGCCTGCCCGCCTGATCACCCCCTAACCACTCTTCTGCCAGCCTGATCGATGCCTAATTGCTCCCCTGCCGTCTCAATTACCCCCAACTGCCCTCCCCTGCCAGCCCAATCACCCCCAACTTCCCTCCCCTGCTGGTCCGGTAACCTCCAACTGCCCTCCCCTGCCGGCCTGGTCACCTCCAACTGCCCTCCCCTGCAGTCCCGGTCGCCCCAACTGCCCTCCCCTGCCGGCCTGGTCACCCCTAACTGTCCTCCCCTGCTGGTCTGGTTCCCCCCCCCAACTGCCTTCCCTCCCCTGCAGGCCCAGTTGCCCCCAACTGCCCTCTCCTGCTGGCCTGATCACCCACAACTACCCTCCCCTGCCGGCCATCTTTGACCACATGGGAGCAGCCCTCTTGTATGAGGGCGTGAGGGTCAATTTATTATATAGGATGGTGATGTAGAATGGATTGTAGGCCAAGGCATTGATGAAAACAGCTTGTAAATTAATGTATTCTTGATCTCTCCTAGCTTCACATTGCAGAACATCCTGCAGGACACCTTGTTTTGAAGTGGTTAATAGAGCAAGATAAAAAGATGAAAGAAAACGGAAGAGAAGGTAGGTTGTTAAACTTGACCTTTGGGTTGTAGCCTAAGTGAGATTTCAGTAATTCTTGGCATCCCTGAACTTGATGTCAGCCATGCAAGTTCAAATGAGTTTCTTGAGTGTTCAGAAATAGTGTCGTGTGAGTAAGAAATGATTTGGTGGTTGCAAGTATTGCTTTAGTAAATGCTAGAAATTTGTGTTCTAGAATTGTTTAATTTTTTTTCTCTTTCCTTCCCTCCCCCCTCTTACTCCTCTTTTCTCTGCTACTTCAGAATTCTGACTGGGCTTGGCTAGCTTTCTAAAACACCATTCTATTTCTTAAGGATGGTGAGAGCAGTGCATTGGGGGTGGGGGTTGTGGTGAGGGGAGATTTGTGAGTATCATTGCCCCAATTGAAAGGCATGGTATTTATCTCTAGTTTTGAGGAAGGGATATGCAGAAGAAAATTATCCTTATCAGAGAATTTTGAACTGGTGCCTATTTGGCATTGAAATACATATGACCAAAGAGCAAGCCAGTGCTTTGTATTTATTGGTTCTTCATAAACCTCATGGCTGTTCTGTAAACTTGGCTCTCGAGGAAGACAGCATCTCTTATCTAATTGAAAAGTTGCATACCATTCCCCTCTCAGTCCTGTCTTTGACCAGACCTTCTCTTAGTAAATTCAACTCCCTCTGGTATTGTAGCCACTAAAGAGACTTTCCCCACTTGAGTAGTTTGGGCTTTCTATTACTGTATTTGAAAAAAACTGACAGGTTATGAACATATGTCTTTGGGCAAGTTGCAGTTCTAATGGTTAGTAAGGCAGTCAATATAGCAGAGCTGTCACTTCTCACTCTACCTTTGAGAATAGACTTGGAGCTATTTTTCACTAAATTTTTTGTAGAAGAGAAAAGCTTCTTATATTTTGAAGAAAAAACAATGTACTGAATCATCTTTTTCAAAGCCCAGGAATTTTCTAGTAGTTTTATTCCCCTTAATCAAAATGCACTGACAGTCCTGTCACATGCCTGAAGTGTTTGTCATTTTCATGTAGCACCACATGTGTGTGGCTAGCTGTCTTGGTTATCTGTTGCTGTATAATAAGTTACCTCAAAACAGTAGTTTTCAAAAAATAATCATTTGATCAGGGTTTGGTGGAGCTTGTTTTTTCTCTGTGCAGAGTGCTGCTCAGCTGGGGGTTGGAGTCTGCTTTCACAGTGGCTGGCGATGGCTGAGGCCAACAACCTCAGTTCCTCCCCCTAGGCTACTGCTTGGGCTTCCTTACAGCATGGTAGGGTTTGGTTTTAAAAGAACAAAGTAGGTGGGTGATTCTTTCATGATTTAGCCTCAGAATTGTTTAGCATCACTTTTATCATACTCTCTTGGTTAAGTGAGACATAAAGGCCCGCCAAGATTCAAAAGTAGAACACATTGATTCCATGTGTTGCATAGGTGCTGCCGTCAAACATTTACTTCCTGAATACCTTTCAGGTCAGGGTTTAGTCATTCAGTAGACCAAAGAAGCACAAACATGACCAAGTGAGCGTTTCTCTTGAGTTATTACTGCTAACATAGCTTAGGATTTGAATCAGATTAGAAAGAAATGGCTTTACAAAAAATGCATTATAAACCTGATCAGGAATTTTTAGTCTTACGGGAGTTTGGGAGAGAACTCTTTTTATTAGCTTTTTTATTAAAACATACTCACAGATTTAAGGGCAGTAGAGAGGAAGATTGGGGGTTTAAATCTTGGTATATGATGTCCACTAAGTTTCAATATATTTTACAGGTTGTTTTGCAAAAACACTTGTAGAGCATGTTGGTATGAAGAACTTGAAGTCGTGGGCTGGTGTAAATCGAGGTGCCATTATTCTTTCTAGGTATGTGTAATGTGTGCCTTTCTCTGTGCAGGGTCCCCATCCTGAATGCTTGTTCATGCAAAAGACTTCTCACATTTATTTCTCCGTTCCACCATTTGCTCCCCATAGTCCGGTATTACTTTCAGTCACTCATGATCTATACAAGTATAGCAAATAGTAGAAAGCAGATAGAACTCTTTCCATCAGTCCTTGCAGTTTTTTTCATCTGACCTCTTTTGAATGTCAGGATCATAGAATTATAACATTCAAAGGAATCATTTAATTGTCACATCACATTTATGGTTTTTGACCAAAATGTATTTGTATTCTTTTTTTTAAAAAGAAACATGTTTTCATTGATATTTTTAGAGAGAGAGGAAGGGAAATTGAGAGTGAAACAGTGATGAGAGAAGAAAACTTATGTTGGCTGCCTTCTGTATGACCCCTATTGGGGATCGAGCCCGAACCCAGGCATGTGCCCTAACTTGGAGTTGAATGGTGCCCTCTAGATGCATGGGTTGGTGCTCAACCAACTGAGCCATACCAGCCAGGACATTATATTAAAAATATACTTTTTAATGAATTAGTCTTGTCCTTATGAAAACGTTGACAGTTATTTTTTAAATTTTGACTGGATTTACATGTAATTTTCATTCATTGTTTTCAACTATTTAAAAAGCATTTGCTTCTGAAGTCTGCACGTGTATTATTTATTTCTAATTAAAATGGATACAAAACTGATGATTTGTGAATTGAGGCATATGCTTAACTTACATATTGTTCTCTAGACACCGTATGTTAAGTTTATAATTTACAGGTCATCGAAAATTTGTATATTCTATTCCCAGATGAAACTGTCTATTAAGAACATTCATTTAAAGTAGGTTTGTAGATTGTTTTAAAGCAATCACTGTTGATTTTCCTTGCTGTATTACCAAGGTTTGGAAAACATACCAATCTTAGTTTGAATTTCCCTTAGTATTTCACATGCAAATGCTATGTAATTTCATCTGTAATGTCGGTAAAAGTTATGTGTTTGTTCAATATATAGTTTAATTATATAATATACTTACAAACATACACATTCCATATGAACATTTCTTTTTTTCAGGTATATCACTATCTACAAACATGGGTGACACATATTATTTTGTTCTTTTCCCATTAAAATTAATTTTTCAATTGATGTTTAACACCTAGAATCTATGAGCTAAAACATTCACTTTTTTAATATAAATTTCTTTATCAGGCATTTGAAAGGTTACCATCTATTCACACGTTCTTTCATTATACTTAATTAACTGGAAATTTCAGCAATGCCATAAAATTAATTTATAGAGATCACTCATCAATCTGAGCTGCCCTTGGGTGGATTGCAAACATATGGGGGATGTTATAGGTTCTTATGGAACACTGCTTAGAATTGGAGCAGGAGCACATGAAGTATTTGGGGTTCCGAAGGAAAGTGGAACCATAGATAACCTAATAATTTATTAATACAGTAATCATTTTTGTTTGGTTCTTAGAATATTGTCATGTGCTTGACTTGTTTGGTAAAATGATCTGCTTGCTTATAGTTTACTTCAAACCCTTGCAGTTTTCTTTTTTTCTAAATCTTTTTTACATTAAGTGAAAAAGCATTCTGGGTGAAAAAGAAAATCGGCCTTGTGTGCAGTCTGAAAACTGACCCAGGGAAGCAGAGTTGTCTAGCACTTAAAGGCATGAGCTCTAGACAAACTGCCTGGGTTCCAGTCCCAGCTCACTGTGTGGCCTTCAGCACTTTATTCAGCTTCTGAGTCTTAATTCTCTTGGTTGTAAAATGAAATAAGTAGTAGTTCTGTGTTATGAAAAAATTAAATGAGATGATACATATAAAATACTTAGCATTATGTCCAATACACATGCTCAATAAATATCAACTTTTATCACTGTGCATTATGTGACCATGTGCTTAGCCAAGGTATTTAAAATAAAATTGCCTAGTGAGTCACAGATCTATTAAAAGGGCTTTACTTTTCAGTCTCATAGGTGGCAAACAGTACTTGTTGCTTGTATTCCATGAGTGAGATAATGCTGCTTGGGGCTGCTAGCTTATCCTCCTCTTTCTCAACATGATGAAAGTTACAGGGACCAGGCACTTTAAACCATGCCAAGCATATGTTTAAGAAGTTCACATGTACCTGTCCTGCAGAAGTGGGGGGAAAACAGGAAATTCAGCCCTGGTGTGCTGCCTGAGTCCCAACCTCTATGTAAAGAGAAGGGCCTGCGTATAGCCCGCCTCTGGGGCCCCGTTCCCTGGTGATGGATCACTCCAGCAAGGTCTCCGGAAGCAGAGCTGATGTGATTTTGCTTAATGGCTCACACTGATTGAATGCTTACTGAGTGCCAGGCTCTGGCTAGGTGCTTTACATACAAGATCATTTGAGCCCCAAAAACAACTCTGTGAGGAAGCAGGTGATTCTGTTTTTTTTTTTTTTTTTAATATATTTTATTGATTTTTCACAGAGAGAAAGGGAGAGGGATAGAGAGCTAGAAACATCGATGAGAGAGACACATCGACCAGCTGCCTCCTGCACAACCCCCACCGGAGATGTGCCCGCAACCAATGTACATGCCCTTGACCGGAATCGAACCTGAGACCTTTCAGTCTGCAGGCCGACGCTCTATCCACTGAGCCAAACCGGTTTCGGCTGATTCTGTTGTTGATCCCACTTTACAGGTCAAGAGTGTTAGAGAATTTAAATAGCATTGCTCATGGCTATATGGTTATTGAGTGGCAGAGGCAGGTTTCAGATGTAGACAGTTAAGTGCTAAGGTAAAGCTCTTCACCCCTTCACTAAATGTTTTTTAGCTGCAGAGTTCAGAAAGGAGGCCGTTAACTGCTTCCCTTTCACGGCCCTACCTTTCTCTGTGCACCTGTTCATTCATGTGAATTCAGAGGCTCAGTGAGCATTCTTGGCCATCTGTTCTGTACACGTGGTGCCATGGAGAAAAACACCAGGTTTCTGCTTTTGAGTTCAGGTGGAGAAGGGGAGATAGAATACATGTCGTAAAATAATTTTAAGGCAGGGTGTTAGAACTAAGATAGTCAGAGTGAAAGCAGGACCAATTCTACATGGAACAGAGTTTCTCCTAGTTTTCCTTGAGTGACTATGAAATGATTTTTATTTATGTGGTTTTAGAACATGGGCTACTAGCCCTATCATTTATCTGATGGGAAAATGTGTTTATAGTTACAAGACTTGTCTCACAAGTCAGTAAATTTTGTTTACTGTGGCTGCAGGTAGCACTGGCAGACGATTTAGGGATTTCTATGAAATTTAGTTTTCGTCTTCTCTCTTCAGCCTTCTCCAGAGTTCTGATCAAGAAGTTGCAAGCAAAGTCAAAGCTGGACTGAAAAGCCTGATCCCCACATTGCAGAAAAACAAAAGCACCAGCAAAGGAGTAGAAATGCTGCTTGAAAAACTGTCTGTGTAGATGGAAACAATTAACAAGATGGAATCATTGTTTCTCGTCTGATCTGTTTTCCCAGAGTGGAGAGAAGGGCTAGGGGTCCACCACACTGGTAATTTGTGTACTTGGTGTATGTGCTTCTTCTTTGTATAAGACTTTATTTATAAAATGTTTTCTAAAAATGCCCTTTTAAAAAAGAATTCCAGCCACCTTCTTTATCATCTTGAGTAGTAAGTTCATCGCAGTGTGAGGCAGTGATGTAAACGGTTTAATGGTCAGATGCAGTGGGACCAAGCAAATACATAGAAAGTGGTTGCATGAGTTGCTTCAGGGGAAGACATCCTTTGTGAGCAGCAGCCTGAGAAGGCTCCATGGAGGGGGTGGGACTTGAGAGGGCCTCAGAGGAAAGCAGGATGTAGAAAAGAAGAGCTAAAGGGAGTTTTGACGGCAGTGAGGTAGGACTTAATGGTTGTGAACTGAACTTCAGGAACTGTTCACCTTAGGGCTTTGATGGATGCAGGGAGGGAAGCGTACCCTGCATCCAGGGCAGCCACATTCCTAGCTGCCTTATGAATTGCGTTCCACATTAGATTTTGTTTGAAAGCTACTCGAGGAAATTAGGGCTAATAGGGAGAATGTGTTAGGTGAGTTAGGGGATCACAATGGGTAGCGTTGTTAAGGTCAAGGTCACCGGGAAAATCTGTCTATCTTTGGATCTGGGCTTTCCCTATAAATAGTTTCCTTTGATGAAATTTTCTTCTTTGGGACTGTCCCTAAAGTAGTTGAAATCTATAGGGTTTGAGTTAGGAAGTAGATGCTAATTTGTTAACAGTGCAGAAGTTTTAATTACATTCAGTTAGGATGTTTAAATTATATAACTGCACTTGGTATTTAGCAACAAAGCTTGGAAGGTTTGGTAGATCATTCATGCTCACGGAGCCCTCCCTGACTACCTTACATATCAAGCCTTGATGCTTTCTCCAAGTAGCCTGCTGTAACATGATGCCCACTAGGGTCTGTCACTGTAACTACACTTGCAGGAGAATTGCTGGGCCTTTTCTGACAAGACAACAGTGTCCCAGGACTTTACCTGCCACCTTCTCCTGCCTGGAACATTGAACTCCACCCAAAGCAAAAGAGCTGACCCATTTGTACTTCTCTTTGGCATGAATCCCCTTAACCCCCACTACCCAGACCCCTGCCACCAGCCCAGTGTAAGGGTGGAGGTGGGACAACTGGGGGAATGGGATGGGTCAAGGAGGTGAATGGGGGGAAAGGCAACATCAGAGCACATTGTGAGTTTGTGTTTTCCATATAAAAAGCCCATTCAGAAAGTGGGGGGAACCCTACTATTTTCTGTCTATGAGACTAAAAAAATAAAGTGAAATACAGAATGTTAAAAGTTAGAGCACTATCTATACTAATAATAGAGGAATATGCAAATTGTCTGGGATGCCATCACACAATGACCGAACAGCAGGCTGTGTGGGGCGACCAGGCTGGCAGGGGGAGGGGGAGGGACAGGGAGGGGTAACCAGGCCGGCAGCGGGGGCAGTTAGGGGCGATCAGGCAGGCAGGCAGAGGCTGTTAGGGGTGATTAGGCAGGCAGGCAGGTGAGCAGTTAGGAGTCAGCGGTCCTGGATTGTGAGATGGATGTCTGACTGCCGGTTTAGGCCTGATCCCTAAACCGGCAGTCGGACATCCCCCGAGGGGTCCCGGATTGGAGAGGGTGCAGGCTAGGCTGAGGGGACCACCCCCCCCCCCACCCCGTGCACAAATTACGTGCACCGGGCCTCTAGTAAAGTATATAATAAAAGCTGCAATCCTTCTGCTGCCCTACTCTTCACCCCTGCCTGGCTCTCCCCAGAAGCAGCTACTTCCAACTCGTTTAGCTTTGCTAAAATTTTAAATATATAGGGTTTTTTTGGTTTGTTTGTTTTTGTGTTGTTTTTTTTTTAAGGGGGCGGGATTTGCATAGCAGTTTAGGCACTTTTTTTTGACTTCCTGTTATGGGACAATATAGATTAACACTTCACCACCACTCCTCCCCCACTTTTTTTCTCTTCATGTTCCCAGTATAATTACATCATTTTTGATAAATCAGTTATACTGACATAAATTATTAAATATTGAAATAACTAGTAAACTGTCATTACATTTCCTAAATCATTTTATTTACCCTGGAATTAATAACTGCCTCATTTATTTTCATTTGCTTACTTTACTACATTCCTCTTATTTACCAAACTTTTAATGACAATCACTTAAACTCTTCTCCAGCAGGTACCATTTTCCTCTTTTTTCTTTCTTTTTTTTTTTTTATTCAGCCCACTAGCCTTTCTTGTTATTCTGATGTTCACAATCTTTACCCTGTGGCTCTGATATCCTGACTGGGTCTAATTCAACATTTTACACCCAATGTGTTGAGTGGGTGCCAGATGTGCTGAGATTTTTCACAGCTTCCTTTATTATTCCACTGGGCTTAGATATTTCCCTTCTGTGTCTAGTGCAATAGAGCACCGCTGTGAACTAACCCTGGGCACAGCCCTTCAGTCATTGGTGGATTGGAGCCTGGCCAGGGAGCCTTAAAAGAGAAGTGGTGTTTCTGGGGAAGGTTTCCTAATAGACCCACAAGGAAGAGAGTCCCTTTCCTGTGGCTGGCTTCGGTGTGTGCAGATCAGAGGCTTAGAGTTGTGGCATGCACCATCTTGCAGCTATGAGAAGGTCAAAAGCATGCAGAGGATAGATGAGCAGCAACAGGTAGGAAGAATCTTGAACGATGGTGATGTTGAACTGCTGAACAAATCAGCTCCTGAAGTTGCCTCTTCCTGTACCTCTGGTTATGTGAGAGAATAAACTCCCGTTTATCATTTAGGCCATTCTGAATCGGATCTTTAGAAACTTGCAGCCAAACATGTCCTAAACTGACTGTCTTTGAATTCTAATTTCCACACTATTCAACACAACTCAGCTAGTGTTTTTACTCTCTTCATATGCCCTTCCTGGAGCCAGCTGGCTTTCTGGATGTCCTGAAGAATAGTTACACAACCAGCACCATCATCTGGGCCTTCCCTTCATTTCTGCTATGGAAAACCCATTCCAGGATCCCATGCATTTCTTTTCCTTGCTGAACACCTTTGCTTGTTGCTGTTGTTGTTTAATAGATCAGTTGATTGATTAATTAGGTTAAAACTTGTTGAATTTTTAGTGGCTTCCTGAGAAAGAATGCATATGTGGTAAAATGTTAAAGACTGCATGTCAGAATGTCTTTATTCTGCCCTTTCATATTTGAGTACTTAATTTAGCTGGATATAGAATTCTAGTTTGAAATTAATTTTGCCTCAGAACTATGATGGCACTGGTCAATATTTTCTTTGACTTGCAGAATTGCTATGAAAGTCCAGTGCCATCCTAATCCTCAGTCTTTTGTATGTGGCCTTTGGAATGGGCGGGGGGTGGGGGAGGTTCTGAAAAGTCACAGGACTTTTTTAAATCCCCAGCTGCCTTATATTTCAGGGTCATATGAACTGATATGTGTTGTGTGTGTCTGTTTATCATTCTTAATGCTGACACTTATTGAACTATTTTAGTTAGAAAAACAAAGCCTTTTTTTCATTCTGGGAGCTGTATTTGTATTGTTTCGCTGATCCTCCACCCTTGTTTTCTCTCTTTTTTCTCTTTGGCACTCCTCTTGTTGAGATTTTGAATGCTGGTTTGACTCTCTGATTTTCCTTTACAGTTCTTTGGCTTTTTGTTTTGCTTTTCTGGGTGAGATATTTCCTCCACACACTCTGCCAGTCCTTTCTTTGTAATATTATTTTGTTGTTGTTTCTTGGATAAAATGTCTCTATGTCTCTGGGGATGTTATATTTTGTGTTCATTTGTTTTACTTTGCTTTGTCTCTTCTGCAATCTGCTTTTTTTGTTTATTTTGGACTCTTATGTTTGAGGCTTTCTTGAAGATCTTTGTCTTTCTTTATATACTAAAAACTGATCAGAAAGGGGGCAGGCTCAACCTTTCTGTTGACTCTTCATTGCCCAGGTAACTGGGTGTGGATTCTGCTGTTTCACTAGAGTCCTTCAGATGTCAGGATCTGTAAGCCTTTTGTCCTGGGCCATTTATCTCCTCTAGAGAGAAATCTACCTGGCAGCCAGTATTCTGTTTGCTCAATACTTGGTGCAGATTTTTATTAACCCACCTGCTCTCAGTTCAGTGCCTCTCTTTCCTGCTCTCTTGTATCTAAAGTCCCCTGGTCTGGAGAAACTAAACCAACATGAGTCCATAAAATAAACTGTCAGCCTTCTGCCAAGGTGTCGGGTGGTAGTCACCAGTTTTAGCCACTACCCCTGTTTTCCATTCCAGGCTTCACCCGAGTTTTCCTCAGTATCTGGCATCTCTCATTGCTGGGACTTGCTGTATATTCCTGTGAGAATTAACCATCTCTTCTGCACGCACCTGGTACTCAGCTTTCTCAGCCCTGCTACTTTCTGCACAGCTTCCTTTGTTGCTATTGCTCACCATCTGATGGTCTCTCCAGTTTACTTTGTTCCTGTGAGTTTATACCATTCTAAGCAGAAATCTACAAATAGTTTCAACCAAACTGAAAACAGTGCAGCTAGAGGGTTTATTTTCCATGTAAGAGCTTGCTGGGTTTGAAATGTCTTTAATTTTTAAATCGAGCTTTTTGTAGTTTCCATATTTCCCCAGGAATCAGACACTGTCTGAAAGGAAGAACCCTGTTTTCCCTTTAAGCCAGGGGTGATGTCTGTTTGCAGAACAGAAATAGGGGCCTCTTGAAGGAAATGGCTTCCTGCATGCCAAACTCAAAGCTCTTTAACATATGAGATGGCACTTCTGTTTTTGTTTTCAATGAAAATTTAAAAAGGTCACATCTTAATTATAGTAGATTAATCACTCTGTAGAGACGTGTATATTTAGAATATGGTTAAGAGAGCACAAAATCTCAAAAAGCGCAGCAGTTAATACTGAGTCACTAATCATAAACTATTTCTATACCAAAACTGAAGAACTAAACAACACGGAAGTCCACCTCTTGTGCTCTTTTTCTCACCTCTGGATTGCTTAACCCAAGGGATCTAAGTTTCTAATCACCTCTGTCTGTTTGTGTCCCCTCAAATTTGTGTGCAGAAATCCTAACCCTCGAGAACTTCAGAATGCGACTGTATTTGGAAATAGGGCCTTTATAGAGGTGGCTAAGGTGCAGTGAAGTCATGGGTTGGCCCTCATCCAACATGACTGGTGCCCTTGGAAGAAGAGAGTCAGACACACACCTAAAGAAAAGGCCATGTGAAGGCAGAAGATGACCATTGACAAGCCAAGGGATGAGGCCTGTGTGTGCCATCCACCCTGCTAACTCCTTCATCTGGGACTTCAGCCTCTAGAACCTTAATCATTTCTATTGGTTAAGCCCATCAGTCTGTGGTGTTTGGTACAGCAAACTACACCATCTCTCCTTTTCTAAATGTAAAGGCACCACCAAAGTGCCCCGAATTCCCTAACCTTTTCTCAGATGAACAACCTTTTTTATATATATATATATACTAGAGGCCTGGTGCATGAAATTAGTGCACTAGGGGAGGAGGGGAGGGTCCCTCAGCCCAGCCTGCCCCCTCTCACAGTCCAGGAGCCCTCAGGGGATGTCCTAAGCCGTAGTTTGGCCTACCTCTGCGGGAGGCGACCAGCTGATCAGGGGAAGGCGCCACCCCCATCACCCCGCTGCTGCTGCCACTGCCTGTCGCCGCAGCCATCAAGGTGTTTTCATGAACACGGACTCCAGTCCCTTCACCACGAAAAAATAACTTTCTTTAGGCATTTTCAAATGTCTTTTTATAGGATATGACATTTCTTTTTTAGAGAGCGTGGAAGAGAGAGGGTAAGACAGAGAGAAACATCAATGTGAGAGGCACATTTCGATTGGTTGCCTCCTGCATGAGCCCTGACCTGGGCCCTGGCCAGGGAGGAGCCTGTAACCTAGGTACACGCCCTTGATCAGAAACGAACCCAGACCCTGTGGTCTGCAGGCCGAGGCTCTATCCACTGAGCCAAACTGGCTAGGGCAGGATATGACATTTCTTAGCCCCTCCAGCAGCGGACCTTCGTTTTTTCCTCCAGGAGTGAGGTGGAAAATCCCTAGATCACCTTCTTGGATTCTTATTACCCACGTTACCAAGAACACTGCGAGTGGTGTACAGGGAGCTTAGCCAATGAGCGGTCAGAAAAGGTGTTTCCTCTGCAGCTCCCGTGCAGAGGTGGGACTGCTGGCGCACTTGGGCTGGGGCCTGGGGGCCGGCCCCCCTGCAGTTGTGTCTCCGCTCCAGGCTGCCCCAGCCCCTCCTCCTGAGCCAATCATGACTTACAGTGTCCCGGCTAATTTGCATATTGCCTCTTTATTTATTTATTTATTTAGATAGATGGATAGATATCTCAGGATGAATAGTTTTAACCAGGGGACACAGTTTGCTGTTTGCATTGCATGTCTAATGACTAGTTACTAAATGTCTGCTCTGCCCTGCATTCCAAAGTGTTCCAGCAGACAGTGACTGCTGTGTACATGTTTGTACCCAAAGGGTTGCCTTGGAAGATAGGGCCTATATTCCCACTCCCATCCCCTATAAAGTGGTGGTGTTTGGAATCCTTCATCAAAATGTTTTATCCAATTTTAAATATGGAGTCATGCCGATTATTGAATGTAAATGGACAAAGCAAGCTGCGATAAGGTGGTCATGGGAAACATTGGCCCATGCTGTCTTGTTCTTAGGGGAGTGGATTATGTCCTGGGGGGAAATGATTACCTCTTGCCTGTACTTGATATGTTGTGGAAGGCTGGGAATCTGGTAGGGTTATGAGAATCATTTTGCCTTGTGCTCTTGGTGACTATAATGAAAAATAATGAATAATTTAGATGTTTTAAATGACTTCCAGGTGCTTAAAAACAGACTTTCCTTTTAAATAGAAATTCTCTTGCATTTAAAACTCATTGGTATACGTACCAGTAAAGACAATGGCTTGCTGCTTGCTATTCCACTCCAACAGTGGGCAGTGATAGAAAGAACAAACATGATTTTTAAAGACCTGTGTAACAGCACGAAAGTGCTTCTGAGGAAATGGACAAGTCTTGAGTTTTATTTTTCTTGCCAAGTCAACTAGTCTACTCTATCTGTGTTGCTTAATATTTAAGTCTAGTTCTAAATATAGATCCATTGGAATTCGCTGTGTCTGCTTGTAATAGCTTGGTGGACGTTTGTTTTGGTCTGTCTCCCACATCTTGCAGTCATCCTGTTTGGGTGGGGTGAAGTCATCGTGACCTGCTTCTGCTGGCTGCACATGACCCAGGTCTCCCAAGTCAACACCATTCCCTTGACCACACGGATTAGTTCATGGGGTGAAGTGGACTCATTAATAAGTAGCATCAAATCAGAATTTGGCAGAGGCCCAAAACACCAGGCATTTGGACTTCAGGGCTTATGTGAGATAAATCATGAAAGATGCTCTCCCTTCCCCTAGGATCTCGGCTCCTTAGCCTGTTGCTTGGTGCTGCCTGCATGGATGTATGTCATCAGTTGTACAAATGAACTGTTTTTGTCTTATTTTAACATCTGAAAAGATGCATCTTACAATTGATGGCATCTTGGCATGATTATTTTTAATAGGCAACTTTTTTTTCTCTTATTTTTTAAATATGTTTTTTATTGACTTCAGAGAGAGAAAGAGAGAAAGAGAAACATCAATGATGAGAGCATCATCTTTCAGCTGCCTTCTGCACAACCCCTGGGAATCAAGCTCGAAACCCTAGCAGATGCCCTGACTGGGATCAAACTCTTGACCTCCTGGTTCTTGGGTTGATACTCAACCACTGAGCTATACCGACAGGGCTAAGCAGCTTTTTTTCTTAGTGACTCAAAGTAATGGTAGGGTTTTACATTCAGGGCATGTTACAATTGGTAACATACAGTAGTCCATCTTTTCCTCTACCTAGCCTGCTTGCTTTTCTGTGCATTTTTACTCCTCTCAAAACTTTTCTTCGTTGCTAGGTTCTTATGTGTCTCCTGCTATATTTTTGCATACTTCACCCCTTTGGAAATTGGAAATCAAATAAAATCAGAGACGTGTAGGATAGTGACTAGGAGCTCTGGCTCAACCACTTTGTGATTTTGAGCAAGATACAGAGCCTCTCTGCTTCTGTTTCCTCATTTGTGAAAAGATAATGCACATTTCACTGGGTCACTGTATGAAGTGAGCTTACGTACATACAGGACCTAGAACTGGGCCTGACACACACATGGGGCTCACTTTGGGGGCCAGGCTTACATTTGGGCGGGTAGAATCATGGGAGATTTGGGGGTTGCTGAAAGGTCTCTGTGACAACTATGAAACCATGACATGGAAGTCAAAGTTCCCATCTTTGAGATTTTTAATATCAAACATTTCAGCAACCCTTGCCCCAAAATGCAAAATTACATTTGTACTCTTGAGTATATATTGGCTAAGAAATCACATAGAAACCCATGAATTCACCATGTTTAGGTGCTTATTTTACAATCTGAAACAGCTGTATGCATTTGAATCATAGTTAAACGTGTGAGCCACTGTCATTCCATTTGTAGCTGGTACCTGGGTTAAGGTGGGGTTTGCAGGCTCCTTGCATTATTTCTGTGCACAGGTTAGCAAGCAGAGGGTGAAGGCACTTGAGACGAAATTGACTATTTTTAAAAATGCAAACAATCCTTGTAGGAATAACACCTTTAGCTGTTACCTGTAATTAACATCTTCCTTCAAAGTCTACCAACTTGTTCAGGTAGAATGCTGAGGGCTGGACAGGTTGGAAAGGGAGTTTGTGTCCTTGGAGAAAGCGTAAGTGGTACTTGGATCACTTTCCTGGGCCAGTAGGCCTAGGTACAGAAGAGAAGTGGGGGGGTTTCACCTTAGATAGTGGTCTTGGCATCCAGAGATGGCGTATGGGTCACACCAGGAGATGGGGTGTGCTAACTCCAGGCAATGGTTCTATAGAGGAAACAGCCTTAGACTTGCTGGGGAATCTTGGACCTTGTGTGGGTTCTGCCACTTGCTAGGCAGGTGATGTTGGTTCTCATTTCTTTCATCTATAAAACAAGGCACCTGCCTCACCTTCCCTCAGTTGACAAAGACTTTTTAAACAGTAAGATTCTCTACAGCTGTGGAGAGCCGCACCTCGCGAAAAGCACTTGGAGTTTGTTTTCAGAGGATCTGGCTTTGAGGTTTGGCCCTGGCTCTGACCAAGAATGTGGGTAAGTCACAATCTTTAGGAACTTCTGTTTTTTTTTTTTAATCTGTAAAAATAGAGATAATACCTGAAAATCTCATCGGGTTGCGGTCAGAATCAATGAGATTGTGCTTGAGAAGGTGCCTTGTAAAATTTGCCGGAGTTTATACGATTCCCCAGGTAGAATAGATAATCCGTGCTTCATTTGACTCCCAAGTCACAGGTTTGCAGTGTACAGATAAACTTTTTTTTTAATCAAACGTTAAGTAAAATTATCCAAAGTTTAGAACTAAGGCGAAAAGATTTGCTCCATTCAAAGACATCCTAGAGCACTGTTCACAAAACTACAGGCTATTTGACTTTTCGGGGGGCCAGGGAGGACTTTGTTTGACATATTCGTCTGTTAATTAGGGCCCAGACTCTGGAAAGGTGAGTTATATAGAATATCAATAAGTTGCAAATAATTTCTGTCTAAAGTAAGGATGACTCCAAAGATAAATTTTATTGCCTTGCAGAAAGAACATGAACCAGTGTTGATATAACTGCAATCTTATTTTAGTAAGCTTGTGTTGAATATATAAATATATATATTTCAGAGGAAGAAAAAAATAACTTTCCCTCTACCCTTCTAAGATGGAGAAGAAAATATCTGTGGTGCCTACATGTGACATGTCTTTAAATCTCCGTGTCTTCTTTTTCATACTATTAGATAACTTCTATCTATGCTCAGTTTATAAATATGTCCCCATAAACCCAGGGGTTCCCACTCTTTCCCTCTGGGTGGTACAAACACTGCCTATCTGTTCCATTCCCTTCCTCTCATCTTTCCCAGGGACTTGGCCAGAGTTGGGAATAACTTCCAGTTAATTACATGGAAGGGGTACCCAGTCCTTTCACCAGGGCTGCGGTGGGCGATGTTCTCACTCGCCATAGAAGCAGGTAATGGCTGTGCTTTGATTCTACAGTATAACAAACACTGCATTGGGGATTAGTGAGAGACCGCTTGGCAGTAGGCATTTAAGGGCTGGCCTGGGAATTGAAGGATGACTATGGTAGAGTGAAGAGATCTGTGTGCCCCCAACAACCAGTGTGTGCGGTAGGCTGAGCTATTCAACCTTTCTGGGTCTTCTGTCCTCTCTCAGAGTGCCTGGATGCCTTGGGAGTTGTGGGGTGAGCGGAGGCAGGAGCAGAGTAGATGGGGCTCCTGACCAACGACCTGGACTCCTATGGGAGCAGCCCCACTTACATCTGTTTAACATGATCTGACTTTGAGTAAGGTTTCCTTTTGTAGCAGGGTTCTGCTGCTAAAAAACAAACAAAAAGTTAGAAAACTACTCATCAGCATCATCTCCCCCATCTGGACGAAACAGTCCGAGTGCCTGATTGCAGTCACCTGCACGCGTGCTCAAGGCCAGGCACTCTGTGCCCTGTGCAAAAGCAGTGCCGGGAAGGGAAGCCAAAGGTGCTTCAGTGTCAGGGCCCCTTTCCAAAGCCTGCTACCTAATATTTTATTCACAATTTAATTTTTTCCTTAAAGGGAGATCCTCAATTGTACACGCTTCAGGCCCCACAAACCCTGGGTCCTCCCTTGCATTAGGCCCGAGCTTCTCCGGTGCAGACACTACTGCAGACCTGTCCTGTGAGCTGGAAAGGCAATCTTAAGCCAGTCACCAGGAGTGGGTGGGGCTGCTTTGCACTCAGCCTTATTAAGTGACGGCAAAACCAATGCTACATTTTTTCCTGTTAATGAGGAACGGATGTAAAACATCGTTATTACTCATCTTTCATCTCTTCCACCAACACTTTCATCTGAGAAGCATAGCTAAACTGCCACAGTGGAAATTCTGTTCCACCACTTTCTAGTTATGTGACATCCAGCACATTAACCGGCCTCTGCAAGCACGAGGTTTTTGTTGTTGGTTTTCTTCATCTACAAAAAATGACAATTCCCCATAGAATTGTGAAGCTTAAATAAGATACTGCTGTGATGTGTTTAACCCAGTTCCTGGACACCCAGAAAGCACTTAAAAGTTTTAGTTTTCCTCATTGCCGTCATTAAGTCACTAGTTCAGGCAGAAACAACTGGTTGCCAATTTTAGTACCTCAGAAACAACCCCAGTTTTTAGCTGGGGGCCTGTGCCCGACTCAGACATTTCTAGCCTTCACAGAAAAGATTTTTGTCAGTGAAGTGTAAGAGGAAGTATATTCGGATAGGAAATCATGTTAAAGGAGACAGAGCCCTTCTCTGGTCTTTTCTCCATCCTGCTCTTTTGAACTTCGATGCAATGGCTGGAACTCTAGCAGCCACATTGGATCACAGAGACAGGTTTTTGCCCTAGAGATGGAGTGGTGAGCAGAAAGAAACATGGGTCCCTGACAACTTCATGGAGATGCTGTGCTATCCGCAGAATGCAGCTCTGAAGATCTTTTATAAAGGCAGTTCTCAAATCACCTGCAGGCCTTGTTAAAACAGAGTTTTGAGCTCCGCCTCCAAAGTTTCTGATTCAGTAGATACAGTTTGGAGCCTGGGTCTGCATTTTTATTTTTTATACTAGTAGCCCATTTGCAGGAAGAATCCTGCAAGCGGCCACTGCCGCCGCGTGCACTGCTGCCGCCACCACCATCATTGTGGCCGCCGCGCCTGCACCCGCGCACCGCTGCCGCCCGCCCCGCCCCGGGGCTTTCCCTCTGGCAGCCACCTTGCTTTCTGCTTTTCCTCCCTCTTCCTTCTAAGTTGTCTTCAGTCTTCACTGCTCCCTCCCTCAGCGTATGCAAATTAACCGCCATCTTTGTTGGGTATTTGCATACTCACCCTGATTGGCTGGTAGGCGTGGCTTTGGCTGGTGGGCGTGGCTTTGGTGTAGCGAAGGTGCGGTCAATTTGCATATTACTATTTTATTAGGTAGGATATTTTTATTGATTTCAGAGAGGAAGGGAGAGGGAGAGAGAGAGAGAAACATCAATGATGAGAGGGCATCATTGATTGGCTGCTGCCCACAACCCAAGCATATGTCCTGACCAGGAATGGAACTGTGACCTACTGGTTCTTAGGTCAATGCTCAACCACTTAGCCATGCCATCTGGGCTGGGTCTGCATTTTTAACAAGTTCCTAGGTGATGTGGATGGTGTGCTGGTCCCAGGACCATGTTCTGAAAACCAAGATGTTATGTGTTACGGAAATGAACATTTATCTTGTTTAAGCCACTATTAGTTTGGGGCTCTTCTGTTACTTAAAATGAGTTCTATACATTATTTAACTTCAGTAACTACTTATTCTGCTAAATGATAAAAAGCAAAATGATTAAAATGCCACTCAACATGAAACAGAGAGATGGGGTGAATTGCAAATTGAATTTTTGGCCTCTGCACCATTCTTTTGTCAAATGAGTACTGAGCCCCTAATATTTGCTAGGCATGTACAGAGTACGATGTGAACCATGCTTGAACAGCAGTTCCCTCCTCACTGCCACGCTTGTGGATTTCAGCTGAGACAGACTCACTGTAACCAGTGTCTGCAGGAGAGTGATGAACTAAGCCAGCGACTTCCCATCACCCAGTTAGTCTGGAAATGGGGAGGACACAGGGCTGGAAGGGTCCTTAGAGACCACCCAGTGCAGTGGTGATCAACCTCACCTGCACACTGGAATCACCTAAGGAGCTTTAAAGTACTAACGCCTCGGCCTGTCTCCAGGATTTTCATTGGTCTGAGTGTGCTGGGTCTTTGGATTGTTGGAAGTTCCCTTGGTGAGTCTAGTGTGCATCCTAGGTTGAGACCCACTGATCTAAACGAAGCCAGAGAGAGGAGATGACTGTCCCAAGGTGGTATAGAGGGTCAGAGGCAGGTCTGCCATCCTGACAAGTGCCCTTCAGATGCCTGGCTGGCTCTGGAAACCTGGCCGAGGCTGGGTACCCCACCAGGCCAATCCTCCCTTGCCCTTAATCATCAGTGACAGGATGTATGGTGCTCCAGGCACGCTTCTGCTCCCAGCCGGGTGACAGAAAGCTCGCTGCAGCTCATCAGTTTCCCTAACAAGATTTTCCTTAGTGACAGGGAAACAGATCATTTTAATTAGCGTTAGATAATGAATTTAAACAGCACTGAAGTAATTTCCAGAGTCTCCCTTAACTGCCCTAAATAACATCATGCAGGAGGCATCGAGGGGGATTTATTGCTGAGAAATGTCTGGTAAGGACCCAGCTGAAAGTCTCCTTACCTGGGGTTGTTTTCCCTGGTTCTCTTGGAACATGCGGTTGGGTTGGAACCAGGGGCTGTGAGGGCTGCAGACTCAGATAACATATGGTGTCCTCACCCCTTATCAGGTATGCACATCTTCCTGTCTGCTCGTCCCCAGTGACCCTCAGCTCAGACCTTGCTGGTGACAGGGAGTTCCTTCTCAATCTCCCGGGAACCTCTCTCCACTCAGAAAGTCCTTATTATATTCAGCTGAGAGGGTCCCCCTGTAACTTCCCACCTTGATCCCAATTCTGCTCTGGGAATTCATTCCTACCCTCCACTCTCAAGGGAGCCGGGCAGCGTCTGAGGCATCCTGAGGGGTTGAATGGATGCTGTGTTTGGGAGGTATAGTGCTGCTGTTAGCCTCTGACTGCAGGGACTGGGACAATCACGTTATCCTTGTGGCCCTGGAAGAGCCTGCAAGTGGATTTCCCCTTCATCTAAATTTCTGTGGAATTGGCAGTAGATATTTTTGATTCATATTTCTCTGAAAGGAAAGGAAAAAGAAATATCTTGCCAACCTTTAAGGCATTAGGCTGTGGACATGCTCATCTTGTCATTATGGTGTTAGGGTCTCCCAGGTCCTATTCTGACCTAGAAAGAGGGGTTCAGCCCTCTCTCCCAATCTCACAAATTGTTGCATTACCAGACCTAAGCTGCTTTATGGTAACATGAGTTGGTAACCTGAAATCACAGGAGCTAAGGACTCTTAGGTTCCAGTTTTCTTGCATCTTTTGAACATAATTTTCATAAAGTGAGATAGTAAGAGATAATCACCTAATAATGGCTTTTTTTTGTGGGCATAGATAAAAGTGTTCATTTTGTTTGGTCTTTGCTTTAAGAAAGAATTTTTGAAGTTTTAACACTCATTTGAGGTTCTGTACAACCACATCCCTGTCTCTTTAAGTTACGGTTGCTATGACATCAACCAGTGTCCTGCTGTGCAATTTTGACACTAAAAGCCTAGTTAGCATGGGACTCTGTAGGTTAAGGGCTTGGTTCCCAGCAGGACTACCTTTTCTTTAATTGCCAGCCTCCTGCACTTCTGACTACTGACTACAAATTCACAGTTTCCCTCAATAGCCTCAGGTTCAATCTTTCACTAGAATGGCTCACCAAACTCAGGAAAGCACTATGCTTATAACGACAGCTTTCTTACAAAGTGTAGCCAAATGGAAAAATGCATAAGCTGAGGTGTGGAAGGGTCTGGAATGCAGAGTCCAGTGGAGTCGGGCCCATCACCCTCTGTACATATTTGTGATCACCAATCAGGAAGCTCTATTTAGCTCAATGTCTAGAGTTTGTGCCAGCGTTTTATTTTGGGGGCATGAGTGATGGAATCATTAGCCATGTGATTGAACTTAATCTCCAGCCTCTCTCTCCTCCCCGGAGGTGGGGCTGGCTTGAAGTTTCAACCCTCTGATCGCATTGGTTTCCTGGTGACCAGCCCCCATCCTGAATCATGTCATCTCTCAACATAAACTCCCGTGTGATCCAAGAATTCATGAATAATAAAAACACTCCAATTACAAGGATTGAGCTTCTCCTTCCTGGGAACCAGGGGCAAAGCCAGTCAAATTTATTGTACAACAGAATGATTCAACGAAACGTGCTTGTAGAGTAGTGGGAGGGACAAGTGCAGTTCTGTCTACAGTGTACCCACGATTACACTCTGTCAATGCGTGCCCCATAGTGGGTGTGAAATAGACTTGAATCAGTAGTTGCATTATTTGGTCCCCACATATTTCTCACAGGGTTGTATGACACCTGTGTTTAAAAGATTGCCCCCTTTATTATACAGTGAATTATTAAATGTACTATACATCTATACATATATATCACATGCACAAACTCATGATCTATCATTACCATACTTTATAGGTAGTAGTTTTCAAGGTGACTTTGGCTATACCTGATTTTCCTTACTGACTTTAGAGCCCAGCCTCCATGTAAAATGCTATTCTATTATGCAGTATCCCAAGAAAACTTCCAGACGTTTGCTCATCTAAATTCGAACATTTCTGGTGACACAGAGTCAATCCATTCCATTGCTGGGCAGCGCTCATGGTTCCAGAGTAGTTTCTTATGTTGAACCAAATCTGTCCCCTGCCCTATGGTGTCTCACGTTGGACAACCTCTGTTAGAAGAGGACTTTCAATATTTGAAAACAGAGATCCTGAGTTTATAAGTCTTCTCTCCAAAGCAAACATTCCCTGGTTCAACCAGCTTTTCATACATTCTTCTGCAAACGTAGTTTTAGGACAACCTCATTAGCCTTCTCATGAATATTTAATGTCCCTTTGTATAGCACAGGGCCAAGAACTGAATACAGTACTCCAAGAGTGGTTAAGCAATTTCGCATAGTTCTTACATTTCCTGATTTGACATAATATGCCTGTTAATTCAATCATTCTGTTATTACACTTCTTTAGATGAACTGTAATTCCTCCACCATTCTACAGATTAAGTAAATGCACTTGGTGGACACATGTACCTCAGATACCTAGCATCCATCTCCCTTTCTCCTGGTAACTTTATGAAAAAGCATCATGATTTTCCCTTGGCCAGCCACTTCCTCATTGTCAGTCTCTGTACACAGATATGGGAGTATAACCCAGGACTAAACAATCAGCATTCTTTTCCTCTCATCGAAGCGATGGGATGCTTGGCTTAAATTATTGGGAAAGAGGGATTCTCTTTCCACATTGTTGCAATGCTGATATGGTGAAAAACAAAAACAAAACAAAAAAAAACCCAAAACCTTGAGTTACTACTGAACAAAGCCAACATGGAAGAAAATTGAATAGAGGGAGAGAGGCTGAGTTTTTCTGACATCACTTGAGCTCAGGTTCCAACGCTGCCTGTAGATACCAGTAGATTTAACTTGGACTTGTCAGTTACTTGAAATTGCTGGGATTTGTTTGTTGGCTTAAACCAGTTTTAGCTTTAGTCAAAAGAGTCCTGACATATCTGTTTTCTCTTCATTGGTGTGGTGGTACATGTTTACCATCCTTTTGTGGCCTGGTTTGCAGTGCTTATTATTTCTGTGGTCTAAACACCCCGCCATGACCAATTACAGTCTAACAACATGATGTCTGCCTGCTCACATGGTTTCTGAAAATGTAATGATCTCTCACAAACCAGCTTCAGCACACCGAAGCGTCTGAGTTCTTAAGTTACTAATAAAATTTTGATCGAGCCAAGGATCAAGTTCAGAAGCCAATTAGAGAATTTTCTTTTGCTGCCCAGGTTGTCATGGACACACCAATCGACACAAAAACTTTAGGCAAGCCCAACAAGCCACAACTTGAACTTTTTACTAACCTCCAGCTCATGTTTCTACTTTGTCCAACATCATGAAAGAATGTCAGAAATTTTGCTAATGGCCAATCCTCTATATCCTCATATCCTTTGCTCTGTCAATCCAGTCACCGTGATAAATGAAGTCACCTTGTCACGGCTTGGTTTAATGACTCTGCCCCCCTGGAGATCATTGCTTTCCATTCTAAAGGGCAAACCCTATGCTAAGTACTCCGGGCTTGGATTTTTATTGCTTGCCTTTGGTCTATTGTTTCTGGAATCTGTCCTACTCCCCACATGGAAAATTTGAACATTGCCTGTGTCCAGTCTTTCCTCACTTTCACAGATTATTTGGGGTATGTGTCATGGGAGAAATCAGAAATGATTGGACTTGGAATTTTGTTGTTTCTATTTTTGTAATTTTGCCAACATCTATTTTCCCTCTGACAGATCTACAAGTTCTTATGGGTCTAGAGGCCTGCCTTAGAAAAGAAACCGGAGTTCTTTTTTAATCTGCTCAGTCTTGAAATGTGTGACTTTCTTAATGTTTGCTGTTGCCTTTTGGACAAGAACATCCTCCCACTGGTAGAATTTCTCCCCTTGTGCTTCACTTAAACGCTCTTCACTGTGTCTATTTCAGATCTATGGATTTCCAAGTAAGACTCTACCCTCTTTATATTTTGTGACTCTTCTTTCTCTCTCTACTACTCGATATTTCTTTTGAATGATTCAACTTTCCATTGGGTCATACCATAGGTGAGATCCTCAACCCACAAGGTTTTCTTGACATCAGTAGGACTATAGTTCCCTTGGGTTAAAATCCCAAGTTTACTATGATCATTCCTAATCTTTTGTGCATCAGTATAAAGATGTCTGAGGTCATAATCACTACATCTAAATGCATTTGTTATGGTTTCCTCATGGGAATTACTGCCATTTTATCTAGTCATCTTCTTCATTAATCAGTTCCCAAATTCCTCACACCTTGGGGAGAAGAACATGAAAGTAAGACCTCTGTAACCAAGTTCCTCAGTTGCCAAACAGGGAAGCAGTGGGGCATAGTGGCTACAGCATTCAAAAGGGAGTCCTTATTCTTGGCTTCTAGTCCTACCCTGGCAACTTGCTGACTGGGACCTTGGACAAGGGACTTGGATTCTATGAACTTTGCTTTTCTCACTTGACAGGTGGAAATAGTAATATCTGCCCTGCCCATATCACAGAGTGGTGTTCAGAATGAAATGAGGTGGTGTATGTGGAAGTGTTTGTGAACTGAGCATTACACACAAGTGAGCTACTGTTAGTAACATTACCATGCTTCTTGGGAAATTGTGAAATTTCAACATAGCATTATCCACTCATGATCAGAAGTTCTTATTTCATTGATATAGCATCACAATGGGAGGAGAAACATGACTAATCAATTTACTGAACTCATTCATCTTCAGTTGATCTTTTTTAAAAAATGTATTTTTGTTGATTTTAGAGAGGAAGGGAGAGGGAGAGATGGAAACATCAATGATCAGAGGGAATCATTGATCGGCTGCCTCCCATTGGGGATCGAGCCCACAACCCCGGCATGTGCCCTTGACTGGAATCAAACCCAGGACCTTCCAATCCGCAGGCCGATGCTCTGTCCACTGAGCCAAACCAGTTAGGGCTTCATTTGATCTTTAGTTGACATCTCTACTAGTACAGGCACTCAACTAAACACGGAGCAAGGAGCTATTGGACTAGTGGAACTGTTTTCACTTTTAGACAAGCCGAAATGAAACAACAGTGCCTGCTGATAAACACCACAATGAACTGCTTTGCTATCACTTTAAACAAACCTTTCTCTCCATTCCTGGCTCCTGGGAAGAGGAGGAAGAAGGGGAGAGATAAAAATAGTGGTTTGTTTTCATGTCGGTATTTGAATGATGGTAATATATGACTAATAAAATTAATTGTTACCCTTATCAATGGGTTGTTTAGGTTTCTTTAGAATCCACTGGTTACTCATAAAGTCTCAAGAAAGGGAGAGGTGCCAAATTTGGACCAGGTCGATGCAATAATTCCTTACCAATTTGAAATAAATACTATGGGAAATGGGCTTTTTACAAGGGATTTACAAGCAAAGTAATTTAAAAGTCATTGGTTACATGTGAATGTTTTGTGAATCATGTTAGTCAGGAAGACAAATGATTATAAAAACGTATAGGGCATGGAATGAGGAATGTTAAAGCAACTCTGGAGCGGGGAGAGCCATCTACAGTCACACCAAGTTAACATAGCCTTCCAGCTCTTGTTCACATGCACAGAGGTTTCCCACAAGGTGGAAATAAAGTCGAGAAGCTCTGTAAGAAATGTTTTCCTGGGCAAATTAAACCTGTCCTAAGAGTAGCTAAGAAGTCAGTTTTCATTCATTAGGATTTTGTGGCCTCCGAACCTTGCGTTCACATAACAATCCTTGACAAACCTGGCACCAGACTGTGGGAAGAGCCTGGTCCTAGGTCCTGGTGTCACCATTGTTGCTAGTGGTGCCATAGAGCTGGTCCTCCGCCCTCTGATGGGCACTGCTCTCCCCACAGGGCCCCTCCAAGCGGTCTTCCACTCTGACCTTGAATGCCGCTTCCAAGCCGCAGTGCTTGGAGTCCATGCGCCATGGCTTCCCACAGACGCCCTCCCCCGGGGACTCTGAGTGCAGGTGGGGACTTTTGGAAACAGGATTCTTTATATATATATATATATATATGTATGTATGTATGTGTGTATATATATATATATATATATGTGTGTATATATATATATCTTACCTTATAATAGAGAAACATGCAAATTGACCGCACCTCCGCTATGCCCATGATTGGGCCTGCCAGAGGCTGGGGGCGGGACTCCGGGTGGCCCATCCGGCCGTTGGGAAGACCAAGATGGCTGCGCCCAATCCTGTAAGTTCCGGGGATCCGCATGGCGATCGCCACAGGGGGGGGCGTGTCCGGCCGAGCCCGGCGCTCCCCGGGTGTCAGCATGGCGATCGCCACCCGGGGGGCTGTCCGGGCCGAGCCCGGCGCTCCCCGGGTGTCAGCATGGCGATCGCCACCCGGGGGGCGTGTCCGGGCCGAGCCCGGCGCTCCCCGGGTGTCAGCATGGCGATCGCCACCCGGGGGGCGTGTCCGGGCCGAGCCCGGCGCTCCCCGGGTGTCCCGGGGGCGATCGCCACCCGGGGGGGCTGTCCGGGCCGAGCCCGGCGCTCCCCGGGTGTCAGCATGGCGATCGCCACCCGGGGGGCGTGTCAGGGCCGAGCCCGGCGCTCCCCGGGTGTCAGCATGGCGATCGCCACCCGGGGGGCGTGTCCGGGCCGAGCCCGGCGCTCCCCGGGTGTCAGCATGGCGATCGCCACCCGGGGGGCTGTCCGGGCCGAGCCCGGCGCTCCCCGGGTGTCAGCATGGCGATCGCCACCCGGGGGGCGTGTCCGGGCCGAGCCCGGCGCTCCCCGGGTGTCAGCATGGCGATCGCCACCCGGGGGGCGTGTCAGGGCCGAGCCCGGCGCTCCCCGGGTGTCCCGGGGGCGATCGCCACCCGGGGGGGCTGTCCGGGCCGAGCCCGGCGCTCCCCGGGTGTCAGCATGGCGATCGCCACCCGGGGGGCGTGTCAGGGCTGAGCCCGGCGCTCCCCGGGTGTCAGCATGGCGATCGCCACCCGGGGGGCGTGTCCGGGCCGAGCCCGGCGCTCCGTGGGTGTCCCGGGGGCGATCGCCACCCCGGGGGCGTGTCCGGGCCGAGCCCGGCGCTCCGTGGGTGTCCAGGGGGCGATCGCCACCCCGGGGGCGTGTCCGGGCCGAGCCCGGCGCTCCCCGGGTGTCAGCATGGCGATCGCCACCCGGGGGGCGTGTCAGGGCCGAGCCCGGCGCTCCCTGGGTGTCTGCCTTGACAAAAGCTTTCCACATCTCTGTTTATTCTTTTGAATCCATAAAACGACCTTTAAAAAAGCATGGGGGCCAGCTAAGAAAGAATGCACTTTCTGGCCAGAGCACGCAGGATTCTTTTGCCCAACAGGTTAAAGGGAGCAGAGCTGGCACAGTGGGAATGGCCCTGGTGCCCTATGAGGAGACCGGGGGAATGGGGTTGCCGAAATTCCCTAAGCCTCTTGCCACCTTCTCCTTTGCAAACCACACCATCCAGATCCACCAGGACTGGAGGCAACTGGGAATCACAGCCGTGATTTGGGACATGGTAAGCAAATCTTGAGGGGCCTCTGAAAACACCTGCAACTGATTATAAGACTGGTCTTTATTTAAAAAGAAATAAAAGAACAGCTTTGTTGAGAAATACCCATATACTGTACATGTCACCTAAAGTGTACAATGAACTGTTTTTTTAAAGTAAATTCAGAGTGGTACAACCATCACCATGCTCAATTTTTAAATATCTTCGTGACCCATCCCCTCCAAAAAAAACTTCTACCCACTGGAATCACTTTCCTGATCATCTTCCCCAAAATAGATTGCACTTTAAAGGTGGGTAAAGGAAAGTTGAGGGAAGTTAAAACACTGCACAAAGGATATTGTAAGATGACAAAGCCCAAAGTGAAGATCATGTGTTTTCTTTAAAATATATATATATTTTTAAAATTTCAGAAAGGGAGAGGGAGAGAGAGATAGAAACATCAATGATAAGAATCACTGATCAGCCGAAACTGGTTTGGCTCAGTGGATAAAGCGTCGGTCTGTGGACTGGAAGGTCCCAGGTTCGATTCCGGTTAAGGGCATGTACATTGGTTGAGGGCACATACCCCGGTGGGGGGTGTGCAGGAAGCAGCTGGTAGATGTTTCTCTCTCATCGATGTTTCTAGCTCTCTATCCCTCTCCCTCTCTGTGAAAAATCAATAAAATATATTTAAAAAAAAAAAAAAGAATCACTGATCAGCTGCCGCCCACAGGCCCCTTACTGGGGATTGAGCCCGAAACCCAGGCATGTGTGCCCCTGATCAGAATCAAACCTGGACTCTTCAGTCCACAGGCCGATGCTCTCTCCATTAAGCCAAACTGACCAGGGCCATGTGTTTTCTTCAAGTTCTGCATGGTTGTAATGGTCCCCAAATCTATACTAATAAAAGGGTAATATGCTAATTAGAGTGGTTGTCTTCTGGACATCTTTCCAGACAAAGCCGCAGTGGCTACAGAGGCCAAGGCTCAGGCAGCCATAACCACCTGCAGTGGCAGCAGCATTGGGGTTATGGGGGTGGTGCCTCCAGAGGGAGGCCAGACGGGGGGCCAAGGCACAGGCAGTTTGGGGTGATCAGGCTGATAGGGGAGGGCAAGGTAGGGGCAATCAGGCTGGCAGGAGATCAAGGTAGGGGCGAGCAGGCAGGCAGGCAGTGGGGTTAGGGACAATCAGGCAGGCAGGCAGGTGAGTGGTTAGGAGCCAGCGGTTCCAGATTGTGAGAGGGATGTCCGACTGCTGGAAATTGGACATCCCCTGAGGGGTTCCAGATTGAAGAGGGTGCAGATTGGGCTGAGGGGCACACCCCCCCTACCCCCCCCCACCAGTGCACGAATTTCGTGCACCGGGCCCCTAGTATATATATATATATATATATATAATTGATATTTTTACAGAGAGGAAGGGAGAGAGATAGAGCGTTAGAAACATCGATGAGAGGGAAACATCGATCAGCTGCCTCCTGCACGCCCCCTACTGGGGATGTGCCCGCAACCAACATACGTGCCCTTGACCGGAATCGAACCTGGGACCCTTCAGTCCACAGGCTGACGCTCTATCCACTGAGCCAAACTGGTTTCGGCTGGAAACAGGATTCTTACTCTCTTCCCGGGCTCAGGAAGTTATTACCCCAGCAGACTAAGCCAGTTCCACCTCTTTAACTCAAAGCACCAGCTTCTAGCCCCTACCTCTTTGGTTCTCAACATAATGCCATCCCCTTAACTTCAAAATAAAAAACTATACAGTGAGTCTTATTTTTTTATTTATTATATACTTTCATTGATTTCAGAGAGGAAGGGAGAGGGAGATAGAAACATCAATAATGATCAACTGCCTCTGCACACCCCACACTGGGGATCAAGCCTACAACCCGGGCATGTGCCCTAACCAGGAATCAAACCATGACCTCCTGGTTCATAGGTCGATGCTCAACTACTGAGCCATACCAGCTGGGCTGTTGTGGAGTCTTGATAATTCTTGATTATGATTGTAAAGTACCTAAATCATAAATAACCCACTGAGTCAAGAGAATCAAAAATCAAAACTACCATAACCAAAGAGCAGCAACAAGAAGAAACAATTATTTTGGTTATCTATCCTACTATGGAGGAGGGAAGAATGGTACAAATTACATTTTCACGCTAAGAATCTCCTACATTAACAAAAAGTAAGTTTTAGAAAAAAAAATACACATGTATATATGTGTCATATATAAATAAGGGCAGAAATGTAGACATACATTTCGTACCCTGTCTAGCTAGCAGTTTGAGAAATGAGGCAAGATAGAAGAGCTGCAGAGGGAGGAGAGCATGTAGCCAAGTCTGGGCCCTTGGGAGTCATGACCTTGGTGACGTCATGAAAATTCACAGGTTGTCAGCTTTGTAAACTCTGAATCATAATTATGTCATCATCCAGAGGATGGTGGATCTCTCATCTCTCAGCCCAGTTCATAACCCAGGATGCCAGTTTACTGACTTGTAGCCTGAGTGTGTAACTGTCAAGCAGATCAGAGCTTGTTTTCAGTCGCTTAATGGAGATTCATCAAGGGTATGCTATGCACCAGTATTGTGAATACAGTAGGGAACAAGACAAAGAGGTTAGTTTCTGCTGGTCTGTTCATTCCCTCTCTAGGAAAACCACACAGAAAGCCGATTTGTGATTTAAAAAAAACAAACCGCTTTGTGAGTCTGAAATCAAACCAAAGGTGGTCATGTATGAGACCTTAAATGACTAGTGTCCTACCCTGACAGTCCAAGAGGGTACATCTGTCCAAACGGGGGTCACATAATGAACTCCAGTTGCTGTGGGAGCTTCAGAGTCAGCTGGGGAAATGAATGGCAGCTTGGAGATGAAGACCTCATCTGGAAGTGTGAATAGCAAAATCCCAATAGGTGAACAAAAAATCCAGGCCTTTCCATTTTGGCAGCCTGTCCTGGAATCCTAGAACCTCAGGGGCTTACTTCATTTTTATGCAGATAAAAAGACCAGGCGCCTAGAGAGAGAAAGTGTCTAGCCCCAAGGTATTCCAACAAGTCCTGTTTGAGTGTGAGAGTTTTAACCAGGTTTCCTGTCTCCAGGACCAGTTCTCATTTTCCCACCAGAATTTTAGAGCAGAGAGTAAGGAAAGGGAAAGAAACAAAAGTAGATTATTTTCATGGTGGAGGGAGTATAATTTTAAACTTAAAGGAAAGTTGCAAGAATTATACTCTTCACCCAGACTCACCAATTGTATTTGCCTCTTATTTCATTATTTTGTTCTCTTAATATATTGATATCTGCATATTTTTAAACCTTTTGAGGGTAGCTTGGAGATATGTCCCTTTATCCCTACTTACGTGCATCTTCTTAGACAAGGACTTTTTTTCCACATAATCGTAGAATAATTCTTAAAATCAGGAAACTTAACATGGATGTAATATTTTCAAATCTATAGTCCATATTCCAATTTTGCAAGTTGTCTCCATAATGTCCCTTATGCCCCCCCCCTCCCATCCCGTTTTCTGACCTGGTCCAGAATCACTTATTACGTTTAGTTGTTATGCCTCTTTAGTCTCCTGTATTCTGAAATGGTTCTTCAGTTGATCTTTCCCATTCTTGACCTTATCATTTTTGAAGAGCACAGAAGAGTTGTTCTAGCATGGCCCTGAACTTGGATTTGCCTGATTAAATCCAGAGTTTGCCTTTTGGGCAGAAAAAGCACAGAAATGACGTGTGTTCAGGTGCGTCAGGAGGCACCTGCCTTCAGTTTGTCCTATTATCGGTGATGTTAACTTTGATCACGTTAAAGCCACTCAACTTTATGTTTATTTTATTATTTTTTTAAATATATTTCTTTATTGATTTCAGAGAGGAAGGGAGAGGGAGAGAGAGATAGAAACATCAATGATGAGAGAGAATCATTGACCGGCTGCCTCCTGCACATCCCCCACTGGGGATTGAGCCTGCAACCCAGGCATGTGCCCTTGGCTGGAATCGAACCCGGGACCCTTCAGTCTGTAGGCTGATGCTCTAACCACTGAGCAAAACCAGCTAGGGCTAAAGCCACTCAACTTTAAAGCCACTTCTTTTTCTTTATAAATTAAGCAATTTATGGTGCTGTATGCCAAGACCATGTAAATAATTGTGTCTCATCAGACCTTTGCCCACTACTTTTAGCATTCATTGATGATTTTCTAACTCTACCATTCAAAAGGATTGCTTTCTAAGTCTAGCTGGAGATAATACTTGAAATAGTCCCTGATATATTTTTCCTTCTCCACAATTCTACTTTATTCTATAGTCGTTCCACTGCTGGGACGAAGGCCACGTCTCACTACCCGCAGGGTGGGGGTTGGATGCTGGAGAACTTTAAGAGCAGAGTAAGATTCCTAATGTGATATTCCAAAATAAGATATGGAAAGCCACAGCTATCAATTTTAAGAAACTGGCACTTTTACACAGGAGAGACTTGTTGCTTCTTCCCTTTTCATCCCCCCCCCCTTTTTTTAATGTTAAAAGCTTGACTTTGGTGATTAATAGGAAAGCTTACCCCCTGTGTAATAATTCATTCAGGAAAGAATTATCAGTGGGTGCTAAAACCTGTTGGAGAATGAACTGTTTGCATGATACCAAAAGGATTGAATCTCAGATTTCTTACCAACTTCAAAAGGAAGATGGAGCCTTGGAGGACAGATCTTGCAGTTGCTATCCAAGTACTGTAATCAAACTTATCACTAGTAGCAAAAAAAAAACACAGACATTAAGTGAGCTCTCATTGTATTTGAAATAAATATCACCTGTGCAGTACTGTTGCCAAAATGATTTAACTTGAATCTGATCTAGTCTCCAGACTCAATTTCCAATTTGTCAGAAATATATGGGAAAGAGGAGCAAGTTAACATATCACAAGAAAGCTCTCAGATAAATTTAGAATATGGGATTTTCTCCCCACTGGGAAAAAATGGAGAAGGTTCTGTGTTAGACAAAGAGTAGAGACAACCAAATGTAATGATTAACCTTGATACGATTATATTTTGTTTGTTTTTTTAAGCCATGAAATAGGTTATTGGGAAAATAGGAATTTTAATATGGAACGGACATTAATGAATTATTGAAGTTGTGATATTATGAAATCATTGTCAGATTTCTTGTGATAATGATATGGTAATTATGCACGAGAATGTCTTTATTTTTAGAGTGCACATGCTGAAGTAGTTAGAGGTGCTGTTATCTTTGTGGGAGACAATCTTGATGCTTCTCTTGTATTTTTGCACATCTTGTGAGCAGAGACACTGATAGCTTGTGTTCCAAACAATCTTTTCAATGATGTTTGCATAGCACACAGTCTACAAGGATAGAGTGTCTCTCTGTAAGTCAAAGGGAGAATACATTTAGATTCTCTAGGTTATGAGGTAAGTGAGGAACAGAGGGATGAGTTGCTTTAGCAGATGATGCCAGCAGAGAACAATCATGGCCAGATGCCCACCCTGCCCCATCCACCATGTGACACTGTTAACAAACTTCCTCTGAACCCATGGGCCACTTGTAGGATGAGAGAGAAGAAGGAGAACCATCCAAGTTAATATTTTCCCACTTAAGACAGTTTAGACCAGAAGTGCATGTATTGTCTCAATTTAGCTACCCAATAGAGTGATTAAAGGAAAGGTACATTTAGTTACTTTTTAGCTAACATGAATCTGTGCTGGGGAAAAAAACAAGTTTGCTATAAAATCCTGGGCCAGCCTGTGGATTCTCATTGGTCCACCTTTCTGTGGCTCTTTAGTTAGCAAAATTCTTAAAATAAAACAAAACTTCTAAAAATTTTAAATGGTATGTGGATGCAATAAAATATGCCCACGGGTCTTTGTCACAGTTATGAACTGAATGTTTGTGTCCCCTTGTTCAGATGTTGAAGCCCTAACCCCCAGCGCAGATATATGTGGAGTAAGGAAGTGGTTATGTTTAAATGAGATCATAGCGCTGGGGCCCTGAGGTGATAGGATTAGTTTCCTTATAAGAAGAGACACTGTCCAGAAGGGATATTTTGTTAACAACAGTTTAAGAAAACTAATACAATAACTAAAAGCAATCGCTAATCTGATTCTGAAGGCCATGGAAAAATATACTTTCTGTAGATTTTCTTGAGGGAACAGCAAAGGGAAGATAGCATAGCACAACAAGGAAACAAATTTTTTTTCTGTGGTTGTTCTTCTCTCTTCTCAAAGTTCCACATCTCCCAGCAGCTCCCCAAATCTCTCTTCTCTGCTTTCTAAACTGCACTCAATACAGTCACAACTAGCCAAGCACTGGGAGTGTGGCAAGGCAGACTGGAAAACTGATTTTTTAATTTTTATTAAAAATTAGTGTTTTAGTTAAACAAATACAAGTAGACAAATCTTTACATTTAAAATTAAGGCACGACAGTGATGCAGTATTGAGTGGAGACCAAGACACGAGTGCTATGAAGCCTCAGTCCATTTGGGCTGCGATAACAGTGCCACAGACTGGATGACCTGAACAACTTCTTCCTCACAGTCTGGAGGCTGTGAAGTCCAAGATCAAGGCACTGGTAGATGTGGTGTCGGACAAGAGCCAACTTCCTGTTTCATGACAGCTGTGTTCAAACAGGTGGGGGCCAGGGAGCTCTCTGAGGTCACTTATAAGGACACTAATCTCACTCATGAGGGCTCTACCCTCATGACCCAAGCACCTTCTAGGGGCCTGACCCCCTCGATACCGTCACTGGGGACAAGGGTTCAGCATATGAATTTTGAGAGTACACAAGTATTCTATAGGATACAACTAGACAATCATATATATATATATATATATATATATATATATATATATATACACACACACACACACATACACACACACACACACACACGTATATATATATATACACACACATAAAACTAGAAGGTGGTGTATTGCAAATTTCACAAAGAATGACAATTGGAATTTGCTACAGAATGTAAAAGGTGTTGGTCTTGTAAAAGCATTTTAAGCCAATAATACTGAAATTCTGCTTACCAATCAAAAAAAAAATTGAGAGTCACCTGAAATCAGAATTAAATGTTAAGCAGAAAGAAATTTAAAAGATTTTCAATAGAATTTGAACTCATAACTTTCAATTTTTACACACACACACACACACACACCACCTCTAATTTTAGATGAAGAGATGGTAAAAAAATTATTTTTTCAGTTATGGAAACTTGGTTAGACAATTAAGAAAAGCCTAAACATATTTTACAAAAGGCGAAAGATCTTGAATTAAGCAAATAAAGAATTTCCCATAGAATACAATACTTTTCCAATAATATCAAATGTCAGTTGATTCTAAATGCGCAAAATTGCAAGTACTTCTCTTTAACTTTATGTGAGCCATGAGTTATATGCAATATTAAAGATACTGCCCAATTAATAGATTGGGTACATTTTATAGCAAAGGACTTATAAGTTTATGGAGAAATGTTTTCAATTTGTGACTTAAACATTTAAATTCACAGTACAGATATTTTTGAATCTATTACATTACTTCCCCCAGACAGCGATCAGTTTTTACCAAGATGGATAATGTTCCAGCTGTTAGATCAAAAGTATGGATTCAGGGTAATTTAATTCAAAAGGCAGATGTTTCCCTGATTGCTTCATTCTGTTCATGATATTGACAATGTTAAGCCGGATCTGAGCCCTGTGAACCTGGAAAAGTTTTGCAAAGGACCACCCGGTTCTCACACTCTGAGATCAGACTCACTTCCACCCTTCCCTCAGTGACTAGACTCTCTTGTCTATCTGGTTGTATATTCCCAGGCCCCCTTCCTTCTTTTTGGAAAGAAAATCCTTCTACAAAATAAAAGGCCAATATGCAAATTGACTGAATGGTGGAACGACTGGTCACTATGATGCACACTGATCACCAGGGGGCAGACACTCAACACAGGAGCTGCCCTCTGGTGGTCAGTGTGCTCCCACAGGGGGAGCGCCGCTCAGCCAGAAGCTGGGCTCATGCCTGGCGAGTGCAGCGGTGGTGGCGGGAGCCTCTCCTGCCTCCGCTGAAGCTCTGAGGACTGCAAAGGCTGCAGGCCGGGCTGAGGGACCTCCCCCCGCCCCAGTGCACGAATGTTGTGCACCAGGCCTCTAGTAAATAAATAAAGGGGGTGTTTTTTTTCCTGCAAAGAAAAGGAAGGGGGCTTGCCCTCCCCACCCCCCAGCATAGAATAAAATGTTCCAAAAATCTGATGAAAGATACAAAACTGTTTACTATCCATAGGGTAGTACTCCATTTCATCTTCATCCAACAAAATTTTACATTTCTATTAACATTTGCATCCTATTAGACTTGTAGAAGTTAACTTCTGTCTCTACAGAATTTCAAAATAGTCAGACAATAAAAGGTACAGACCTCTTCAGAATCAGGTAACCCTGGAGACTTTCTCCAAATACTTAGCATTCTTTTGAAAGGATACTCAGTAGTCTTTTTGTCCGTTACAAATTTTTCATAGTTTTTCCTGGCAACATTGTGTACACCAAGACCTTGGTAAAAAATATAGCTCTCAACTGTCAACTGTCCATTCGTTATAAATGAGAGAATTTTTTACCTATCTATATCTGTAGTCTCCCTCTTTTTATATGTATGTATATATGCATACACTTTACATCCATACACACATATAGACATATACACTATATACACACACCTATACACACATTCATACATACACACACTATACACACATATATATACATACACTCATACATACATAGGGTTACTAAGACAAGGTACAGTCCATTCATTTCTCTCAAAGACAGGTAGCCTACATTTGAAGCTTAACAAGCACAACACCAGAGAGCTGTGCGTCTGGAATAGTGTTTGGGCTCCTGTGGAAATGTGTTTGCTAACTTGTATCCTCAGCTCACACCTAGGGACACCAGGAGATGCAAACATACCAAACTGAAAGTACGTGAGTCGTAGGGATGTCTTGTGCTAAAACGCTGCCCCTGCTCTCAGCCTGGCCATCCCGTCTTTGAAAGACTTTAAGTGCAGACAGAAGACTCCCATCCGTTTTCATGTATGCTCCCACCACAGGGAAGGGCATGTTCGCCTGGGTCCCCTCTGTCCTTTCTTGGAGTTTCTGAGAATCCGAATCTCTCAGGATGGGGCTCCAGCATCTGTGTTTTTAAAGATTTCAGATTATTCCAGTTTGCATTAAAAAATGAACAACACTCCATTGAGGTTGCAACCCTTCTCCAAGGACAAAGCTTTCTTTTAAACTTGCTACCCTCAAGCAGAACACATGTCCCATAAAGTTAAGAAATGTAACTTGATTTGGGGGAGAGTTATAAAATATTGGAGTTAAAAGGAATTTGTGGCCCAAAAGGGACTTTTCCAAAGTTACTCAGTGGCAGAGGCAAGACTAGAACCTGGTGTGGTCAGTAGAATATCGAGATGGTGCCTTTGCTCCCTGGCATTACTTCTGTGATTATGTTATGTCACATGACACATGGGAGATTGTCCAGGTGGGCGTAATGCAATCCCATGAGCCTTAGAAAAGCAGAGAGCTTTCTCCATCTAGTGGTGGAGTCAGAAAAAGTCAAAGCATGAGGTGGACTGTGCTGTTCAGTTCTCTGTTGTTGAGATAGAGGGGGCCGTGTGGAAGGATCATGTGACATTGTGATATAATAAGAAGTATATGTCTAGTCTTCATGCCTGGTTCTTGGCGCAGAGCTCCTAAAACCCTGGTAATTTCTGGATTGATAGGAATGAGAAGAGTGTCTTCTGTTAACCAAAATAAGCCCCTCTCAACCATGCCTCAAGTGACGCTATTGAGGTGACTCTTGGCAGGCTGCTAGACAGCATCTAGGGTTATGATTAAAGGACTGAAACTTTCAGCTCCATTCCCGCAACCTCCAAGGAGGATTGAATTAATCACCAATGATCGGTGATTTAATCAACTATTTCTATGTAATGGAACTTCTATAAAAACCCAAACTGACCCAGCTGGTATGGTTCAGTGGTTGAATATTGACCCAGGGACCAAGAGGTTGCAGGTTCCATTCCAGGTCAGGGCGCATGCCCAGGTTTCAGGCTCGATCCCTAGTAAGGGGGGTGCAGGAGACAGCCGATCAATGTTTTCTCCCATGGATGTTTCTGTCTCTCGATCCTTCTCCTTTCCTCTCTGAAATCAATAAAATATGTATGTGTTTTAAAAACCCAAACTGATGAGGTCCTGAGAGCTCATAGGTTGGTGAGCACATCCATGTGCCAGGAGGCTGGTGCACGCCCAGGACTCTTCCAGCGTTCACCTTATATACCTCTTCAATTAGCTGTTTATTTTTATCATTTTAAATGTCCTTTATAATAAACCAGTAAATATAAGGAGTGCTTCCTTGAGTTCTGCGAATGTTCTAGTGAATTATGAAACCAGTTCTTGGGAGAGAAGCACACCCGTGTGCAGATGTCTATCGCCCTGTCCTATTATCCTATAGTTGGAGACTGAAATCGGTACCCAGGCCCCAGGCAGAGGGGTAAAAGGAACCTTTGTGCTCCTTTCCCTGCCCTTTCAGTCTTCCATTCCTCATCACTCCATTTCAGGCCTTCAGGCATCTCAGCCTCCTCAGATTCCAGCAGAGGAAGCTGCTAACCCCTCCTGGCTGGCTGCCCCCTGCTTCCGATCCAGATCCTGCTGTTCTCAGCAGAGCTGCGGAGAAGGGCCAGTTCCTGCCGGCTGTGCCCAGTGGAGGAGGGATGGGGCAGGTGGGGGTGTTTCAGGACATTGCTGGGGCTTCCTGGGACAACTGGTCGCAGGCCCAGGTCAGAGAACACCTGCTGCCATCACTTTACTTGCTTCTTTCTCCTGTTACCAGACGAGAGCCCAGCACTACCATTTGTTAACCTTAGACTGCAAGCCAGGCCCTCTTCGAGGGCCCTAATGGGTCAGATCTCACTTCATTCTCATTATCACACTCAGTGCTTTATATCTGCAAAGCATCTTTACTGCATCTCGGATTGCATTTTCATTGGGTGGGTGGGCAAGTAAGGACCTTGACGTGATGTAGGGAGGACTGAAACCTAGTTCACAGAAGCAGCCAGACTTTTCCAGGGGAGCTGCCGAAGGTCCTAATCTAGAGAAGCAGTTTTATTTCCACCTGTTGTTAGGCACCTTTTAGAATTTGCCTCCTTTTAAGGCCCAGGTAGGAGTCAGCCATGCCTGTGATCCCGGCCCCATCCTGACATTCCTGTGTACCTTTCTCTCCCACATACATCCTTCAGGCACACACGTGAGCCTTATGATCTCACTCTGGCAAGAAAGCATGCATTTACTTTGATAAGCTCTCTTTGCACTTCCTCCCATTAGTGTATACCATGATCTGCTCCCAAGGAACCACTTCAAGGGAGGGCTCAGCCCAATACAGTCTTAATTCCTAGCTTTCTTGACTTTTTGCTACCTATTTTTCATTATATATAACTAGAGGCCCGGTGCACGAAATTCGTGCACGGAGGGGGGTTGTCCCTCAGCCCAGCCTGTACCCTCTCCAATATGGGACCCCTTGAGGGATGTCCGACTGCCCGTTTAGGCCCGGTGGGATCGGGCAGTCAGACATCCCTCTCACAATCCAGGACTGCTGGCTCCCAACTGCTTGTCTGCCTGCCTTCCTGATTGCCCCTAACCGCTTCTTCCTGCCAGCCTGATCACCCCCTAACCACTCTGCTGCCAGCCTGTTTGCCCTCAACTTCCCTCCTCTGCCAGCCTGGTCACCCCTAACTGCCCTCTCCTGCAGGGTTGATCACCTCCAACTGCCCTCCCTTGCAGGTCGGGTGCCTCCCAACTGCTCTCTCCTGCTGGCCATCTTGTGGTGGCCATCTTGGGGGCAGATCTTTGATCACATGGGGGCAGCGATATTGTGTGTTGCAGTGATGATCAATCTGCAGATTACTCTTTTATTAGATAGGATAGAGGCCTGGTACAGGGGTGGGGGCCAGCTGGTTTGCCCTGAAGGGCGTCTGGGATCAGGTGGGGGTTCCCTTAGGGTGTGGGGCGGCCTGAGCGAGGGGCCTGTGGTGGTTTGCAGGCCTGCCACGCCCCCTGGTAACCCAAGCAGAGGCCCTGGTATCTGGAATTTATTTACCTTCTACAATTGAAACTTTGTAGCCTGGAGCAGAGCCAAGCCTGGGGCTCCCTCAGAGGCCGGCAGCCATTTGTTTTGGGGTTATAATTGAAACTTTGTTGCCTTAAGCTGGTGGGCCTGGCCAGGGTGTGCGGAAAGCTTTGCTTCCCCTGTTGCCGGCGGCAACCCTGGCCTGCTCTCTCAAACTCCATTCTGCTGCCATTTGTTTGAATTTGTTTACCTTCTATAATTGAAACTTTGTAGCTTGAGTGGAGGCTTAGGCCTGGCTAGGGCAGGCGGAAAGCTTGGCTTCCTCTGTTACCTAGGAAACCTTGCTCTCTGTGGCTGTAGCCATCTTGGTTTGGGTTAATTTGCATACTCGCTCTGATTGGATGGTGGGCGTGGCTTTGTGGGCGTGGCTTGTGGGTGTGTCGGAGGTATGGTCAATTTGCATATTTGTCTATTATTAGATAGGATTGATTTGAGGGGGGGTGGAGGGGGAGAAAAAGAGAGAGAGAGAGAGAGAGAGAGAGAGAGAGAGAGAGAGAGATACATTGAGAGAGAAACATCAAGCCTCTTGCAAGCCCCATACTGGAGATCGAGCCTGCCACCTGGGTATGTGCCCTGCCCGGGAATTGAACCAGCAACCTCTTGGTACGTGGGACATCACTCAACCAACTAAGACACACTGGCTGGGGCACCACCTATTCTTTAGGAAGCACAGGCCTGACACACAGTAGGTGCTCTATGAAGAACGGTGATGGTCTGTGTTTACGTATCAGCAATCTTTTGCTGCATGACAAATTATCCCAAATCTAGAAGCTTGAAGCAGCACATGTGTATTATCTCATGGCTTCTGTGGGGGCAGGACTGGAGGCGAGATTTAACTTGGTGGTTCTGGCTTAGGGTCTCTCAGGAGGTGGCTGTCACCCGGGCCTGTAGGCATCTAGGGGTGTTGGGCCTCTTCCAAGCTCACTCCCAGGGGTGAGGTTCCTCTCCGGCTGTTGGCTGGGTACCTCACCCCACGGGCCTGTCCACGGGCTTCCTGAAGGTCCTCCTTCCATGGCAGCTGGCTTCCACTAGAGCGATGACTTGAGAGAGAGGCCAAGACAGAAGCAGCAGCTTTTCTTCCCCCATCTGAGACGTGACATCCATGACTTCTGCCACATTCTATAGGTCACACTGATGTCAGCTCCGGGACAGTGTGGGAGGGGTGAATACCAGGGCACGGGGTCACTGAGGGCCAGCTTGCAGGCCAGCTATCATAATTTGTCTATACAGATATTTTACATTTTTTCGGAGAACTTACACGCTATCTCGTTTTTTTAAAAATGTTTTTCCATGGACTTATCTTGTTTTTCCAATAAAAAAAGCTTCTCAAGGGAAAAGAATGTCACATTTCCAGATCACTTGTCCCCCTCAACGTCCCAAGCCACACCAGTGAGCAAAAAGAAAAAAAAAAAAAAAATAGAAATGAACCAAGCTTCTGCGTCTCTGGCAATAGTATTCATTGCTTTACATTCCCAGCCGCAGGTTTGCCTCTATATACAGGGGTGTAGAGGAGAAGGGGTTGGACCAGATATTCTCTTAGGACCCTTCTAGCTGCAAGGGTTTTTCCTAAAGTGAGCGGGACTATCCCTGTTTGACAGAAACAAAGGCAGAGGGCTGGGGAGTTCACCCAGCTTTACCAGGGCAGTCAAAGCCGGGAGCAGAACGGCGTTCTCAGGACTGTTGGGGCTGATGAACTCAGGGCCAGCCAGCACCTTATGTTAGTTGTATTACTATTACTACTAGTTCTACTAACCATCACCACCTCTGCCACTCATTGCACATCTACTAACTGCCACACCCACTTCAAGGGTTTATAGTGTCCAGACGAGTCACAATAATCTTATGCCATGGGGACTACTTCCATTTTACAGGGGGAACAACTCCCAGTTCCCCTGAATGATTGGCCCTAAATCACCAGAAAGGAGTGGAAAGCGGGAGGTTGACAGTGGGAGGTTGGATTGAGAGTAACTTGATGCAAGGTGACTTCCTCCCAGCCACCCACGATTGCTGGCAAGGCAACTGCACTGCAAGCAGCTGCCACCAGCCCACGCAGGAAGGGTGAAGTGACCTCCGGGGCTACCTGTGTAGAGGATGACCTTGACTCCATAGCTATCTGACTGCATCTCAAACAGGTGGACTGCGACACTCTGAGCCAAGTACACGATGGGGAAAATGCCACATGTTTGCTTTGCACACAGCGTGTGCCCTTGACTTCCAGGATGCAGGAACAGCCGCCAGCGAGGAAGGGCTGGAGAGGTGTGAGCACTGAGTGCCCTCCCAGGAGCAGCCCTGCCCCTGCCCATGTGGGCCTTAGGCTGCTGTCCAAGCCGCTGCTGTTTCCTTGTGAACTTGGGCTCCCCTCACCCCCATCTCAGGGAATTCCCCTCCCTTCTCTTGGGGTTGGGCTACTCACAGCCCAATGTCAACTCCAAGCCCTGGTCTGTGCTGCCCTCCAGTTCAGCATGATGCCACCTCACTCCTTAATGTGCTCTGACCTCAAACAAAGCCCCTTGAAGTTCCTAATTCGCCCTGGGGCCAGGGAGCCCAGCACACAGGCCTGCTGGCTCACTTTAGAAGTCATTAGGGGGAGGGAGGGAAAACTTCTCTTTTATGCTTTGGAATTGTTGTTGTTGTTGTTTTTAGCAAAGACAATTTAATAGCTCATTACATTAGCCTTTCATTTTTCCTTCCATTTGTTCCTTACAAGAGTTCTATGTACCTGGTATTATTCTCCCACTCTTAAAAACAAGAAACTGAGGCTCTGGAATGTTACAGGGCTAGCCCCAGGTCATACAAGTAGTGAGATCAGAGTCAGGATCTGAACTCAGGTATGTGTAACCTGAGCTGCAGGCTGTGGGCCTGTTAGCAGTGAGCACCAATCACAGGCCAGACTGTATCTTCTAGATGTTTCTGGACATCGTCTAATTTCTACTCTTGAAGCAACCCTGAGAGATAGATATTTTGGTGCCACTTTATGGATTACAAAACTGGATCAGCAAGATGAGGCAACTCGCCCAAGGACGCACTGAGCTTAGACATGGTGGAGTTGAGAAGTTCAAAGTGGCCTTGTAGGGCCTTCCTTCCTTCCTTCCTTCCTTCCTTCCTTCCTTCCTTCCTTCCTTCCTTCCTTCCTTCCTTCCTTCCTTCCTTCCTCCAGGGCCAAGAGGGCGTGCTGAGCTCTGGGTGCTCCAGATCAGATCATTCCTTGCCAAGACTCCATGCTTTCATCAGTAGGAGTGCAGGGTGGATCCAGAACTGCGCCTCCCTCCCACCTTCCAGGCACAGCGTCACCACCACCACCTGCCCTGAGACCACCTGCACACTAAATACCAGTTTCATGATGCTGAACCTCACTGATACCTGACTCTCCCCTGAGGACCCTGTGGCTCTGAAACCCTCTCAGGTGGTGGTGGTTTTCTATCCAACAGTCCTTACCTGCTGGGCCTGGAGTTAGATAGGTGTTCTCCTTGGTCCTCATTGCTGCTTCCAGATCATTCTGCCTCTCTCCTCTCTAATCGCTCCCAACTAAGTTTGAACTGCAAGTCTCAGACCCTTCCCTCCTCTTATCACAATCATCTACCGATCTCCAGGCCCTCCTTCTAATTCCTTGATGAGTAGAACCTGGCTCACCATCACCCTCTCCAACACCACTCCTCTCTAATTCTTGGTGAATGTAATACATCCGCAGATGAAACTTTCAGTACCCTTGTCTCTGAGGTCCTTCACTTCCTCTCCTTTAATGCTATTATAGTAATACTCCAATACTTACTCCCATTTTCTTACTCTAGAACTTGTCATCAACGAAAATACAGCCATTCCTTTAAGGCAACTCCAAATATCCTTTTCTTCACCTTTTGTTTTTCCAGTTCACCCTAGTGTCTAAACTTCAAAAATCCTTCTACCGCACCAGGAACTACAACCCATTGGTCTTTCCACTTTTTATCTGTTGCTCATGCCCTCATGAAGTAGAGTGTCACCCCAGGGCATTTGCACTTGAGGTGTGCTCTTCCCCCAATACCTGCAGGGTTAGCTCCTCACCTCATCCAAGGTGTGCGCCAGTATCTTTCACAAGGAGGCGCTTCCCTGATCATTTTATTTAAAAGTTCTCCTCACCCAAAATTGTTGCTCCTTATGAATTGTCTCCATTTTCCTTTCACTAAAATACTATATATATATATATTTTTTATTTTTATTTCTCTGGGATAGAAGCTTTGTGAGGGAGGGAATTTTATACACTGTTAACCCAGAATCTACAACAGTCCTTGGCACATAGATGGTTATCAATCAATATTTGTTGAATGAAAATGTTCTAGGGCTATTGAATCACATGTTCCAGGGCTGGCTGCATTTTGAACCCTAGATCAGTGGGACTAGAAAGTTTCCCCTCCCATTATTCCTTGTCCTTTCAAGATGAACCACAGTTATGAATTAGACTGTGGGAGCCAGTGAGGTAGCAGCTTTTCTGAGGGTGGGGGGTGGGGGGAGTGTATGGAAGGGGGCTCCATAAAACACCCAGGTGCGGGTGATGGTCAATATAGTACCAATTAAAAATTTGAAAAGAAGAAGATGAAAATTCAGATGGATTTCTGCTCTCACGAAGGCATGGACCTGTCTCATTGCTATTCTCTGTTCTCACTCTTCTTTCTTTTCCTTCCTCTCCATGTCAATCTCCCTCTCTTCCCTAATTGTATATATCTTTCTATTTTCCTTTTCTCCTTCCCTCCCTCTCTGCCTCTCATTTCCTCCCCTCTCAATCCTTGACCACCTTTCTCCTCAGCTTTCTCAGAGAACAAAGAAAAAACTTGGGGAGCGTGGGGAAAGAATTTGCATTTCCAAGGTGTGGGTGAAATGAAATTGTCCTCTTTCCTGAGGTCCCTTGAGCATCCTGCACTTTAATGACATAGATGGCCTGGAGAAAACATGGGGAGTGGAGGCTGTTGGCAGGTCTGTCTGTGTTGGGTTCTCTCTCTTCCTCTTTGTATGACCTCTGCAGTCTAGGGTGGTGGGCAGGACAGGGCAAATTTATCAATGGCCCCTTGCCCTGTGCTACTTCTAAACTAGAAATAAATGACAGCCTAGAGATACTGAAGACATTTGAAAGAAGAGGGAGAGAAATACCCCTTTTGATAGTGGATCTTAAAGCTGATAGAAAAACATAATCCTCTTCCTGAATGCCAAGTTTTTTTTTTAATATATATTTTTTATTGATTTCAGAGAGGAAGGGAGAGGGAGAGAAGAGAGGAAGGGAGAGGGAGAGAAAGATAGAAATATCAACGATGAGAGAGAATCATTGATCAGCTGCCTCCTGCAGCATGTTCCCTTGACCGGAATCGAACCCGGGACCTTTCAGTCCTCAGGTTGGCACTCTATCCATTGAACCAAACCGGCTAGGGCCTGAATGCCAAGTTTTAATTTCCATGGATGAGTGGGCCTGAGGGAGGCCAGTTTCTCTTTCTCCTCAACGAGTTAGGTGACAAACGCTGCATGTGTTAGAAGCAGGGGGACAGATGTGATGTGGGGCATGGGCCTCAAAAGTAGGAAGCAGAGGTGTCAGGAGAGTGCACCGCACTGAACTTGGCAGTCTTCACTGGCAGTGTATGGAGCAGCGGGGAAAGAACAAGGACTTGGGTTTCAGGCATACGAGAACTCAAATCCACATGGATTAGTTTATGCCTCCGAAACGTCATCTTATTGCTTAACTGCTTTGTGCTTTAGTTTCCTTGTTTGTCAAATGGAGATGATAACAGTCCCTACCTCATGGGGTTGTCATAGGACTGCAACTAACACGTAATAATCACGATGATGATAATTAGCATGAATTTGGATATCTACATGCCAGACATTGTGCTAAGTGTGCACATTAGGTCACATGAAGTGCCCAGAACAATGCTCGGCTCATCATGGGCATCTGACACATTTTAAGTAACTTTGTTATCCAGCACTGTGTAGGGCACATGACTTTGGGGACATGAATATTTCAAGTCACTTTCCTGTTGTGAGAGGGTGAAGCTTCAGCTGCTCTGGAACCTTGATATCGAAAGAAATATTCAGCCCTGCCGGTGTGGCTCAGTGGTTGAGCATCAAACTATGACCAAGGAGATCACAGTTCAATTCCGGTCAGGGCACATGCCTGGATTGAGGGCAGAGTCCCCAGTAGGGGGTATGCAGGAGGCAGCCGATCAATGATTCTCTCTCATCATTGATGTTTCTCTCTCTCTCGCCCTCTCTCTTCCTCTCTGAAATATATATATACTAGAGGCCCGATGCACGAAATTTATGCAAGAGTAGGCCTTCCTTCCCCTGGCTGCTGGCACTGGCTTCCCTCTGGCACTCAGGACCCGGGCTTCCCTCGCAGCCCCGGCTTTGTCCGGAAGGTCGTCTGAAAGGATGTCTGGTCTAATTAGCATATTATGCTTTTATTATTATAGATATATAAATATAAATATTCATCAAGATGGGTCAGGTTATGGCAGCAGAAAGAAACAACCCCCAAACTTGGGGGCTTTACCAACAAAAGTGTATTTCTCACTTAGACCACACACCCAAAGGGGGTCAACCTGGGGTTCTGCTCATCAGTGTTACTTAGAGCCACTGATGGATGGATGCTCCATGTTGGCATCTGTTTCCACAATTACCAGGAGAGACCAAAGGAGGACTGATAAAGAGAAGCAGCAATTAAATGCTTCTGCCAAAAGTAATACACATCTCTTCGGTTCACATTTGTCTGGCCAAGGCAAGCCGCACTTGGCCCCATAGAATTTGAATGTGGTGGAGAAATGCAGTCTACTCCCAGGAAAACTAACATATGTGTGAACAGACCAATAATCATGAACCCTAATGAGCACTGCAGAAGGGCATTCTATGGATGGTAGACACCATTGACTGATGATGATGAAGAATGAAAAGAAGTACCATGAACTGAGCATTTTACTATATGATAGCTATTGTATCAAGTACTTTGCATTAAGATACCCGTTAATTTTCCTGAGGAGGTCTTAATTATCTCTATATTATAATGTAGAAATGGAGGCTCAGGGAAGTTTGATTACAAAGGCTTAATAGTATTAAGGATAGCATAAATATAGTCTGCACAGGTTTTCTGGATTTACAGGAAAATCCTTCAAAAAGAACTGTAGCTCTGGCCTGTGTGGCTCAGTTGGTTGAGTGTCATCCATGCACCAAAAGGTCATCGGTTTGATTTCTGGTCTGGGCACATGTCCAGGTTGAGGGTTCGGTCCCCAGTTGGAGTGCATACGGGACACAATTGATCAGTGTTTCTCTCTCACATCAATGTTTCACTCTCTCCCTCTCCCTTCCTTTTTCTCTACAGTCAACAAAAGCCTATATATTTTAAAAAGAACAGTGTAGTGCCCAGTAAAGTCTGAGCATGTGCCAGGATAGCAGACAGGTCTTGAGTGTCAACTCTGACAGGTTTGCATTGGCTTCTAGGGAATGGCAATGAGAAGGCTCACCAATGGGAAAGAGTAATATGGTTGATTAAGAATGTCTGCTGTGGACATAGGAAGGGGGTGGCTGCATGGAAAACAGATGTTTGTCGTCTCTGGGCACATCTCTTAACTTCTCTGGGTATCCGTTATATCACTTACAAAACAAGGTTAATAAAACCTTACCTGAGTGAAGGTAGAAGATTGGCCAAGATAGATTTTTTTAATGTTCTCTGAGGGCACTTTCTGTCCCTAGGTGCATATATTCCAGCTCATTTTATGCATATTGTTCCATCATGTAGTCATGAAAATTCATTAGTATGTGTAGGATGGGGCTGCGGAAGGGAACTCAACAGATTGAGTCATTGAAAACTGCTCCTAAAAAGAGCAGAGACTTTGACAGGAAGAATGAATCATTTATTGGCACTTACGGGTGCCAATCATCGCTGCCCTACCAACCATCTGTGAGCTGAATATGCCTCCTGGTCTGTAAATCCAAGGCCAGTATTTCTCAGTTTGGGGTGATATGTTGGGGAGGCATGAATCTTCAGATACATGTGTCTCATCTTTTCAGTGGCGATTTGGGGAATATGAGCAACTTTTTATGAAAAGTGTCTTTTTTCATAAGGTAGACAAGATGTACTAAGCAGATCCCAGTGGGAAATAGATGATGTACTCAAAGGGGTTATTTGAAGAGATTTTAATAGAGATCCTATTTCCAGAGCTATGGTCAGGATTAAGGGAACCAACAAGGGGCAGTGAGGTGACTACCAATGCAAGAGACCGGTACCATTAACAGCCTGAAGGAATGACAGGATGGGGAGGTGTTACTGGAACCTGTGCGTGCTGTGGCTGATCTAGAAGGCTGCTCAACCGAGCCCTGGCTATGGGAGCTTAGCAGCTAGCCAGACTCCTGCCACACAGAGAGAGGTGGCGAGTTAATACGCAGAATGGTCTCTCCTCTCATCTGCTGGCAGCCAGAGGGTAAGGGACACATGGAAGGCAGACCTCTTGGACCATGCAGCAGGGCAGAGTGGGGTGAACAGGGGTTCTAGATAGACACATGGAGAAGGCCCAGCACACATGAATAGACGTATAAAGTGGGATACATATGGAGAATCACGTAAGTTTTAAAGATGCCACATCAGAGTTGAACAGGGAGGAAAGAGGGAGCATTGAGGTGTGGGGAACCACATTCATCTTGAGTTGGGGGCCAGGCATCAGCCCGGGAGGAGGAATTTGAGGCTTTTGTGAGTATTTTCTTGAGGGATAATCTAATGTTTTTCTTGAATTTTAAAACACTCCCCCTCCTTCACCCCCGACCTCAGAGCAGATGCCTCCATGAAGGCAGATAAAGGGCCTCCACCTGCATTGCCCAACGTGGCAGCCTGGAGCTACGTGTGACCATTTAAATTCCAATGAAATGAATTAAAATGAAATACAATAAAAAATTTAGTTCCGGAATCACACCAGCCACATTTCAAGGGCTCAATAGTCACACATGGTTATGTTGTATTAGATATGGCATAACGTGTCCTTCACCACAGTAAGTTCTCTTGGGCAGACTGGCCAGGATCCTTGTGCACAGCCCTGGAGGGCTAGGGGGCTGGCCACAGGACTCCGACGCTGTCTCCACCCACAGAATCCTCTCCTCGATGACAAATGACTCTCTCTACGGTTTTCCTGCGCAGCCAGCAAAATAGTAATGATGATCATTGCAGCCCACAATTATTTAGTTCTTAACGTGAGCTGAACAGTATGCTAAGGATTTTATCTCCATTTTAAGGAGGTAGAAACAGGCTTAAAGAAATTAAGGGACCACGCAATATTAAGTGGCCCTATATGACATTGCCAATATTCAGTTGTTTTTATGAAAATGGCAGTTTCACATGCTTCAACATCACAATACATAGCAGAGCCAGGTCTCAAATCTAGATCCAAAAATCATGTCAAGTTCAATGTGGCTAAGCCTCTGTAAGTGATCACCTTGAAACCTACTTCATAGGGCTGTTGAAGGGTAAGTGATGCTGATTCTGTGCCTGGCACACAGTGGGGCTCATGGAATATTGGGGTTTTGTTTTTGTCTTCATTCCCTTCTGTCATTCTCATTCTCTTGGGAGGCAGAGCACAGCTGTTTAAACAGATGTGGCTAGTGAGATTGGGAGGTGGGGGCTGCTGTCATTTACCAGATCCCCTCCCAGGGACCTGCAAAAGTTCATCTTCCTGACCAAGACCTCCTGCACCCCCACCCCTCTCTCTCAGGGAGTCGCCTCTGCTGGGCTCCTCAGGGTCATTCTGGTAGGGCCTCCAGCAGGGGGAGGGGTGATGAACATCAGTCCTTCCTGTTCCCTGTGTCCTTAAGAGGCAGCTGCTGCACTGAGCATGGCAGGTGGTTACATAAACTGTGTTCCGACCTCCTGCCTGTTGTAACTCTGTTTCCATGGTTCCTTCTGGCAAGGAGCCTGATTCAAAATTCCTCCCTCTTATTTGGCAAGAGGGAGAGAAGTCCCTTTGGTGGAGGGTCCTGCTGTTTAGGTGGGGTTTTAGGATTTGGGGGGTAATTTCCATCCATATGAGGAAGCTTTGCCTCCCAGAAGCAATAGTACAGGGTTGCTAGGTCTAGCAAATGGAAACAGAGGATGCCCACTTAAATTTGAATTGCAAGAAGCAGGAGATACTTTTTTGTTAGTGGAAGTATATACCATGCAATACTTGGGACATACTTCTAAACATTATTTACTTATCTGGAATTCAAATTTACTTGAGCATTCTGTATTTTAACTAGCGACCTTCCAATAAATAGTGGGGTTTCTGTCCACCCTTCAGATGCCAGGTCAGTTGTGATGAGGTTAAGGGCACTTGGGAATAAGGGGGAGGGAAACCTGGACCTAGGTTTTTCCAGCTGCATTCTAGTTTTGCATTCAAAGGGAAGTGATTTAGACCACGGTTCTCAGGATGTGGTCCCTGGACCAGCAGCATCAGCATAACCTCGGACTTGGTAGAAATACAAACCCTCGGGTATCACCCAGACCTACTGAATCAAAGACTCTGGGGGTGGGCCCAGTGATCTGTGTTTAATAAGCCCCCAGATGATGCTGATGCAGCTTGAGAACCACACGTTTAGACTTCGGGCAAGGGCCTTAGGGATCAGACAGACCAGGCTGGAAGCTCGGTCTCACTATTTACTGACTGTGCCAATTTGGCTGAATTACTTGACCTCTCTGAGCTTCTGTTTCTTCCTCAATAAGAAAAGAAAAAAATGTTGCTTCCTGAATAAAAAACAAGGTAATACCTAATTTAGGGATATGTCAAGGATAAAATGAGGTCCTATGTTATAAAATACAACCTGTGTTTGTGCCTGTAATTGTAAGAACACACAAAACGATTGTGTTTATGACACGAGCATGATGGGTCCAGTCATGCCCTGAGACACATTGGATGGTCAGCATAGCAAAGCTTCTCATTATTGGGCCAATCTCCCTTTGCTCAGTTCAAACACTCCTTTAATTCCCAGGACTTCAATTCCCAGTAGTCCTATGGAAAAAGGAGGAAATTAGGAGGAAAAGGGGGCAGGGAGAGAAAGAACTAACACTCTATGGGAGCTAGTTTTCTGACCCACAGACAGAGCCCAGAGTAGAGGGCCACATCGATTTAATTCCCTTTGTTCAGTGCTTGGCCCAGAATATTCCCCCAGAGGCAGAGTTTTTTGGTTTGCTTGTTGCAAGGTGAGGGAAAGGGGCCTAGAGAGGTGAGGACATGTGGGGGCTCCTATCAAGGGAGAAGCGATTAGCACACTTGAGCATGTTTCACAGGTCGAGTCTGGAGGGTCTCATGTTAAACGCAGACCAGGGTTTCTTAGTGTTGGCTCTGTCAATATTTTAGGTCAGATAATTCTTTGCTATGCAGCTGTCCTGTCCATATTTAGCAGCATCCCACGTCTCTACCTACTAGATGCCAGAGCCCCCTCATCCTTCCTCACAATGGTGACAGCCAAAAGCATCTCTAGAAAATGCCAAGTTTCCAGGGGGTAGAGGGTGGACAATGACCAAATCTCCCTGGATTGAGAACCATCGGTCTAGAGAATCTACTAGACAGTACCCTAACTCAAACAGTTTTAACAGCTTCCATTTATTGAGCATTTACAAATATTACCCTCCTTCTCCATGCTCATAATACAAGGTGGTTTCTTATTACCTACACTTCACAGTTGAAGAAACTGAGGCTCAGACAGTTAAAGGAACTTGTCCTAAATCCTACAGCTGGTAGATCTGGGCTTCCGACTGAGATTGGTCTAACGCCAGTGCTCATATAGTTCAGATACAACATTCCCTCTCTCTGGAAAACCAAGGATTTCTTCCTTTCTTTAATGTAAGGAAATTCTTCTCAAGTCAACTCAAGTGCAAAAATATTTATTGAGAAGCCATGAGAAGCACAAGAGAAAGCTAAGATGTCGCTCCTCCCAAGGAGTTCTCCTATCGATGTCATTGGGATGATCAGACTCTCACACAACACAATATGGGGCCATCTGAGTCTGGGTTCAAGCAAGCATTTGTGAAGTAGAATTCTGTGAATTGAATGCCCTTTGTGTATGTCTGCCTCATGTGTCCTTTCAGGGGAATCCTGATTATAAAAAAAGGGAGGAGGAAGGAAGCCTCAAAGTTCGCAGGATATACCAGACACATGGCCTATGGAACATTAATTCTCTTGCCGTGGGGCGGGCTGTGGGTTGCTTTTAGCCAAGCACTCAGTCATCTTTTTTCTGGCTCGCTGCATGAAGTCCACCTTTCCCCTTTCCCTTCGTATGGCAGTGTACTCATAAGCCTTGAGCTTGCTGTAGTAATCGGAGAATTTGTTGTAGAGGATGGAGATTGGCATCCCGTTGAGGATAATCCCAAAAGCGATGCAGAGGAAGGCAAAAAGCCTGCCCAGGTGGGTCTCTGGGTACATGTCTCCGTAGCCCACAGTGGAGATGCTCACCTGTATGGGAAGGAAGGCAGGGTTGAGTTGTTAGCCCCGTGAGGGAGGAGGAGAAAGGGATGGGACAGGCAGGGAGTAATCTGTCTCCCTAAAGGTGCACATGAGTCATATAAGATCTCCCCATGGAGGCAGCACTAGGAGGTACCGGGACATTTGCCTGCAGGACCCCTGTCATGGAAAGAACACAAGCTTTGGGGCTTCAAGACTTGGGTTTAAATCCTGACTGCCACTTCTAAATGTTCTTTTTTTTAAATTTCTTTTTTGATTAAGGTGTTACATATGTGTCCTTATTCCCCCATTACCCCCCACTCACGCCCTCACCTCCCCTGTTGTCTGTGTCCATTGGTTAGGCCCATATGCATGCATACAAGTCCTTTGGTTGATCTCTCCCCCTTCCCCCCACCCTCCCCTACCTTCCCTCTGAGGTTTGATGGTCTGATTGATGTTTCTCTGTCTCTGGAACTGTTTTTGTTCATCAGTTTATGTTGTTCATTATATTCCACAAATGAGTGAGATCATGTGATACTTATCTTTTTCTGACTGGCTTATTTCACTTAGCATAATGCTCTCCAGTTCCATCCATGTTGTTGCAAATGGTAGGAATGCAGGAGAGAGAATACCTGTACTGTAAAGGGTGTTGTGAAGAGCATTTAAGACAATGTGTATAAAGTCCCTGGTGTAGCAAGGGCTCAATAAATGTTAGGCTTTGCTCCCTCCTCAGCCAGAGCCAGCTTTAGCACTGGGGCCCTGAGTTTGCCTAAATGATACACATACTGAAAAGAGCTCAGGCTTAGAATCAGTCAGACCTGGGTTCAAGTCCTAAATCTGACCCTTCCCAGCAGAGTGTCCTTGGATAAAACATTCAGAGTCTCAGCCTTGGTTCCTTCCCCTGATACAGGAGGATATTACCTAACTCTCAGGATCCCTGTGAAGACTAAGTGAGAAAACAAATATCAAGTGCTTAACACAGTGTCAGGCACACAAAAGACACTAACCAACCTCCTCTGTGGTCCTTCTCTCATCTTTAAAATGGAGACAATTATAACACCTTTCAGAATTATGTCATTCTAATGAGTTATTTTATATAAAGGTGCTTTACTTACAAATGTTTGGAGAAACATATTCTCATTATGTTGTGAAGGGATTTTTTAAAGACATCACCAACCAAAGATAGTTCACTCTGCATGAAATCCTTCCCAAACTCTCATCACCGTGCTTTAGATTCCACTAAGTAGAGATTCATTTAGGTTGACAAGCTTCCGTTTTAATATGCAGATCCATGGAACTAGTTATGTCAGGTTAGTGAGAGAGAAACCTAGGAAAAGCTCTTGGGGCTTGTTTTACTTCTTTACTTTTTATGCCTCATGTACTAAGACTCCCTTTATCTCCAGACTATTGGCTACATGAGGCAGGGCTGCTGCCTACAGTTGTAAACACTGTGCATTGCACAACTCCAGGGGGCACTGTGGGCTTCATGGGTTTGTGTTGTTGTTGCCACAATTTCCCAGCAGGTGGCAGTAAAATGTGCAAAGTCATCCTGTTGCCCTGTACCAAAATGGCCTTTACTTTAGAAATTCAAACTTTATTATTGTTTATAATGTAAGGGTTAGTTTGAGCTTAGAATGAGTGTGATTGGTTAGGTAGAATGAAATGAAGAATTGAGCCAGCTGGGCAAATCTGATGGAGCTGATAAGAACAGGAGCTCCTTCCAGCCCTTAAAAGAAAGCTGGCACCTCCCCTTTGGGGCGGGTGACCCACCACCTCTCACTGCTCCATCTGTGGTGAGAGACCTGCTGAGGGATGGACTGTCCTTCCCTCAGGTGGAAGAACACAAGTAAGCATCTAAGAGAGGCAGAATGGTGTAGACTAGGTTAAGGAGACAAGCATGGCACTAGGCTATTTGGATCTGAATCCACTTCTCAGATATGTGACTTGGGCAAGTCACCTACATTGTCTCTGCCTCCATGGCCACTTTTGCAATGAGGGGAGAATAACACTACCTCACAGAGTAGTTGTGGGAATTGAAGGAGTGCCTGACGCGGGGTGTGTGAGTGATAATGTTAGTTCTTAAGCTCATTAGACTGACAGGCTGTGGAAGCAGGTCCCTCTTGGCTCCTGCAGAATGCTCCGAGGGCGACTGGCTGGGGCACACACTCGCTCCAGGACAGAGTCTCTTTTTCCTACCTTCTGGATCAAAGGTGATGAGAGGCCATGATCAACTGAGAGTGTGGATTAATCTCCAAGTATGCTTGTGTGTGTGTGTGTGTGTGTGTGTGTGTTTCCTGTCACTGGCCACAGAAGAAGTAAAACAACCTAAGTCAGATAGATCTCTGTCAGAACTGAACATATGTCAGTAATAGCATCACTCACACCTCTGTATTGATGTTTGGTTAGTCTCCATTGCCTGGAGGAGGCCTAAGGGGGGTTTGGATAATAAGGGTGAGGGACAAGAAGGGTAGAGTTAGAACAGGAAGCTTCCATGAAAGGCCAAAGCTGAGGCTTTTAGGTGAACCAGTCCTTCAACGGTGCAGGATTGGGGGAGGAATAGGATGCAGAGGAAGGAAAAAAAATGAGACAAAGTGGCTTTTTAAACTTCTGATCAATCCTGATACTGGCCTTGCTTCACTCCCAAAGCAACTTCATTTCTTTCTTTTTTCTTTTTTGGCTGAACTTTTAGTGAAAAGCTAAAAGCAAAGCGAATTGGCTTAAGGAAGATTAAATATTTGATGTGCATAATACAGTCTAAATATCTTTGTATATCTTGGATCTCTTGTTTTTAGAGAAAAGCTCTCTCCTGCTAGGGGGCTCCGTATGACGGGTATGGAAGAATTTGTTCAAAATGCATAGCTAATTTATTCCTTGTCGGATTTGTGGATAATTTAACTCAACCAGTGATCTGGGTGCTCCTTGGCTCCAAGAGGAACTCGGGATTCCTTGGCTTTAGATTACTTTCTCTCCATGTTCCATAGGCCACACCATTTCTCCCTGGATGAGCATTAAACATTGAAGGCCCCAGACTGACCCATATGAGTTTGCAGATTGAGTTCTCACATTAGCACGAATTGGGTTTGGAAATGTGGCCAACATTTCTACAATCCATCTTTTTTAAAAAACAAAACACAACAGCAGCTTTATTGAGGTATAATTTGCATAATATGAAATTCACTTGTTTCAAGGGTACAGTTAAATGATTTTTAGTGAATTTACAGAGTTGAGCAATCATCACTAAAATCCAACTTTAGAACATTTCCATCACCTCAAAACATCCCTTGTTCCCATCTGTCACTAGTCTGAATTCCCATCTCCAGTCCCACGTAACCACTAATCTACTTGCCTTCTTTGTAGATTTGCCTCTTCTGGAAATTTTATCTGGCTTCTTTCACTCAGCCTAATGTTTTTGAGGTTCATCCAGTTTGTAATATGTTCTATAATCCATCTTAATATCCTGAAAAACTGGCTGGCTCAGCCATTCTGTAAACTGGAAACTTACCATTCCATTGAAAACTTACATATTTTCCCTAGCCTTTGGGTCCCAAAAGCCAGAAAGTGACTTTCCCCTAGCTGCTCACCCACTAATCAGCAAATCTTGGCCTGCTAAACATTACAAGGAGGACAAGCATCCAATTTTTCTCCAAAGCTGTAGAATGGCTATACTTGAATTTCTCCTTCAACAAGGAATGTTTCTTTCATCATGAACTAGGCATGTATGAAACCTTGGCAGCCAGTAATCCATGAATCTTGGAATTATGATTCCAATGAATAAAACTGATTTTTAAAAATAATTAACATCCCTTCTAATTTTTCCAAAAAAAACCCCAAAAAACAAAAAAAACCCCTAAGACTAACATGTTCTGGCTAAAATCATTACATACCTCAGTCCTTCAAAGGATTTAGCTTCAAAGGCTATACTTAGCCAACCCATGCCACTGTTGCTACAAATATTTTAGGAATTCCTCTTTGGGATTATAATCTGCCCAGAGGATTCAGTGGAATGACCTTGAAACAAGTGGTCTTATTGGGCCACAATTAGGGCACAGTTATCTGATGGCCTCACCTTGAGGGTTAACTTTAGATGCTAATATTAAACTCAAGGGTCTAGACTATTTAAAAATATTGAATCTACTCTCAAAAAGGTAAAGATTAAGCATGATTAGAATGAAGCAAATAGACATGTCACAGACTCTGAAGATAGTTTTTCAGTGAAATTCAAAGACTGTTTTGACCAGCGGAAGCACTGTTAGAATCACGTCATAGGTGACCACCTGGAAGAGAACAACCAGCTCCTCTATATATTATAGGTCTGACACGTACATAAATTGCACAATAAGGAGGAGGTGTGCAAAAGCTCAAGCAAGTTTGGGAGTCTATTAATCTACTCATAGAAAGGTACATAATAATACGATGCCCTCTGCATCTTCGGCTTACCTGGCACTTCTCCCTGCCCTCTACAATTCTCCTGGGCAAGTCATAATGGTCAAACAGGAACAGCACAGTTTAAAGAGAGAGAAGGGGACCACCCCCAAATCAGGAGACCACAAGATCAAAAGTCATAAAGGTGCCCAGTAGCCTTTGTCCATTGACAGCTCCTGCGCTAGTTCAGAAGGAGCTGGAACATGAATTACCTGCTGGGCCAGACATTTACCTGTTGTCTCTCAGTCCCAAGCCTGACATCCTTCTGAGCTGTATTTTGTAATTCTGCAACTGGGAGTCTGCAAACTACAATCCCCGAATTTCCTTGCCCACTGTCTTCTGCCAATGAGAGACACTGTTGGGAGGCTGGAAGGTGCGATGAGGAGATGGGAGTCTCTATAGCTGCTTCTGTTTCTGTCATCTCCCTCCAATAAGAGCAGATATATATGGCCCAGGCATCTTTCAGCACACTCGGCATCAACCTCATGGTGCTATCTCTGGGGTCCCTGCAACAGCTACTCAGAGGCTCCTCCTCCGTACGCCGTGGTTGGTAACTCTCCCTTCTCCTATTTGTTCCCCCAATTCTAGAGCTGACAGCTATTTCCTACATTTACCAATCTTTGGGTTATCTCAATTTCTCTTTTTGCTTCTAGCCCTCTAGCACCTATGTATCTATTTCCCTGCATCAAATTTCCTGTTTAAAATACCCACTCTGTTTTCCTGACTATAACTTCACTGATTCACTTTCCAAATGGTTCTCCTCAATGCATGCAATCAATCAATAACAATACATAATATAGTGCCCTGACCGGGTAGCTCATTTGGTGAGAGTGTCATCCCCATATGCCAAGGTTGCAGGTTCAATTCCCAGACAAGAACCAACCAAAGGATGCATAAATAAGTGGAACAACATGTTGATGTTTCTCTCTCTCCCTTCTCTCTTTCTCTCTCTAAAAATCAACAAAGATTAAAAAAAAATAAAAAATAAAATAAATCTCAATGATCTCATAAGTACACCCATTTGCAAGGAAATGATATCATGCTTTAGGAAACCAAAGAGAGGAGCAAGGTCTCTGGGGCTCAATTATCAGATTCCTCAGCCAGAGGTACATTTTCTTTTTGAAGAGTCTCTGTTAGTTTCTGGAGGAATGAGTTCATGACATAGTTTCCTGTTTGGTTTCCACAGTTTTAACTTGCTCTGAAAGCTCAGAAGGAAATGGTTTGTTGAACAGCCCATTTGCCCTTTTCTACGTGAAAACAGCCACACTGGAGGCCAATGAGTACAGCTTCATCATAGAGCTCATTGTTCTGGTTGAGCTGTGCCATGCATTTCCCACACCAGGCAACCCTGAGAGGTCAGCAAGCCTGGGCCTCTTCATCTAAACACCCAGAAGCTGTCCCAAGATAGGACAGCTGACCCTTTTGTATGTCCCACAGTCTCTCTCCCCAGTAGAGAAGGAATCACTTCTGTTTTATTTCTCCCCAAATGAATCTGGAAGCAAAGGTTATTGCTTCCATGTGATAAAGACGATTAACTAGTCAAATATGGTAGCTTCTATTTATTGTGGATGTACTACAGGCTAGCATCTTACATATGTTTCCTATTACATTAGCGCTCACAAATAACCGCCATTTGACAGCTGAGTGGGACGGGTCTATTTTATACCCAAATGCATGAGTGTTTGCAGACATGAGTGTCCTTGTGGGATTTGTTTTGCAGCTGTAGGAGAATTCACAGCAATGAAAATTATTATATTCCTCTTAAAACCATGAGTTGAGCAGAGGAAGGTCCTTGGCAGAGAGAGAGGGAAGATTATTAAAAGAAATTCATATTTGGGGTTGTCTGGAAGCACTAAAAACATAGAAGAATGGATTAGAGAATCTAATGTGGGTGAATATACTGCAAGGGATATAGCACTGGAATGGTGGAAGAAAATATCAGTCCTATCATTATTTACCTCATCCTTGAAATTTCCGTGTGTGAGTGTATGTTTTCTGATGTGTATAATATAGTTGAGCAGGAATATCTTATTGCAGTAGAATGATTGTGCTTCTGAAACTAATTCTTTGTATCTTCCTTTATCCAAGCTATTTGCCTATAACTTTACAGAGCTTCTCTATAGTGGGTGGGTTAACCTACCCTGCCCTTTGACTCTGAGTTTGGTCTTGTGACTTGCTTTGGCCAATGGGTTGAGCAAATGACATTAAAGAGAACCAATGGACACAGACACCAGGGGGATGAGGGCATGAATGGGATTGGGGTGGGGGGCAATGGGGGACTAAGGACACATACGTAATACCTTAATCAATAAAGAAAAGAAAAAAAAGAGAGAGAAGCTTATATAGTGCTTGCATGATTAGACTTTCTCTTTCTCTCTCTTTCTCTCATCCTTTGCCATGGATACATGTTTGCTGGAGAATGAAAGCTATCTAGCCTAGTCTCCTCCTTCATTCCAGCTATTAGCCAGCTATCAGATATGAGGCCAAATGAGAAGAACATTCTAGTTCAGTGGTTCTCAACCTTTCTAATGCCATGACCCTTTAATACAGTCCCTCATGTTGTGGTGACCCCCAACCATAAAATTATTTTCGTTGCTACTTCATAACTGAAATTTTGCTACTGTTATGAATCAAAATGTAAATACCTGTGTTTTCCGATGGTCTTAGGTGACCCTGCTAGCGGTTCTCAACCTGTGGGTCGCGACCCACAGGTTGAGAACCGCTGCTGTAGAGCCTAAGACCATCGGAAAACACAGATATTTACATTATGATTCATTAACATAACTAAGAATCTAGTTGAAACCAGCCTAAATTGATGACTCCCAAACTCATTAGCTAAAGATATGCTTGGCATTTTAAGCCATTAAGTTTTGGGGTGGTTTGTGAAGCAATATTATTGTGATAATAAATGTCTTAGAATCCTACCTAATAAAAGAGAAACATGCAAATTGACTATACCTCTGCTATGCCCACAAGCCACACCCATTAGCCAATCAGGAGTGAGTATGCAAATTAATCCAACCAAGATGGTGGTTAATTTGCATATCCAGGCGCAGAGCAAGACTGAAGACAGCATAGAAGGAAGCCAAGCACTGCAGAAGGAAGCGAAGCTGCAGAGAAGCAAGCGGGGCAGCGGAGAAAGGAGGGAAGCAGGCGGGGTGGTGGAGATGGCCGCAGGAAGCCCTATTCTTGCAGGAATCTTCCTGCAATGGGCCTCTAGTTTATGAATAAATTCTGATTGATCACAGGAGTGTGCACATGGGAGTGTGCTCAAAAATTTTAAATTATGAGATGTATGATAAATACAATGCTTGGAGACTATTCAATTAAAGTTACTTCTAGGATTCCACTTCTCAGATTCTCACATTTGTTTAGTTATATCTATTTATATGAGTTTTTTCTCATGGTTCAAATTTTACCTAAATGTCCTCTTCTCTATGAAGGCTTCTCTGTCCATCCATCAAACATAGATTTTGCCACCCAAGTCAATCTCGATCCTATTATTCTATTTTTTCCTTCATCTTTTTAAAATTTATTTTTTATTGTTCACTCAATCCTATTATTCTATACAAGACACACAAATATCTGAAATTACTTATTATTTTTCTCCATTAGAATATACACTCTACAAGTGAAAGAACTTCATCTTTTCTTTTTTCTATCACTTGGTATCTCTAGTGTTTAGAATACTACTTGGCACACTGGAGGTGCTAACAAATTCTTGCTCAATGAATGAATGCGATGGATTTTTGTGGGTTAGCATGAGGAGTTGGTCCTAATATTTTGCACCTTTTTACTTTGTATCCACATAAGGAAATAAGACATTTTGTCTGCATCATTTTGACAGTGTTCCTTTCTCTTTGCTCTACTGAGAATGCAAACCCTTAGTACACAATATGCAATGTTCGCAGAAGTATTAAGAACTGGGTTAATAAGACATCAGTCCTGGGGAATAGAGCAGCGCTTGAATGTTCAAAGGCAATTGCTCTTATAGATAGTTTAGAAATAAATACAAGTTATCAGTCTTTTATCTAATTCATAATGATTTTATTAGTATAAATAATTCTCAGAGAATAAAATGGGCAAAGGCCATTGATAAAGGCTAAGGTCGGGAAATGATAAGGTTGAAATGTACAAATTTTGGTTTGTGAAAATAGTGCCTGCTAGAGATAAATGCTACAAGAGAAAACTCATATTGGTAAAAGCAATCATTGATAAAATTTATTGTAGATAAAACCTGGATGTTGATTTAATTTTTATTGTTAAATTTATGGAAAATACTGGTCTTGAGTAAAATAATTTCAGCTAACATAAAAGGGGATCATTTGAAAGTTTTAAACATCATTGTTTATTATGCCAATCAAGAAATTAAATGGGGTCAAAGGGCATTCACTTCAGGGAATTTTAAAAAAAGGAAAATCCAGTATTGGCGACAAAAATTTTATACAAATCTTTCTGTTACTATATAAAAGGTAAGAACAAAGTCTTGTGGGTTAAAATTAAAATATTAAAGTGTCCACTAGGTCCAGCCTATATATACTAGTCTTCTAAGATATTTGAATGAATGAGAAGTTGGCTCTCTAAAACGTGGAATTATATCATCAGCATGTGGATTTGCTCTTTTCCTTTCCTACCTTACTCACCTCCAAAGTAAATGTCACTTGCTGGGGAAAAATCACTCTCTATCAGCTCCATCTGTACATACAGTTTACCTACCATGGAGATGACCTTTGTCATTTGGAATATGATCAGAGGGGTGGCATTTGGGTAGCTTGTTTGGAAGAGCCTAACGTCACCCCTTCACTGAAGAAAGCTCACAAGTCCTGTAGGGCATTTGAGCTCTCCATCCTCCCCTGGTAGAGCCGAGGACACTGAGGGTGGGAGTGAGGGAGTGAGGTTTCACAGCTCATTATTTAGGGTCACCGGTAGTTAGTACCAGAACTGTTACAAGAATCAAAATAGAAATCTTCCTTCCATCCCACCAAATTACATTGTTAGCAGCCCTGGGTTGGTTCATCTCAGAAGTTCACCCAAGACTTCGGGTTCCGACATACCCAATGTTAATGTTGAAAATACTGACTTTCTAGAAAAACTTGTTATGTTTGCTTAATGTCTTTAAAGGTATTATAATAATCTACTTAAGAAACTACAAGGAACAGGCTGACAGGTGTCAGAGGGGAGGAGAGTAGCTAAAGAACATACATGCATAGCCCAGGGACACAGACAACAGTGTGGTGAAGGCTGGGGGTGGGGTGGCGGGGGCTGGGTGTAGGTGGGCAAAGGGGGGAAATGGGCGGCATCTGTAATAGTGTCAACAACAACAAGAAAATATGGAAACCATATACCTAGTTCTTTCCTGTGCACACATGCCAGCTTACTCACTGCCCCAAGAAGACCCAGTCAGCATTTCTAGGACTTAGGGATTTTTCAGGGATTTAGTCTAGCATCCCAGAAATACAGATATGAGAGTAGATGGCATAAATGGTTATGAAAAGGCAAACTATAGAAAGAAGTGACAAAAGTAGCTAGTATATTCACTGTTCAAGGCCTGCAGACGAGCTAAAGCAAGGGAGAGGTGGTGCTGGGTGTGGCTGGGGCGTGGGTTTTGCACTTGGACCGGTTTGGGCTTCAGTCCTCTCTCTGGATTTAGCTGTGTGTCTGCACTCAAACTCTGGCACCTCAGTTCCTCTCTCTATAAAATGAGGCAATCATTTCAGGTCATGAAAGAGTTTCCGTGACACTGGAGCAAGTTTCAGTTTTAGATGCTCCTTTACTCACTTAGTTTATCTAGAACCAATGGGATTTCAGTGAAGGTGACAGTGTTCAGCCAAGTCTCACTTTCTCTCCGCAATAAACATACTGTTTCCTTACACACACACACACACACACACACACACACACACACACACGAACAACAATCACAACAACAAAAAACGGAAATCACTTCCAGCTTGTCCTGATTTAAATAGAAATAGTGATCAAAACCACCACCTTTGGTGAAGATAAAGTTATCAACTACTTAGGATAATAGACGTTCAATGAGCGGCAATCAGCAACAAGAATGATGATCAGGAAGCTTCCCACAGACACCAACAGTGAATTCTTAAAATCTGCCTGGTCAGGGTTTTAAAACTAAATCTGGATTTGGAGATTCTTAGGGCCAAGTCAAATTCAGTTCCTTACTGGACTACAGTGTCTCTGTCTTTCCAACCCTCTACAACCCATCTCTGTTTTTCGTTAGCTGGAGGCAGCAATGGGACGGTCCTTTTGCAAGGCCAGGGGAAGAGCAGGGGATGAAGACAGGGAGCTGAGAGCCAAGGAATGGGAGGGCCGTGAGGAGAGCAGGCAAGCCCAAGGCCCCGGCACTCACCGCGGCCCACCACCAGGAGTGCGGGATGCTGGTGAAGTTGGTGCCGGGCACGTCGTGCTCCACGGAGTAGACGGCAGCGGAAAAGGAGAAGATGCCCATGGCGATGAAGAGCAGCAGGCAGCCCACCTGCTGGTAGCACTGGCGCAGGGTGAAGCCGAAGGCGCGCAGGCCGGTGGAGTGGCGCGCCAGCTTGAGGATGCGGAAGATGCGCATGAGGCGCATGACGCGCAGCACCTGGCCCACCTTGCCCACCGTCTCCAGGTCGTGCTCCCGGGGGGAGCCCTTGCCGCGCCGCTGGTCCTCGTCCGCGAAGCACTCGAGCAGCAGCTGCAGGTAGAGCGGCAGGATGGCCACCAGGTCCACCAGGTTGAGGGCGCTGCGCGCGAAGCGGCGCAGGTCGGGCGTGGAGGCCAGGCGCAGCAGGAACTCGAGCGTGAAGAAGGCGATGCACAGCACCTCCACGTGCTCCAGGGCCGCCCAGCGGCCGCCCTCGGCCCGCGGGTGCATCTCCTCCACCGTGTTGAGGGCCAGCGCCACGATGGAGACGAGCACGAAGAGGCTGGAGGCCACGCCGATGGCCTTGGCGGCCACGGACGAGAAGGGCTTCTCCATGAGGTTCCAGAGGCGCTGGCGCTGCGGCCCGCAGAAGCGCACGTCGCGGAAGAGCTGCTCGGCCTCCTCGGCCTGCGCCTGCGCGCGCAGCTCGCGCTGGATCTTGAGCTGCTCGCTCAGCTCGTCGCGCCGCTCCTCGAAGCAGATGCGGCAGCAGCGCGGCGTGTACTTGAGCCGCACGCCCCAGTAGCCCAGCTCCTCCAGGAAGCCGCGCGGGCACAGCGCGTCGCACACCAGCAGCACCCCGCACAGGTAGAAGTTGTAGACCAGCTGGAAGACGGCCGGGTCGCGATCGAAGAAGTACTCGTCCGTCCGCGCCTCGTAGTCGTCGCACAGGCCCAGCTGGCGGCCGCGGCCGGTGCAGGCGGCCAGGCGGCCGAGGCGCGTCTTGGGGTAGCAGGCCAGCTGGGCGTAGTCCAGGTGGTAGCTCTGGCCGCCCACGTTCACGTTCAGCGTGGAGCCCTCGCCGCGGCCCTCCGCCTGGGCGGTGGTGGCCTCCTCTGGCTGCTGGTCTTCCTCGGCCAGCTCGGCCAAGTCGTCTTTCCACTGCCCCTCCTCCTCCTCCTCCTCCCCATCCTCGTCCTCCTCGATGTAGTAGTTATAGTTGCCCTCGGTCCACGCGGGGATGCTGGCCTGGGAGCCGGAGCGGGCCGCCAGGGAGCAGATGCTCCCGCGGTGCTGGCTGTTCCCTGAGTTGGGTGCATCGTTCCCCTCCGCGGTAGCCCAGGGCTTGTAGCTCCAGGACCGCCTCCTCTCACTGTTTTTCAGCATGGCTGCGGGAAGCAGGTCCCTTGCTTTTCCTTCCTGCCTGTTGTAGGGTCCCCAGCTTGCTCACTGCCACGAGGCGGATGGATCATATGCCCTACACCTAGGACCGCAGACGAGGGTCCCAGACGCGGCCCTCAGGCACTGGTCAGCGCAGCCCAGGCTGCTGGGCCTGAACACATACGCACACGGCTGTTGACTGCTCTAATCTTGCTGAGGAGGAAGAAGCAAGTCTTAGAAGGGATTTAGATCCTCTTAGTCTGTTTCCTCCCCGTGCCCCTCCACCCCGTGACGTAGGGGATGATTATGTGGTCTTAAGTCTGTAGATAATCGGAAAGTGGCAGAGATTATTGCTAATAAAAATGTGGGCCACCCATTAGGCCTTCCCTTAGGAAGTGCTGGGGGTACCTATGCTGAGATGACATGAGCTGAATTAGCTAGAGAATATAGCTCAGTTTCTGTTCTTTGTCTCTGTCTCTTTCTTACCCTCCCTTCTCTTAAAGGTAGAATCCCAGGACTGGTGGGTAGATGTTCTTGGGGCCTTGCAGCCCTGCTCGCTGCTGTATTAGGCCATAGGTGACGGTGGCCTAGACTTCCTTCCAAGAAAAAGGTCTCCATCACTCTTCAAGACATCACTTTTTTTTTTTTTTAAGTCTCTTTTCATATGTAAGGCACTGTCCTAGATGCCAGAGATGGGAACCCTGTGCTAGATGTGGAGGCACAGTTGCAGCCCTCAAGCTGCTCCTGGCTTTATAGGCGATCTAAATCTGCAAGCACAATAAAAAAGCAAGAAAAAAGATCGGGGTATCAGAGGAGAGCAAGGGATTTGCTTTGAGCAGGGAATTTGTTTTTAAATTCAATTTATTTTGGTTAGCTAATACATGCGGTACAAAAGGTACAAAGGTGCATTATGGTAAAAAAATTATCTCAACACGAACTTACAGCTATCAAGTGGGCCTCTGAGGAGGCAAGCACTGTTAGTACTTTCTGGTTAGCCTTCAAGACATCTTCTGAACACATACAAGCAAAGACCTGTCTCCATCTGTCATCTGAATAGCTCTCTATTGTTAACACAAATCACAGTGTGCAATACACTTTGCTCTTTCCAATTAACCATATGTCTTAGAGGTGTTTTATATCTGAACATAAATATCTGCCTCATTTTGAAAATATCTACTTGGTAGTCTGGTAGTGATAGGCATTCTACCTGTGCTCTCGTAAACAACGGAGCAATGAATAACCTTACACATACATTGCTTCATACATATTAAGATATATGAAGGATAAATTGTTGGAGGTGGAATTACTAAAAACCTCACAGGTGTAATATTGACTGGTAATGCCAAGTTTCCATCATAAAAGTTTACCAATTTACAACTCTCCATCACTATCTGAGAGTGTATTATCGCATTTCATGAGCCCCTCCTATTTCATAGGTGAAAAATGTGTGGGCTAATTTTATGTTTCTCTTATGAATGCATTTGAACATCTTTTCATGTGATTAAAAGTTGTTGTATTTCTTTTTTCTATTTCCCATTGAGTTGTTGGTATTTTCTTATTGATTTGTCGGAGAGCTTCATATATCATGAAAACAGACCTTCTGCCTGTGATAGGAACTACAAATATATTTTTCTGAGTTTATTTTATGACTTCTGGGTGTATGTCACGCTAGAAGTGTTTTCACCTCTCTAATTCTTTAAAACATTTCTTCTTACGGTTTCATTTTTCACAGTTAAGGATTTGATCCATCAGGAATTAATTTTGATGTTAAGAGTGAAATAGAGACCCAACTTTATTTTTCAGCTTTTTTTTTTTTTTAAATCCAGAGGGCTCAACACATTAATTGAATAACCTGTTTTCTCCTCGCTGATTTGTAGTGCTATCTTTATCATGTAAAGTTCAGTTTTAACTCTACTTCAAAGGTGTTGGGGCAGGTGACAGCTGCCACAGGGTCTGTACCTGCTAGTATAACATTTGCTGATGTTGTTTAGCTTCCAGTAGGGCTCAGACCTACAGGCTTCAAATAAAGCCTCTCACCAGGACTGGCCTTCAAGTTCCTCGGTGTATTTCCCGTGTTCTCCTGTGGGCATACAATATTGATGTTTCTCCAGCCACATACTTAACAGTTTTTCCAATTCCATCTCTTCTTTACATTATGCCAACTGCTGTCACAACTGTTTTCATATGTTACATAAATTCACTATTTTCCTCAGAATCAATTATCCTGTGTAATAAAGTGCTAATATGCTAATTAGACTGACCAAGCAGAACGGCCATCCAGACGACCTTCCGGACGAAGCCGGGGCTGCGAGGGCCGAGCCCCTTGCACGAATTTCGTGCTTTGGGCCTTCAGTACTATTATAAAGTGGAAAAGTATCATTATTTTCATATTTTTAATGTTCTCTCTTTCCATTGCAATCATACAATACTCTGTATTTAAACTTTCAATAGTCTTGTGCCTTTTGCACTTGAAAACAATGGAGTGAGTAATGTTTGTCCGGCATCTCAAAGCCACGCTCCAGCACCAGGACCGTGCCGTTGAGTGGGGAATATTGCTTTGATGAGCACACCGAGGTGACTCTTACAGCCCCCGGCGTCTGTTGGTGTGGACCTGTTGCTTAGGTTTTGCTCTGGTGTGTCTGTAGGTAAGTGCAATGGTAGGTGAGCGTCCATATGTGGAAACACTTTGTGACAAAGAACTGCCCGGCCGTGGACGGGTTTGTGCAGACAGCGGTGAGCTCCTCCTCTCTGGGTGCAGTTAAGACTCCGTAGGGCTGCTGTAGAGGGGGATCTGCACGGGTGGAAAGTGGGCTGGATGACCTTTAGGCCCTTTCTGGCTTGAAATCACCAAGTTTCTAAGTTTTTGCTTAATGTCCCATTTGTCTTGAATTCCCTCCTGCTCTTCTCTTAAGTCCTTGTTCTTGAAAGTCAGCTGAGACAGCATCTTCCTCTCTCAGCGATCCTTCTCTGACATCTTTCTTTCCCCAAGATGGGTAAGCTGCCCCTTCCCAGTGTCTCCTTGAAAACACATACTACTAACTTACACTACAAGTCCCTTATTTTAACAGTGATTTAAAATGTTTTTCATTATAATAGTTACATAAGTACATTATAGGAACATTTTAAAAATAGCAGAATGCTGATAATTGATATAATGATAATAGTAGCCTGCCCACATACTGTACTATGATAATGCTTGCAGCAGCCTATCATGTGGGTGCTAGAGTTATTCCTATTTCACAGATGAGGAGCTGAGACACAGAAGTTAAGTGTCTTGCCCAAGGTTACACAAAAAGTATCTGAAGGAACTGGCTTTTGCTCCAGACTAACCATCATGCTATAAACAGCATATACATAAAACCCACCTATAATCCAATCTCACTGTCCAAAGACAATCCTATTCATATTTTAATCTGCCTCCTTCCATTTAATCACACACATACACACATTTAACATGCTTGTGGTCATGCAGGATATGAAACTATGTATCCTGCCTTTCTCATATAACATTTTAACATAGCATTTTAATATTAAAAAAACACTTTGCAAACATTATCTTAAATGGTTACAAAATATTCTATATTGTGGATGTACCATCAATAACTTTACCAAATCTCTTTTATTGAAATAGACAGTTTGTAATAGTCCACTATTATGAATAATGATGTAGTGAAAATCTTCATGTTGGAAAGGTTGGCTTATTGTTATTTTGTATTCTGGGTTATTCCTTGAGATAATTTTGCCAGACTTTTTTTTTTTTAAATATATTTTATTGATTTTTTACAGAGTGGAAGGGAGAGGAATAGAGAGTTAGAAACATCGATGAGAGAGAAACATCGATCAGCTGTCTCTTGCACACCTCCTACTGGGGATGTGCCCGCAACCAAGGTACATGCCCTTGACTGGAATCGAACCTGGGACCCTTGAGTCCGCAGGCCGACGCTCTAGCCACTGAGCCAAACCGGTCAGGCCTGCCAGACTTTTAAGGCCATTCTCCTTTGATGCTCATCCTTCCCATGAGCTTGCTGTTCATGCTATTTAGGATACTTTCTCCACGCCATCCTGTCTCCTCTTCCTCTGGCTAACTAACTGCTCTTCATCATTTAATAGACAGAGGGCCCTCCTCCATCCTCTCCTCTAGGATAGCCTTCCCTAATCACCCAAGGCTGAACTCAGCTCCCCTCACAAGTGCTTCTGTAACACCTCCACTTTACCCCTCACAGCACTTCACAAGACGTGACTGTGTAAGTTTCAGAAGGGCCGGACAGTGTCTGCTTTGTTCAGCGTTTCCCCCATGGATCTAGTCCAGTGCCTGGCATATAGCAGGCACTCAAAAAACATTAGCCGCGACATTAAAATATTTCATGCATATTGCCAACTCGCTTTCCTATTTGCCTCCGTTTACACTTTTACCAATAAAATATGGGAGTGCCTCTTTCACAGTAGCTTAGCTAGAATATCATTACTGTTATTGTTACTTGCTAAATCGGCAGGTGAAAATGGCATTACGTTTTCGTTTTTACCAACTCGATATTAATTATGTATTTATATGTTCCCCGCTGGCCTCCAAAGTCTTCAAGAGTAAAGGCAATCTTGTCTTTGTGACCCCAGCACCCAGTAGAGTGTCAGTATGTAGCCGATTATAAACATACGTATTGAAAGGATACAAGATCTCTCTGTATCAGTTCTTACCCTGCATTGAATCTATAATTATCTCAACAGGAAATGTTAACAAAGACTTGCTGCTCTGTGCTGACCTAACCCTCACCCCCGCTTGGAAGGGAGAGAAAACTAGTGGGCTTTGAGGAGCCGTGGCTGGGGGTCCCACCTGCTTTCCTTGGGGACAGAGATTGATAGGCAGCAGGTACAACAGAGTGGATATTGAGATTCCAACAGTCTTGATTTTCCTTCTGGTTTCAAAGCTTTGGGTAAATTAACCACTTTTCGTTTCTGTGTTCTCGTCTGTAAAATGGGTCGTGGCGGACTGCCTGTTTAATAGAAAGGCCCCCCGATGACTGGCCTGCCTGTGCCGGACCCTGGCATATAGTGCTCATCAAAAGGCGGCCATCTCCCCCTCACCCAGCTGCCTCCCACCCCAGTCCTGATTGCTTACCTATAATACACAAATATACTTACTTTCAGCGCCTGTAACTTTGCACAGAAATAACGGTCACTTTCACAGTCCGCTACTAAAATTAATTCCTTTTTGTTAAGACAGTGCTAATAGAACTTTCTGTGTTGATAGAAATATTCTTATGGCTTAGAACCGTGGTCGGCAAACTGCGGCTCGCGAGCCACATGCGGCTCTTGGGCCCCTTGAGTGTGGCTCTTCCACAAAATACCACGGCCTGGGCGAGTCTATTTTGGAGAAGTGGCGTTAGAAGAAGTTTAAGTTTAAAAAATTTGGCTCTCAAAAGAAATTTCAGTCGTTGTACTGTTGATATTTGGCTCTGTTGACTAATGAGTTTGCCGACCACTGGCTTAGAACGTGGCTAGTGCCACTGACGAACAGAATCATTTTACATTTTATTTAACTAATGGATTTTAAACTTAGTCACATGTGGCTACCATGTTGGACAGGGCAGTGTAAAGACAGCACCGGTGTCTGGATGAGGCTCACGTAAGCAGGCAGTGCCACAGGAGCGATGAATTTGCAGACATTAACCCCGTGGTCATTAGAGTTGCCAGCATAACTGGCCGACCGCTTTTAAGACTAAAGGGAATGAGACAGGGGGAAACGATCTTAATAGGACAATGAATGAGGCAACAGGATGGGGGATTGAGAAGTGTGAGCAGGTGGGCTTCGGCTGGGGGCATTTCAGAACTGATTCAGGTTCCGAATGGCTTGGGAAGAGAGTAGTAATAAAAGGGAGAAGCGAAGGCAAATGGCAGAAAGAGCAAGTTTGCTGAATATAAACACCTTTGTAAATTTACCAAGACCTAATCCTGAAAGGCAGAGAGAGAGAGAGAGAGAGAGAGAGAGAGAGAGAGAGAGAGAGAGAGAGGTTTAGCATTTACTTGGGAAACTTGCTTGCATTTCTTAAAGGCCTTTGAAGAACTAAGACTATAATTGAATACCAAAGCCAAAACGAAGAAATTACAAAAAAAAAAAAAAATCGGCAATCTCTCCAACTTCCAATAAAGGAAAAATAATGTTGTTGTTTTTTAAGTCTTTGTTAAGCCTGGTGATCCGCCCCCCCCCCTCCCCCCCCCCCCCCCCCCCCCGTAATTGAATTATTTAGGTATTCGTTCACCTGCTTCTCTTTAGAGTTGCCTGTCCCGTCAGAGGTGAAATGTGCAGTGAATGGGAGCAGAGATGGATTGCAGTGTCTTAGTCAGTTGAAATTCTTGCTGGCCTCATCGTTTGGAAGAAGCAAGAGAGTGATGGGGAGAAGAGAAACAGGTTACTAAACTTTCTCTTTATTGATGTCTTGTAACCAGACTTAAATCTGGAGGGTGTACCCTCTTTCCCGAAGCACATCCGTCCTCTTTAAAGATGAAGACCCTGCGCCTCAGCAATGCAGGTTTCTTTCCTGTGTGGCTCCCCGAGTGGCTGGCAGGGCTGGACCCGGAACCCGAGACCCCTCCGGCAGCCGCTCCGGGCACTGTCCTCTCCTCGTGCTGCAGCCGTGGAACAGGCATCTGTACTGCTGTGTGCCTTACTGAGAAAACCGTCACCTTTTGATCTTCATTTATTGTTTCTCCTAAACATACAGACAGACTTGCAACGTGGTTCTTTTTGTTCTTTTGGCCCCAGATGACACAACAGATCTTGACACCTGTTATGCCATTCTGGAAGTGGATGCAATCCAGTTGGATAGGAAGTACTATAAACATGCAGAACGCACGGTGCTACTTTAAGGCTGGGGCGGACCTGTGGTTGTCTAGTTTCACTGCTCACTTTAGAGATAAGGGAACTGCGGTGTCAGATAAATCGGGCCACTTGCCCAGGGTCCCATGGACAGGGGAGTTAATACACACCTGACTCTGGAGCCCTGTTCTAACACCAGGCTAGGGCCCTTCCCCCCTAACCTGACATGGTTTCAGCGTCACAGCATGTACGTTTCACTTTGAGGTGTGTCCCTGTGGAACAGTGAGTTGTAGATCTGGAAGGAGGGTTTTGAGTAATTTAAATATCAGATCCTGGCATCCAATGAAGAACTGGGCTCAGTTTTCCAAACTAATGGTCTTCGGTGATCTAACTCCATGGAAAATCTCACAGTCCTCTGTTTGATAGTGAGCAGGCGGTCACAGCTGTATCTCACACACCTGCCAAAGCCCATCTGCTCTCTTCTGCCCACACCAGAACGTTGCTTCATTTCCATGGTGGAATTGACTCAGCTGATCTTTAAAAGCTTAACCTCATATAATTTGAGGCACCTTTGTTCTCACTTCCTTTGGTTTCCCAGCGTTCTCTCTCGTCTCCGTCTCTCTGTGTCTGCTTCTGTTTCCTGTACTCTGAGCAGAGAGACTCTCTCTGACCAGGTCTCCAGAAGAGCAGACATGAGGCTACTGAGCACTGCATTTGGCACAGAGAGAACACACTTGCAGGAAATGCTTGCACCCAAGAGTTTTTTTCCTTCGCCTCAACATTTGCATTCCAGAACTCTACCACGGGAGGGAAATATGCCAGAGAGTATGGAACATCTGCTCCGACATTGGTATTACTGAGGTGTCTGGGGCTCCCCGGAGTAGGGGTGACGGGAGCCAGATGATGCTCCTGAGGAGATTTGCCGATTTAAAAAGTGGCATCTGTGAAAACCTAGTAAGAATATAAGGAATGTGCTTGAACAGATGGTATGAGAAGAATATTGGAACAAAACCATTTTTTTTTCTGAAAAATCTTTAAGGATTAATAAATGTGGCAAAGGGAAGGGATTCCAAGTGATTTAGAATGACTCGATTATATTATTCAAATTGCCTATGTAGTTTTACTCCAAAGACTGTATTTTTTTTTTTTTCGTATAGGTCAATAGTTATCAGTCATGGTAAAATAATATAGTATAGGTGAATACTTTCTGTGTAGCTTTCTAAAACATCATATTTCTTCATTGCAAAGTTTACTCATAAAATCAGAGCAGAAGAGTTAAACCTTAGGTGATGAATGTGTGTGGGAATTGCACACACTGAAAAGCATAAATAATAGATTTAAAGAAATATATTTATGGTTATATTCTGTGGATGTGGACGAAACTTTAAAGCAATGTAGCTGACTGTAGAGAACTTATGAGAAAAGTCAGTTTTCTGGACTGAAGATCAAATTGGAATAGATTAGCAAGGCATTGCCAAAAAGATTTATGGAATAGATACAAAGTATTATCATGGAAATAGCATCTACGTGTATGTAACCCTGTGCTCGGTGCTGTTAAAGGTCTTGTGATTGATAAGTAGGTTATTCTTTCAAGAAAGGTAATGATTTTCCTTGCCTCCATAATTTATATTCTTGATTTATTTTAAAATTAATTTGGCAAAAGTTAATTTTAGCTCCTATAAAAGAACATCACAGCCTAGTTGGTTTGGCTCAGTGGATAGAGTGGACTGAAGGGTCCCAGGTTTGATTCCTGTCAAGGGCACATGCCCGGGTTTCAGGCTTGATCCCCAGTAGGGAATGTACAAGAGGCAACTGATCAATGATTCTCTCTTATCATTGATGTTTCTATCTCTCTCTCCCTCTCCCATCCTCTCTGAAGTCAATACAAACATTTTTTTTTTTAAAAAAAGAACATCACAAAATATGACTAAGCAAAGTCCAATTTTAGAGGTTTTATTACACGCATATTTTAGGATTACCTTCAGCAACAGGAAGCTGAAAGAATTCTACATGTAGGTGTTGTTTTTCTCCTATGAAATTATGCCCAAAGATTGGCAGTCCATGGCTGGTGGAGGCCAAAGGCGTCATCAAGAATGCAGGCTCCTCCAGATTATTTGTGAACTAGAAAGGTCCATCATTTGGTCCTAAATACAGATTCATTTCCTCACTCCTGTTTCTGGATAAGTAGGCCCTGCTGTGATCTCTATATCCAATGTCCACATTCTAATGTGAATATTTGCTCCAACCCACTGGTCATGCTTCTGGTACCTGGAGTTATTCAGAGCAATCTTTTAAATTGCATTGCTTAAAAAAATATACCAGATCAATATAAAAAAAATTGACAACAGAGAAATGTACAAAGAAGAAATAAAATCCACCTTATATTTTACAACCCCAAATAACTGGTTAATATCATGGTGAATATTCATCCAGAAACTGTTATATCTCTCTATATCTCTACACACACATACTATATGTATACACATACATACATATGTCCACACATATAATCTATATATATAAAAGGCTAAGTGACCAGCCGACCGGCTGACCAGCCGACTGGCTGGTAGGTATGACGTGCACTGACCACCAGGGGGTAGACACTCAATGCAGCAGCTGCTGAGTGACAGCAATTTTGCAGAGTGCCCTCTCCCACTCTGGGACCCCTTGGGGGATGTCGGACTGCCAGTTTTGGCCCAATTCCCGCAGGCCAGGCTGAGGGACCCCACCTGCTGGAGGGACCCTGCTCACTCCGCAGACGCTGGTGCCTCTAGTTACATATAATTTTTCATAATGTATAATTTCACACACCAATATTTATATATATATATTTTATATATACACGATAAATGTAATATTCTATAACCTTTTTTATTCAGTTAATAATAGGAAATAGTCATTTTTCCATATGTAGATTTTTTTCCAGATTTACATAATTTTTAGTGGTCTTCCCAGTATTCCCTTGTTTGCATATACACTACTCATTGTCTAAGAACAGATTAAAAGAGTTTGTACACCATCACAATGATTAGTTTTCCTCATGTCTAATGCCTTCTGTATATAATTGTACTACAAAAATCTCTCTAAATACTAGATTAGACTATACTCCTCAGACTATAATCTGAGAGGAAGAATGGTATATTGAGAAAGTCAAGAGAAGTGAGTTCTAGTCCCAATGTGATGACTTACTAGCCATATGAATCTCAACAAATTGCATCTCTGTCTGGGCTTCAGTTTCCACAACTGTCAAGTTGACATTCAATGTCTCTATATGTTATGATTTTCTAAAACCTTGTCTTTCATTACTGCTAAATCAGCTCCATGAGAACAGGGACTAGGTCTGGATTATTACTCACATGTAGCTGAGGCTAGCACTTAGTAAGTGCCCAGTAAAAACTTGCTGAATGACTGAATGAAAGTGCCACCTTCCCTGCATTCTGAATTATTCTCCTGTACCAAGCCATTCCCTGCTCCTTGCTTGTAGGCAGGTAAAACTAGAGGAATTGTTCAGAATAGTTTGTCTTTCCATTCAGTAAGATTTTATAGATTTATTTATTAAAGTTCTAAGCCTGCCTTGTTAAATTTCTTCTGAAATATTGTATTCACTCTATCTGCCATTGCAAATGAAATATCTCCCACATTTCCATTTTTAGGTGCTTATGCTAGCATGGCACAAAGTTATTGATCTTTGTGTATTTATCTTATATTGAGCCATCTTTTCAAATTATTTTATTCTAGCAATTTTTCTTTTTTTGTTAATCCTCACACAAGGATATTTTTCCATTGATTTTTAGAGAGAATGAAAGGGAGTGGGAGAGACAGAGAGAAACATTGATGTGAGAGAGACACGTTGATTGGCTGCCTCCTGCATGCACCCCAACCAGGGCTGGAGATAGGGCCTGCAACTGAGATACGTGTCCTTGACTGGAATTGAACCCATGATCCTTCAGTCTGCAGGCCAATACTCTATCCCCTGAGCCAAACCAGCTAAGGTGCAAATTTTTCCTTTTTAACTAAAGTTTCTAGGATTTCTGGAAACAAAATCATATCCTTAAATTGAGTTATCTCTGCTTTTAAATGTGTATACAGATTATACACATTTTCTTATCTTGAATTTGCTGATAGCTCCAAGACGATATTGACTAGTAAAGAAAAAATATATATAAATAGGAAACTTACAAGGTACCAAAAGAAATGCCCAATAAACATATGCTGCAGCCATTTCAGTTGAGCCAGGAACAAGAAAATGATGCCAAATCCCACTTTTATATGACAAAACACAGCATACTAAAAACAAATGAAAAATACTCAGTTTCATTGTTAATCATGTTTCAAAGTGACAAAAATTAAAAGAGCTATAACATTTATTGCTGATGGGGATGAGCCCTCTGAGTTGCTAATAGCATCTTCAAATACTCTCTATCAGTACCTATTAAGATGAACAGTTCAACATATACACTGATACAGTAATCCCATTCCTGAGAATTGAGAAATACCTTATCTCCAGGACACTATTATTTTTGTTAATAATTTTTCCCATGTATAACTTGTCTTTTTCACTTTCTTTTTTTAATTTTTGTTTTATTATCTTAAAAATAATTTTTTATTTTTCAATTACAGTTGACATACAATATTTTATTAAAATATTTTATTAGTTTCAGGTGTACACCCCAGTGATTAGACATTTGTATAATTTACAAAGTGATGACACTGATAAATCTAGTACCCATCTGACAACATTCATAGTTATTATGATATTATTGGCTATCTTCCCTATGCTGTACTTTACATTCCCATGATGATTCTGGTAACTATCAATTTGTACTTCTTAATCCCTTTCCCTTTTTCATCCATCTCCCCAACTCCCTCCTATCCGGCAACTGTCAAAATGTTCTCTGTATCTATGAGTCCATTTCTTTTCTGCTGTTTTTTTTATGTTTAATTTTATTCATTTTAATATAGTTAAATTTATCAATCGTTTTTTTAGCTATCATTTTTTTTCTGCTTAAAAAGTACTTCCATACCATAAAACCACACAGACATATCCTTAAATATTTTTTACTTTCAGAGTTTCACCTTTTACACTTAAGTTTTAAATTTACCTGGAATACATTTACTTGGGAATATGGCCTGAGACAGGGATACCATGTCACTTTCACCCCCCATGGATAAACTGTTGTCACAGTATTAATTATTAAATAATATCTTCTCCCTCAAGTGATATGCAGTGTTCCTTCTGGCATATATCACATTTCTATAGTTGTATAGGTCTCTAGTTTGTTTATTTCTGAGACAATTCCATACTGTTTTTAATTCCTGTTGATATAAAACTTTACTAGAAATTTTGAGATATGTGGGGCATGTTGCTCACTCTTACACTTTTTCTTCAAGAGTGTATTTTCTATCCTTGGGTCTTTGAATTTCCATATGAGTTTCAGAACCTGCTTTTCAAGTTAAAAACATTGTTTTTAATGTTCTGTTGGGGGTTTAGGTTAGTGAATTGATTTAATAAACCAATTTGAGAAAATTGCTATTGAGACTACTTAACATTTATCTCTGCCCTTATTTAGGTCTTTTCAAATGTCTGTCATTAAAGTTTTAAAATGTTCTTCTTAAGATTTTGACCATCTTTTATTAGATTTATTTTTCAGTAACTTAGATTTTTTTTTTTTTTTTTGTATGACATCTCTGGTGGTTTTAAAGTATTCCTGCACCTTCTTTGAAATGCCTCCCTTTAAAAGGTGGAGCTTAATGCTGATCTTATTAGGTATGGGATGGACTTACAGACTTGCTGCTAAGGAAAAAGTAAAGCAGAAGTAATTCAGAGACTAGATCATAAATGGTACTATGCCTTCTTCCTTGCTCTTTCTCAGATCACCCTCTGTAGGAAGACAGCCGCCATGTCATGAGGATACACAAGCAGCCTTATAGAGAGGTCCACGTGGAGGTAACTGAGACCTGCTAATGCCCAGCAAGAACTGAGGCCTGCAGACTCCACCCACAAGGATGGACCATCTTGGAAGTGGGTCCTCTAGCCCCAGTCAAGGCTTCAGATGACTGCAGCCCCACCAACATGTGCCTGCAGCCTGCAAGAGACCCTGAGGCAGTCCATCCAGCTGAGTCATCCCCGAATTTCTACCCTCAGATACCTCAAGAGGTAAGAGATAACCTGTGTTTTTGTTTGTTTGTTATCCAAAATGTGTTTATTGGGATGGTTCCCCACTCGTCTTGATTGGAGGTGCGTTTAGTGCCGCTTCTTTATGAAGGAGCATCCTTTGTAAGCCTTGCTTTTCCTCCTGTCGGCTGACAGGACAGTGGAGCAACCGACACACAGAACTACCGTTTGTGCATGGCTAAAGGCGGTGGTGATCTTACAGCAGCCTGGGCATTTCACATCCATGAAGCAGGAACCGGGGCTCTGCACCAGCCACATCTTCTTGTGTTCCCTCGTCTCCGCTTCTGGAGCGGATGGAGGAGATCCTTAGCGGGAGGCATGTCATCATGAGGAGGTTGTCACTGCCGGACCATCATGTTTGTTAATTTAAGCCACTACGTTTTGGGATAATTTGTTACAGAAAAATACATAAGTTATACATCTTTTTAAAAATTATGTTTTCTGTTTGTTGTTACTATAGAGAAAAAAAATTATTTTTATTGATTTCAGAGAGAGGAAAGAGAGGGAGGGAGAGAGAGAGACATCAATGATGAGAGAAAATCATTGATTGGCTGAATGGAGCCTGCAACCCGGGCATGTGCCCTGACTGGAAATCAAACCCTGACCTCCTGGTTCATGCTCAACCATTGAGCCACATTGGGCAGAACTTGACTTTTTTACATTATTCTTATAGTTAGCCTCTTTGATAAGTTCACTTATTAATGCAATAATAACAAATTTTCTATAGATTCTATTGGGTTGTAAACAATCAACAAAATACACTTAATGGCAGATTTTTTTCTTTCTTTCCATCCTTACATATTTTTCTTCTCTTAAGTAGATGGCTTGGTCTTCAGTATGATATTGATGAGAAACAAGAATAGTGGGTATTCTTATCCTGTTCCTGATTTTAAGGGGATTTTTGGATACTTTTCCACTTAGGAATGTTGTTGCTTCCTAAGTTTCTAGTTTATATCCTTATTGGGTTAAGGCTGTTATTGCTTACCTCTCCTTGCTTTCCTCAATACACAATGCAAACATGCATACACATTAGTGTTGGTAGATCTGTAGTTTGGAATTGCATGGAATTGATGAATCAGAAGAAACAAACATTCAAAGTGCTGTTGGATATTGCCAAGCCATCCTCCCAAAAAACTACATCAACATAAAATTCCACAATAGTTTATGTAAATGAATGCTTTTCCATATCTCACCTAACCCTTTTTATCCTCAATGCAACCCCCACTTTCTTAATAATAATAATAAAGATCAGTCATATAGCCGTTACTGTGTTCCAGGCGCTGTTCAAACGCTTCATTTATATTACCTTATTTTATCCTCACAACCACCCTTTGAGGTAGGTGTTATTGTTACCCCCAGTTTACATGTGAAAAACTATGGCCCAGGGAGATTAAATAACTTGTCTAAGGTTACCCACTGTAAGTGATATAGTCAGGATTTTAACACAAGCTGTCTGGCTCCCACATTCTTGCTCTTAAACCTTATGCTGAATGGCTCTTTATAGCTAACAGCTATTGAGTGCTTGCCATGTGGCAAGAGCTGTTGCAACTCAGTCATCACAATCACCTTGTAAGGTTAAGTACTCTCATCACCCCCAGTACTTTGCATATTGTAGCACATTATACATTTTTGTTCCTGAGTGAAAGCGTTGGTTTGATGGTGGCTTGGTTGGGTGGTTGATCTTCCTATGCCTTTTGATTTCTCTAGGAGTGCTTCCTACAGGCCATCAGAATTTGCCCTGGGACTGGGGCTAGATTGAGACACACTCATGACTCAAGAAAAGGCATGTGGTTGTAGTTTGAATTTAGTAAGGATAGGATTCACATCCATTCTGAACAAGAGGCTGTCTGAAAGAGCAAGGGCTCTGGAAAGAGAAAGGCTTGGATAAATATTCCCTTCCATTTACATTTACCAGCTAGGGTTTCTTCAAATCTCCGAGTCTTAGATTTTTTCATATGTAAAATGAGGACACTAATAGTAACTTGGTGGTATTGTGAGAATTAATTAAAATGGCATGTGTGATGTGTCTGGCCAAGTGCCTGGCATATGGCACTTGCTCTACAAGTGAGAATTCCTTTGTCCTTCCTCAAGAGCAGCTGTGTAACAAGAGCACAGATCTCTATGTGTGAGGGTGTGGTAGGCAATTAGACAGACATGAACAGAGCAAGGACAATGGGGCAGGTACACAAGGTCACCAGGGTGGAAGTTCTGGGTGCCTAGCAACAGGCAAAACTGGGAAAACAAGGACCTCGCCCCCAGGGTAATCTTTCCTCCCCTAGCATATTGCTGGTCATTGAGTTTAGATCCCTCTAACTTGTTATATGGCTTGACATGTGGTTCAGATCCTCCTCTGGCATGTTGCTAGTCATGTAGGATAAACCCCCTTAGAGGGGGAACGAAAAAGGGGATGAAGCATTAAGCCCCAAGGACAATGGCATTCTGGCTCCTATCAAATACATCTAGGTCTCAGTTGTGTCTCAGCTCCAGGCCCAGAAGAGCAGCAAAACCAGGACACCACAGCTGACCTCAGGACCAGCTGCATTGACTAATGACCCCCTGCCCTGGCGCCAACCAATCAGTGGAAATCACAACCCTGAAAGGACACACCTGGAAAGCTGACCTCCCGTAAAATCCCCACCCTTAAAAGCCCTTAGCATGGAGGATCCAGCAGCTCTCCCTCTTGGGAACATGCCCACACCTATCCCCTCCCTCTCCTTTTCTCCTCCCAGGTATGTGACATTTACCCTTCTCTCTGCTAAGCTCCAAGGGCTCCTCCTTTTGCCTCTGTAACTTGTTTCCTGAGTCCATTTCTTCTACAGCTCACTTCTACCTCTGTGACTTTCTAAATAAACGCTCTCTTCTAGTTTGAGTCTTGGCTCTGAATTCTTTCTTAGCCAGAACTATTACCGAAGTTGCGGAACTGGGGTCCAGTCTGACTCCACCTGTATAACACCTGGTGCCATTCTTGCTGCCAGCCAGGGCATAAAACCAGCCCCAAACTAAAACCTAAAATCCAGTGAATAATCTACACATAGATAATGGAGAGTTGATTATACCCGAGCAGATGTTTTTACTAATGTAAAAGAAATGCATGATACCTTACTGGGTGCCAGGTACAATTCAAAATACATTACATATGTAGTAACTTAAATTCTCAACCAACTCTATAAGTTATGCATGATTGTGATTATCCCATTTTTGTGGACAGAGAACCTGAGGCACAGTGAAGTTGAGTAACTTGCCCTTGGTCACACAGCTAGTAAGTAACAGAGCTGGGATGCAAACTCAGGCTCTGAATCCAGTCTTAATCACATGTTCTTCATCTGCGATAGCTCAGAAGACAAATTCCTGACAAATGTCTTACTGAGAAAAAAAACCACGTATAAAATTCAGGTCAGGTTTATGCGTGGCAGTCCATTTCTAATGCTTTCTTTTGATGTCTTTCTTCTATATCCCATAGTGTGTATTTAAGTTAATTTGAATTTTTACCATTGTGTTTGTTTCATAAAAGATCATCCATCCATCCATCTATCCATCCATCATTTCACTTATTCCTTCAACAATATTTGTTAGGCCTTTTAAAGGCAGGACAAAGGCATGAGAAGACTTGAAATCAAAAGACCTGGTTCCAAATCGTGGTTTTCCACCACCTAGCTGTGTGACCTTGGGTCAGTCACTGAACTCTCTGACCCTCAGCCTCTTTAGATTAAACAGATGAAATAATGCCAAGGTCTCTGTGGTGATTTGATGATTAGATGAGATAGTAATGAGAGAGAAAGTGATTTGCAAACTGTAAATGCTTTGCAAATGTTATTTGAGGAAAACTCTTCCACAAAGAGGAGCCAGCCAGAAGCCTGTGCTTACTTAAGCACAAACCCCGCTTTGGGAATAAGAAGTGAATTCAATTGCTCACTGTCCTTTTATTGCTGATCTCAGCCAGGGTCTGAGCTTCAGTTGTGGCACGTGAACAAAGGGAGAAGCTTTGAGGGAAGCTGGCGTGGGGATCCCACTTCTGTAAGTGTCTCCGTGGGAATGGGTTAGATTTGTCTGTCAGCGGAGTGTTGCCTCCTTTGTGGTCCAGAATACAAATTGAAATATTACGCTATAAAATTATTAGCATTTCCTTACCCAGAAAAGATGTTAAAAACAAACAAGTGGCTCACGGACGTGGTAGAAGAGGTGAATTGTACCAGGCACTCTGCTGGCACGCTGGGGAGGAGTCTGCCTTCAGACCTCCCAGGAGCATTTCAAAGGCAAAGATCTCCGATTTAAATCATGAGGACTTTTTTTCTTCCAGAAAATTGTCTTGTGTGCCAATGTCCTTTAAATTAGCTGCTTGCTGGAGTGACTGGCCACACTAGAATCCACTAATGATAAGTAAGTGGAAGTTGAATCGATACCAATTCCTAGTCCCACTCTGCAGGGATCCTTATTCTTCAGGTCTGACACCAGACCTGAGAAGCTGCATTTTTAAGAGCTCCCAGGAAGATGCTAATTCACAGCTGGATGTGGGAACCAGGGCTTGGTGATGAGGATGAATAAGGCCTGTAGGGTTGCATATGGGACTGGTGAGTTTGGGGAACTAAGCTGGTTTTTGGAATGTCTCTGTGCTAGGTTCTATTCACCCCCATTTTTCATTATCTCCCCCCATTTTTTTAAATGAAAACTTGTTTTTAGTATAGTTTTCTGGACAATTGAGCATGCCAGTTTTGAATCACTTTAATTGCTGCCTTCCTGGTCAACCATTTCCTCAGAATATAGGGGAATGATTTTAGGAGGGTATTTGCATTATCCTTGCAACTCATGCCCTCCAGCCAGTTATTGGATTGATGTTGGATAACACTGTTTCCCTGATAGAATCTCAATGCTCAGCTCTCTACTCCTCTCCTCCCCTTTATGTTATGAATGCAACTACTGCTGGGTCAGGGTGTGCCCTGGGTGGGGAGTCCCTGCCCAGGTCCAAGTCAGAAAGATTTAAAAATAGTTTTTCCTATTCCCAAGAACCTTGGAGACAGTTGTTGATGAAGGTTTGGAAGTCACTCCATTTTCTAAGAAGCTGGTGAGAGACAGGGGCACACAGCACAGCTGTGACCTAGGGATGCAAGTAGGTTCGTTGGCCGTGCTGCTGTGTGGTTGTCTCTGTACTCTTATCTTGACAAATGACTTTGTGATCCATCAAACCTGTCCATTTGAATTCTGGGTTCCAACACTATGTGACAGGTTGCTTAACTTCTCTGTCTTTTGCTTCCTCATCTGAGAAAAGGATTTAACAATGCCCAAATTACACGTTTGGTTTGAAGCTAAGATAAGACCTGCAAGTGTCTGGTATGTAATAAAAGTTAGTTTTTGCTCAATCCAGAGCCTGCTTCTGCCTTCTCAGTTTGTACTGGAGGGTGAAGTGGAGCCTGTTGCAAGGTGAGCCCGTCTTTTTTGTTTGTTTTGTTTTTTTGAGAGAGAGGCATTGATTTGTTGTTACACTCATTTCCGCATTCATCCATTGATTCTTATATGTGCCCTGACTGGGGATCAAACCCACAACCCTGGCATATTGGGATGACGCTCTAACCAACTGAACTACCCGGCCAGGGCCAAGGTGAGTCAGTCTTGATAGGAAAGTTTATTAAGCTGAGCCGATGTGTGGCAATGCCCCTTTGTGTGAAAGGTGCTGGGATACACATCTGGGCATATCACCTCGGAGCGTATCATGTGGCAACAAAGGAAGCAGCAGCTTGGTGAATTGCAGAAGGCAACAAAGCAGGTAGTTGAAATCTGATTGTGGAAGGGGCTGTGAACCCAGGAGGGTGTTTTGGTGGTATCCCTCCCCACTGCTCCGCCCCAGGATAAACTGCATGCCAGTCAGGGGTAAGAGGGTCTCCTAATCTAGTTGGTAATATGATATCTATCATCCTGGGTAAGTTCCCACTTGCAATGTGAGACTCCAGAAGGCAAGGACCCTTGGTTAGTATATTTTGAGTCACAGACCAGTCCTTCCTATTTTATGCTTGTCTTTGAAGATACAACAAAGAACTAACATTTTGCCGTAGGGAGGATAACAACCTGAAGAAGGGCTGAGAATCACTGGGCTCCAGATTGGACTTTCTTGCTTAGGAAGAGGGTCATCCGGATAAGAACGGGTGCTTAGCCAAGAGGGAGCACGGGACTGAACTTAAGACTCTGGTCAGTGCTTCTTGAAAAGATTAAAACTTCAGCAAAGAAGGCTGAGGTCTCAGACTCTTCAAAACACTTTTCAAACTTCTTTCCTCATCTGTGCCTCCCAGTGCCCCTGGGAAGTAGGTGTTTGAAATCCCCAGTGGATTGTGGAGAATGGAAGGCACAGAGTCATTAGAAGACAGGACCTTTGGCTACAGAACGCAGGCCCCGGCTTTTCCGCCAAGCTATGAAATGGGCCTGTAAGGAATAAAGGTGAGGTTTTGATAGCATTATGATGGCATAAAGGCCAGGGGATGCAGGAATACTGAAATCCTACTCTCCTAATAAGGTAGATGCATTGGCATTGCAACAAAGAGCAATGATAAAGAGAAGAATAATATTATTTTATTTATTTATTGTTGGTTGGCCTTTTCCTTCTGGGTCCTGGGCATAAAGCCTGAGAGACCACTTTCTTCCCTTTTGATCAAATCTAAATCTTATGGATCATACTAGACTGGCTCATAGGAAGTGGGGAGGAAGAGAGAGAGAGAGAGAGAGAGAGAGAGAGAGAGAGGCAGGCTAATACCAAGGGGTCAGGCCTGATCTTTCTAAAGGTCAACCTACTACTTCTGATACTTAGGTGGAAGAGAGGTGAGAATGAGACAGAGATCTGGCCAGAGGTCCCCCACAATGAAATAGGTCCTAGACCTTCAACATGCTATAGACAAAAGAGAGAGATACACAGTCAGAACTTGGCCTTTGTACACACTCACTAGCAAATATAGCCCAACTAGAGGCCTGGTGCACGAAATTCGTGTATGGGTAGGGTCCCTAGGCCTGGCCAGCAATAAGGACTGATTAGGGCCTTCTGGCTGCCGGCCAGGGCCTTCTTTCATTCTGCGCCGCCCCTCTGGTGGTCAGTGCACGTCATACCGAGTGATCAGTCTCCCGGTCGAACTCCTGTGGGGACAATTGGCATATTAGGCTTTTATATATATATAGATAAGTGTTCTGGAGTCAGTCTAACACAAAGCAACTTTTTCTTCTTTGGGAGAAATTGGGGGCAGGGGAGTAAGAGAAGAGAAGATAGAGAGCCTTGGAACCAAATTCTTGTAGTGTTTCACTAGGTGCTGGAACATGAAGTGAAAGGTAGGGTCGTGCAGGTAATGATAAAGAGGGGATGAGAACCAGGTTTGGAGGCTGATTAGATCATGTTACTGTAGGTCAGTACTACTTAGTGTGGTGGCCCATGGAGATGCCAGTTCTTTGGCCCTATCCCAGACTCCTAAATCAGAATCTCATGGATATGGGCAAGGAATCTGTGTTTTAATACTTTCCAGGTGACTTACGTCAGCTAACGTATGAGAACCATTGGCATAATTCATGGGAAAGGAACCAAAGGGTTTCTGGGCGGGATGGGCATGGTTGGCTTTGGGGGTGGTGACACAGCCTGTATTCCCTTCATATGATGACTTCCATCCCCTCAGCTCACCAGCAGGGGTGGGTTCTTTACAGCTATGCTTTGGTTACTACCTGATACGATGTGCCTGACTGTAGCTGATTGGGCCATGCAAAGACTGTGGAAACAAGCTGAGCCAATCAAATGATCTTACCCACTTTCCCTGATTTGCAGGAAGTCCAAACTATCTCTTTCTTTTAGTTCTGCCACCTCCTCCCCTTTAGCTATCCAGACATTTCTAGATGCTTACAGTGTCCAAAGGGGCAATTTTCATGTTCTTGTCTTGAAGCATTGGGAATAGCTGCTCTCTCCCTTGTCTGCCAGACTCCCCCTCATCTGTGGCCAGTCTTGTCCTCAGGGATATGGCTGGGTGGGATCCCTGGTGTGGCTGCCCTGCCCATGCATAGTGGCTCTTCACCGTGTGAGAGACTGTGATCCGTACCACTCTCAGCCAAGAGGCCACTTCCTTCCCCATGGCTGACCTGGGCAGTCACTGTTTCAGCCCTAAGGGTTTCCCAGAGCCCCAGCAGCCTCCAGGGGGCCTGGCTCAGATCAGGAGTTCAAGGCTTGGAATCACATTTCCGTACCATCTCTGCTTTCCCTCACCCCAGTGCTAGAAGTTATTTCCTTTCCTTCTCCCCCAAATGATGCCCATTGAACCTCACAGAACAGGAGACAGTTCTTGAAGGAGAAAAAAAACACTCTACCAGATTATATGCCTTACATACACCCCTGCTTGAAGCTTAAGCCTGATTGAGTGCGTTTCTGTTACTGGAGACAAAAGAACCTTAGCCAGGACAATTAGGTTTGCCAGTGGGAAACCACTACCGCAGTGTAGATACCCGGGTAGAGGTCAAAGACCTGATGAGCAACAATTTTCCCATCCAGATGAGGGAGGAGCGTGGCCTGAGCTAGAGTAGTGCCAGTAGAGATGGAGATAGGTGAATAGACCTGTAACACATGTAGATGTTAAGATCAGCAGAACATGGAAGAGGGAGAGTGGGCTGCAGGATCTCACGAGGTTCCTGCCTTGAGTGTCTGAGTGAATGATGCAGCCTTTCTCTTGGACAGGAACACAAGGGCAGAAACCACAGGACTATGAACACTGTGGCCATCAAATGGTAATGACAGAGGTCAATGGTAATATCAGGGTGTGACCAAAGTAGTTTCACTTGCCCCAGAACCAACAGAGAATGTTTTTTTTTTTTTTTTTTATTACCCCAGGTTTTCTATGCGCCTCATTCTCTCTGTACTCATGTCTCTTCCCTCACTGGGTTTCTCATTTTCCTTGCTCCTCTGTCTGACCTACCCTATACTTCTCTCTCTCCTTTGCTCTATTATTTCCCTTTCTTTTTCCACTCGACCTGGTCCTCTTCACTTAACCTATAAATATGAAATGAAAGTACTGTACACTTCTAGAAGTTATATATTTGTGGCATGAATCTTATGCTCTATGTTCTGAATTTAAAAACAGTGTCATTTAAATTACCTAATTACAGTGTTCATTCCTATATAGACTCCATGCAACCTTAAAAATGAAAGGTGGATCCAATTAATGCTTATTTTCATTTTTCAGGTTCCCCAGCTGGGGATTAAGTAATATGTGCCCTGTGAATCTGCTTCTTGTACCTATTACTGCCATTTCCTTCATTACAGATGGCCCCCCAAACACCCATTTCCCATTGGCTCCAGTTGTTCAAGATAGTAAAACTGCACATAAAAAAAGTCAGCTTTTAAAAAATAGCTTAGATCTGGAAGGAAATCAAGTGAACCACTGAGTTGCCTCATCAACAACAGATATTCTTTATATCCCTTCCGATTGCGAGGCCCTGATACATAGGTCAAGAACTGTCACAGGACAGGACAGCAGCATCCTTTTATTGTTCCCTTGTGATTTATCTATTCAGTCCAATTCGGTTGTACAAACACTCATTAGACACCGATTAAGTGTTAGAAATTTGCATTGTGCGGCCACTTTTAAGCAGCAGACAACCTTCCCATTTAGCCCACACATTCCCGAGCTTCCGAGCTGTGCCCAAGGAGTAAACAGGAAAGGGGATATTAGTGCTGGGCAGTGCACAGGGATGAACACAGGCTGAGCATCACATCGCCACGTGCGGGGTTGGGTGCATTCCAGCATCACAGCTTAATCATCACAGCAATATCCTAAGGTAGCCATAGGTGTTGTTATTCCCACTTCACTGATGGGGAAACTGAGGCTTGGAAAAGTTTAATGAATTGCAACACAAGTAGTAATCACTTTTTTTAGGCTCTCTCTCTCTCACTTTTTAAAAAGTCCTCACCCAAAGGATATTTTTCCATTGATATTTATTTTAAATTATTATTTTTAAAATATATTTTTATTGATTTCAGAGGGGAAGGGAGAGGGAGAGAGATAGAAACATCAATGATGAGAGAGAATCATTGATCGGCTGCCTCCTACACACCCCACACTGGGGTTCCAGCCCACAACTTGGGCATGTGCCCTGACCAGGAATGGAACCATGACCTCCTGGTTCGATTCCATGAACTCCTAGGTTGACCATTGAGCCACACCAGCTGGGCTCCATTGATTTTTAGAGAGAGTGGAAAAGAGAGGGAAAGAGAGAGAGAAGAGAGAGAGAGAGAGAGAGAGAGAGAGAGAAATTGATGTGAGAGAAACACATTGATTGGTTGCCTCCTGCCCACACCCTGACCAAGGCCTCGGCCAGGGAGGAGCTTGCAACCAAGGTACGTGCCCTTGACCGGAATCGAACCCAGGACCCTTCTGTCTGTAGGCTGACACTCTATCCACTAAGCCAAATTGGCTAGGGCTCTTTTTAATGATGGAAAAATATGTACAGCATGAAATTGACTGAAACTCCGTACCCATTAAACAATAACTCCCTGTTCCCCCACCCCCAGCCCTGATGACCTCTAGTCTACTTTCTAATCACTGTTGTTCTAAGTGATACTTAGCTGGCATCAGAGGAAGGGGGCAGAATGCAGTGGTTATGAACCTTAGGTTCAAAGCTTGTCTTCCTTGGGCTTATTAATTATTTTTGTACCCTCATTGCAAAAAAAAAAATTTTTTCATTTCAAGTAGAAGAGGCAAGATTTCAGCTGGATTTTGAGGGCTAGGAAAACTAGGTGACTTACCACATTGCGGACCAGTAGTTACCACATTGCGGACCAGTAGTTTTATTGCTAGCTTTACCCAGTGGCCAGATAAGTTTCTATTGATCGAGTACAAAAAACGTTTTACATAAATGCCCATTGCATTTTGAAGTTATTTATTCCATGTTCTTACAAACTTACAAGCTAATATCTTTTTAAAGTGTGATACTTTGTAAAACACTGTGTAATATGAAGTGATAATTCTTGTGATCCGTCCGCAATGTGTTAATATGTAGAAAATGAATAATTGTCTGCAAAATATGAAAGAATACAGGAGGACCTTTCTGATGGAAATTACAAGGACATGCATTAGTTATGAAAAGAAATAATAAGGGTCTTTTCACCTTAGGAAAGGATCCCAAAGTGTAGGTCATGGGTCTGGTTGCTGAAAAGGAAAAAAACTTAATATGCAAACATTCACACACAGATACAAACACACAGGACTCTGACTCTGACTCTCTCTCTCTCTCTCTCTCTCTCTCTCTCTCTCTCTCTCTCTCTCTCATTCAGGACAAATATATAGCTTAAAATATTGGTGCTGATTCTGTGCCAATCCAAGGAGAAGGAACTTGAATTATCGGCAAAACAACTAAAAAGTGAGGTTTTGCTTGACAGAACGCGTAGACAGCTGAATCTAATGCAAATGTGCATCCAAGCCCCTCAGAGGGGTGGCTGAAAATGTGCCATGACCCAGACTATCTCCCAAGTCATAACACCATAGGACCAGCTAGTCGGAAGTGTCTAGGGATACAATGATGTTCCTTGCCAAATGCTCTGGCCTGGGCCATTGAAACCTGGCTACACCTCCATCTGCTAGAAGAAGCTTTAGGGAGAAACTGATCTAGGGGTTACCCCTTATTAGCCAAGTGACCTTGAGCAAATAATTGTACCTCTGAGCCAGGATAATAATACCTACTGCTTAATGCAGGCATGGGATTAGAGAGGTAATTTATGTGAACAGTACTTGGCCACTGCCTGGCACTAAGAATACGGTCAAGAAGTTACACTTTCTTCTCTTAGTGACAGCAATAGCTGCCTTAAAAAATAAAAATAAAAGCATTCCCCATTTTTCAGAATTACCAATCATTTTCTTGACAAGCTACAGAGGAAGCATTATTTTCCCGATTTTTTGCAGATGGGGAAACTGAATCTCTGAGAACTTAAGTAATGGCCAGTCACAGCCAGTCAACGGCAGGACTAGAACTTGAACACGGGCAATGCAATCTTCCTCACTCCGTCTTCCCACCAGCCTTCCTTCATCTTTCCTTCCTCCCAATGCCAAGCCTGGCCTTGCACTGTGGGCCCTAAAAACATGCCGAGGGAGAATGCAGGGGAAATACTTCAGTAGACATCCTGACTTCACCCATTCTTTTCTGGACAGGCAAGGTTGTTGACTTTTATTTCTTACTTCAGAGTTTTGGCTGTTTGTTTGTCCCCATCAACAAGGACAAATCACTAAATCAGTGCCACCCCATCAATGGAGGGAGCCAGGTGATGATGCTGAGGAGCTTCAATGACAACGTACATCATTGTTGTTCACCCCATCACAGTGGTCGGCAAACTGCAGCTTGTGAGCCACATGTGGCTCGCAAGCTGCGGTTTGCTGCTCTGTTGACTAATGAGTTTGCCAACCACTGGGATAGGGGCTTAATCACAAGGAACAACAACAGCCTGTAATTATTGGAATCCAGAGTTCAGTATCAAATCGGGGCAAAGCTGGAGAGCCCGTCGGGATAGGGAGCAGATCACGGAGAGGCATTGGGGGACAAATAGGTCTGTCAGGAATGTCTGGTCCTCCATGGCGTATTTTGATGTTGCATATCCTGGTGTTCCTTCTGCCAGGGGGTGTGGAAGGGTCTAGGACTGAAGATTTGGGGATGTTGAGTTTACCTTCAAAAGCTGAGTCCTCATCTAAAATCAAAGCAGTTTGGGCTACATGGTCTTAAAGTTTTCTAGCTCAAAACTTTGCTTATGTCATCTTTTCCCAATGGCGTTTGTCCTACTCTGTTGGCTGATCTATTTTTTTCTTCTCCTGAACTGTGGCCATTTCCAAAGCTTCTGCCCTTGTTTCTGTGGGCCTTACTTTTCTCACAGCTTTGGGGAGTTTGAGAACTTGAGCTGTAACCTCAGGTTGTGGTTGCTATAAATGCCTTGTAAACAGCCCGCCCCATTTTTGGTTTCTTCCAGGGTTTGCCTGCCTTGAATGAGTCAATCAAAATGTTCTTATTTTCAATATTTTATTCAATAACTTCTAATTATTCTCTATTTTTCAAGCTTAAGCTGGATCAAAGGCCCATTTCCATCCACTTAATGTTTTTATCTTAGGAAAAAAATATCCATTTGGATTAAAAATTGAGAACAACTGTCATCAACTGAACTTATAAGGGTATAACTTCAGGGAGGGCAATCTACTCATGAAATGTTGGTGTATGGGGTAGCACAGAAGGCAAAATCAACATGAAGGGATTGCAATAAAGGCAGGAAAAGAATTTGCTCATATTCTAGCAATCCCAGGATTGAGGTAATTACATCATAATACCAGGAGTTATTATTGAGAAGAAGATATTTAGTTGTTAACATAGAAAATGTCATGGGCTCTGTTTTTTTCCTAATGAAGGATTCATTTGTCAGTGGGACCACAACTGGAAGTAAATCATTCTCTTTGAAAGGAGTTTGGTGCTTTTGCCAACATGATGATGTTTCCACGAGAAAATAAATTCTGTCTCTACAAAGAACACACAGCTGCTAACACCAACCCACAGCTCAGATTAGAGAAGCAGAGAGGCCACAGGCTAGCTCAAGGTTAACTGGGATCAAGTGCAAAACAGCCAAGCATCTTTTTTGCAAAGAACATTGAAAACAAGTTCTGCGAAGCCTTACTTTCACAGAACTCTACAGATGCCTTCTCAATGAAAGACACTGAAGTGGCATGTTAGTAAAATATATGAACATCTTCCTCTGATAAGTCACTAGAGAAGACAGAATTAACTGACCATCTCAGCCAGACAGTATGGTGTCTATGGAAGAGAGTGTAGGTAGGACCGGAAATGGTTAGTCTAAGTCACACTAGTTGTGTTCTTCCACTGCTTAGTGACAAGAGACTCACCATCACCACCCTGAGTCACTGTATGTCCTTTATCACTCACTGTGTTTAGGAACAAATCATACATTGTCCACAGTTTTCACCATAGTCATTGTCAGCAAAATTCTTTTTGATATCATTGATTAGAGGCATCTGGAAAAGATGAACCCTACTTGGTTTTCAAAGGGCCAAGGTGGGTGTGCAGCAGCTGATCAGAATGGCTACTTGTCACAGCTTCCTTTCATCAGGGACAAGTAGCCATTTTACTTATTTACTTGTAAACAAGAGACAAATTGCATTTTACATGTTGACCCTCGTATTTTAGCTGCCATATGCTTTGAGTCTTCTTTAGAAGCTACTCTAGGTACCTGTTATGGACTGAATTGTGTCCCTTCCTCCAATTCATATGTTGAAGTCCTAACCCCCAGCACCTCAGAATGTGTCTATATTTGGAGATAGGGTCTTTTTCTTTTAATTCTCACTTGACTGTGCTGGCCAGAATGATTGTATTTGTTAGGCACCCACAAAGGAAGGACAGATGTAGCCTACATCGAGCCTAAACACCTGCTCCCATATTCCAACTCTACAATCTTCCCCACCTGTTCTGCATCCCAAGGCTTCCTTCCAGCGTGAACTTGACAAGACAGTTGGACAAGTCTGCTTACTGTCTCATTCGCCCCACCTCCCACACATGCTCTGTGGGGTTCAGCTTTTAGAAATACATACTTCACATCCAGCTTGGAATGTGCCCAGGACCTCCACCTGTCCAGCCTTCAAGGCCCAATTGCTGACTGTCCGTCCAAGGGGCTCATCTTCAAATGCCTACCCTGCTTTACATTTGGGCCACACTGTTCAGGCTTGATCCCCCTTTCTCTGTTTTTTTTACAGCCTACCCGATTTTTAAATAAAAGTATTTCAGGGAGCTGACACAGGTCAGCTGACACATAAAACTCAGCAAGATACAAAAAAAAAAAAAAAAAAAAAAAAACCCACAAAAAACATGCATTTGGCATGGAGCAAAAGGAAAACAGCAGCAGAGTTATAAAAGGGAGCCAGGAATGAGACAAACACCAAAAAGCAGACTAGTCTTGCTACAGATTTGGCTCACTTTTCAAGAAACCCACTTGAAAAATGGAAACTTAACAGTTACACAGTTCTCACTGTATGTCACATGGAAACAAATCAGTTGCTCAGAAGTACAACTGTTCCTGGTGTTATCACAAGAAAGACATTTCTCCTGAGAGTTGTTAAACTGCTTTACGCGATGAATGGCATCTTTGACGTCTTGACAGTGGCCAGGTGATGAGGTTTTAGGAAAGCCCTCACAACTTGACACCCAAATTGAATTCATTAACAGTAGTTCTACGGATGCTAAACAGTGGGATTCAGGTAGCGTTCCTGACTGGTCTCCTTGAGTTTAGGGATCGGTTCCAGAGGTCTTAGAGAAGGAGAGGGAATCCATGGGCTTCTGGAGGTCCATCATGCTGTTTCTCTCAACTGAGCCTTGAGGAATGCTGGACAGCAGGGAGCGGTTAATTCAGTTTTTGTACAATGGCAAGAACCGATTCTGGGTTGCCAACTAAATTTCAGTTGCTTGCCCTAGGATTGACCAAAACCAGGAAGAAAGATGCTATTTCATTTGTCCGTGTTCGAAAGCTAAGGACCACCCGGAACACACCTGCAGGCGAACTGAGGTGGGTTTCCTGGCTGTTGGAGACCATGCACCAATGGGAAGGCACTGTGGGGAGTCTCAGTAAAAAGATACCAGGAGGTTTGTATTACAGGATTTGAGTTCATGTTAGGTGATTTTGGGGGAGCGGTCAAGAAAGCAGGAGTTTGCTCTTGATTGAGTGCTCTCAGGAATTTGGGGCAATTCTTTGATTGGGTCTCTAAATTTTTATGTAGAATATGGGGGACTGAAGCATAGCTAACACTGTGATTGGTAAGAAGTGGCAACCTTGCTTATAAGCTGAGAGAGAAGGATATTTGGTTATGTTGGTGGTATTCACACCTTGTTTTTGTCAGATATGATTATGGAGTGGGTTTATTTTTATCTCACTTTATCACAGTAATCGAGTGACCTTGTCTGACATTGCCTCCTAGCAACATCAAGACCAATTTGCTAATGCCCGGCCAGCTCCCTGCTGTCAGGGCTGCTTTGTCTTTTCCACAGTGTAAAGCTTGAGGATCATCAGGATAGGGCCCCACTAAATTGGGAGGTGGGGGAGAGAATGCCTTCAAGAAGGGTTAAGATTTTTACTTAAAACTTTGGTTTGAATCTGCTCAAATTTGCAGGAAAATGAGGGAATTGGGGCCTCCTTTATTCCATATAACAAAAAAATAATTTAACACCCCCCAAAAAATGTTTTAGGCAAAGTCCTGCCTTAGGCAGTATCAATCTTAAAAATTAATATTGGCATATTGATGCTGCAGCCCTGAATCATCTGCTCTGGCTGCAAGATTATAATCATGATTTTTTTGTTACTTATTAAAAATATAACTCCTTTAAAAAACTGAACTTTACATTAACCATTAACTCAGAAATGATCAATATACTATTATTATACAAAGTTTATAAAACAAAGAGGAAAAAGTCTCATAGTCCTTATTAGTCTAACTCAACTATTGTCCTCTTTTGTTTTTTCCATCTTTTTATGTACATTTTAAAACATATTTAATCATACTGCACAGAGTTTCATAAGCTGCTGTTTCACTTTATAATGTACAGTCTCACCTTACATCTGTGCTTTTCCAATAACCGCTGAATCATTTTAATGATGGTTTTTAATGGCTATATAACATTTCATATAAACTTATCATTTTCTTAGTTACACTTTTACTGTGGAAATGTGTAATTTTTTTATTTTTCTGTTTTAAATAGCACTAGAATAAAGATTTTTTTTTTCAAGCTATAGGCTTCTCTTTTAAAATAACTGTTCTTTCTACTTAGAAACTTTCAAGATTTTCTCTTTACCTTTGTCTGGAGCTTGGGAATTTAGCCAAAATATGGATAAAAGCTCTTCTTTTTTCAATAATTTTGCCTGAAATCCATTAGGCTCTTTTGAGCTGAAACTCAAAACATTTTTCAGGAAATTTTTAAAAATTTTGTTTCTTCTCTATCTCTTCCCTTATTTCTTCTTTTCTTCTATGGCTCCTGTTATCCACGTTAGTTTCCTGTCCAGGTCTCTTTTCCTTTCCCTCATGATCTTTGGTTTTACTTATTTCTCCCTTTTGATTTTTTTCCAGGCCACTGAATTTGAGTATCAATGCCTTCTTATGGATTTTGTATTAAGTGAAAGGACAATTTAAAAAAATACATTTTTATTGATTTTAGAGAGAGGAAGGGAGAGGAAGAGAGAGATAGAAACATGAATGATGAGAGAGAATCATTGATCGGCTGCCTCTTGCACACCCCACACTGGGGATCAAGCCTGCAATCTGGGCATGTGCCCTGAACAGGAATCTAACCGTGACTTAGTTCATAGGTCTATGCTCAACCACTGAACCACACTGGCCAGGCATGAAAGGGCACTTTCTTTTTAATGATTTAGACAGTAAAGATTTTTATTGCTTATAGCCAAAATCATCCTAATATGTCACTTTTATAGTTATTATGCAGATGACTTTGCTGAACATTAGAGTCTTTATTGCTGTAACTTGGAGCTTAATGGGTAGAAAATAAAGATGAATTTTTCTTGTTCTTTCTCATGCTATGGAAAATCATAAGCAAAATTAAAATAGGGAAGAGTCTAGTATTAATTTTTAAAAAGGCATATTCATTGCAATTTCATAAATCATGTAGAGATATTACAGATCTGTGCATTTAAAAATGATTTGTGGGAATAGATGTAGCAGAATATTTCTACTTTAAAATGGGGTAACATTTGTAATTGGTTACATAGATTTATTTGGCTTTGATTTTTTTTAAGGTTTTAGGCAAAAGCTATTTGTTCCACATTTTATGTGAAATGCATGGCAAGAACAAGATGCTGCCATTAATAACTGAATCAATAAAATACAGGCAAAGCAGACAGAGCTGTGTCAGCATCTTTAAAATAGAGACATGTCAATTCAGTATCTCAGTATCCCACTCAGAGTAGGAAGTTGGATGCTGAGGCAAGCTTGCTGGAAGTCCAGCCCTCTACATGATTAGCTATAGTATTATAGACCAAATTATAGGATTAGCTGAGGATAAACTATTATTAGACCTGTCAATATTTGTTAATTGCTGGGTAATACATACATCTAATGTTTACGCCTCTGCACAGCATCTTTCTCTCTCTCTCTCTGTCTGTCTCCCTTTCTCTCTCATATACCATTGCCATCTTGATTTTGACCTGGAAATACTCAAGTTCACTGAATTCTAGCTGGTGCCCTGAGAAGATCAAGGAACCCCTGCCGTGTGTTGCCCACAGACCAGCTGGGGCTGCACTCACCCAAGACTTGCATTTGGGTGATGCTAGTTACTCAACCCTAAACCCATGCCCTTTGGGGAACCTAATGCTCTAGTTTGCAGCAGCACTGATACTTTCCATGTTACTTCAGAGCCAAAAAGACAGGGCTCTTTATAAATAGTTTGCACATACCACATATAATGATGCTAGAAACTTCTTTTAAAAATATAAAAAATAATGTTCGAGGCTGTGCCTTTACATAGAGCAAAGTTGCAAAAAGACATCTTTTCCTATTTGTCAGAGAAGGAAAACTTCCTTAGTGGACTTTGAGTCCAGCAGAAAGTATTGCCTTCCATGTGCTAAGTGATCCAGTAAAACCACTTGGGGGATCTAAACTTTCAAAGGTTGTGATGAAAGGACCTGTACACCTTTATAGCTTTCTCCTGGGAATGAGACTTATCAAAGGGAAAGGTGCCATTGCTAGAAGGAACTAGGACTCTTGCTTCATCCTCTTCTTTCTCTTCCTGCTCTTCTGCTTTCACCAATTCTTAGGATGGTGTGTGTCTGTGTGTGTGTGTGTGTGTGTGTGTGTGTGTGTGTGTGTGTTGTGTGTTGTGTGTATGTGCAATAACCACTCTCCTTCTTCTGAAGGGGTCCAGATGTCTTCCATCAATTCCCTCATATTTGAGAATTGCATTCTTGTATGATTAACATTCCTTATCTTCTCCTGTTCTATACAAACCATTCTGGTGATTGGGAAATGCTCTGATAAACTTGAGTCAAAAAAACCTACAGGTAGAATGGAAGCTTAATGATGGCAGAGATATTTGTTATGTTAATTGAAGTATCCCAAGCACTTAGAACAATGTCAGGCACAGGGTAAGTGCTCAAAATATTTGTTGAATATTAAAATAATTAATGACTAAAGATGCAAGTGTATTGGTCATTAATTAAGCAGTTCTGGAGAGTAGAAGGCACTGCTGAAAAAGCAGACTTTCCTCTGTTCTACCATCATGGGCTGAAGAGGTTTGAAGCATTGAGCAGGGTTGGAAGAATTGGTTGAAGAGAGGTCTCAGAAAACTTGGAATTTCGAGAGAACAAGGTCAAAGGAGAAGGAAAGGCTTAAAAATAAATGAACAGTATATATCATAAAGAATTAAAAGCAGGGACTTGAAGAAATACTTATACACCAATGTTCATAGTAGCAGTTTTACAGTAGCCAAAAGATGGAAGCAACTCAAATGTCCATCAACCGATGAATGAATAAACAAAATATATTGTATACATACAATGGAAAATCATTCAGCCTTTAAAAAGAATGAATTTCTCATATTTGTCACAACACAGATGAACATTGAAAACATTACGTAAGTGAAATAAGCTATAAACAAAACAACATATTTGATTCCACTAATATGAGGTCGAGTAGACAAATTCATAGAGACAGAAAGCAAAAACAGAGGCTACCAAGGGCTGGGGAAAGAGAAATGGGGAATTGTTTAATGAGTGTAGTTTCTATTTGGAATGACAAAAAAGTTCTGGAAATGGATAGCGGTGATGGATGGACAACATTGTAAAATGTACTCAGTGCCACTATTTTGTACACTGAGAGATGGTGACAATGGTAAATTTTGTTGTATGTATGTTTTGCCACAATTAAAACAAACAAACAACCACAAAACCTAATATTTAATATGCCCAGGAAGCCAAGGAAGCTCCCTCTTTTTTTCTCTTTTCTTCTGCCGTGCTACAGAGGACTCGCATCAGACAAAAATGGCTTAATCCAAGCCTCTCCACTAATGGTGTGGTCTTGATCAAACCAGTTAATCTCTGAATTCCAGTTTTCTCTTTGGTCAAAGGAGATAATAGAAATTATGATGATGATATATTATTGTGATGTGAGAATAAAAATATTATCATGTATATAAAATGCTTTAGCACAGTGCCTGACACATGGAAGGCAGGCAATAAATGGTCAATTCATAGCTCTCCCATGCTCTCCCCCATCTCGATATTCTGATCACTCTTCCCAGCATCCTCTTTCACCTTTTTAATTTTGCCTCCCATTTTGCCAAATTTGGTGTCCTGATCCAGGGTGTGGATCTCTAACAGATGGCCCTCTCCCTGGTTGGGCTCAGGGAAGAGTTGCCAAAAAGAAAGCAGTTCCTGGTCCAGTATGTGTTTTGAAAACTTTCTGTGCAGCTATTTCAACGAGGGCTCATGTTCCTTTTGCTGTGCCTCTGGCATTGCTGACTCAGCCTACATGTTCCTCAATGAATCATGGAATTCAGAGTCCAACCTGTTTCTTGGAACATCATCCTATCTCCCTTACACCAAAGCATAAAGGAACTTCCCTCAGCCCTATTATATAGGCTTAGTTTTAAAAATCAAAAAGTTCTACATTGATTATAATGAAACAGTGATTTCCTTCCTCACCCCTGATCCCAGCCATCCAGAGACAGGTACCATTAACTGCTACTGTTCTTATTGCTAATCTTTCACTCCACTTTCTAAATGATAAAACTTCATTGCTATCGTTTTTCCTTGAGCTAGACATTATCCATTGACTTAGCACAATAAAAGATGAAACTTTTATCACTTAAAAATCTTCCCCAACTATCTCTGTATTTTCCCTCTCTACATGCTTTCATTTCACAATTTTAGGTTATATTAACAGTTGGTGTTGATATTTTTAGAATACGTTTTCTTTTGAACTATAGTATTTTTATTATTTTTTTCTTGTAGAACTACTTTTTATTTCCTTAGAAATAATAATCATTTAACTTTTTGTTTGGTAAACATTTTTTCATTAAAAATTTTTATTAAAGTATAGTTGACATACCATATTATATTAGTTTCAGGTGTACACATAGGAATCACCACCAGTATGTCCGGAAGTCATCGCTCATCATGCAAAGTTGTTATGATATTATAGACGATATTCCCTGTGCTGTACACTACACCCCATGACATTTATTTTATAAGTGGAAATTTTCACCTCTATTTCCCTTCACCTTTCTCACCCATCTCTGTACTACATTCCCTCTGGCAACCATCCATTTGTTCTCTATGAGTCTGTCTGGTTTGTTTTATTTGCTCACTTATTGTTGTTTTATTTTATTTTTTTAGATTCCACATATAAGTGAAACCAGACATTATTTGTCCTTCTCTATCTGACTAGCTTTACCTAACATAATACCCTCTAGGTCCATCCACGTTGTCAAATGGCAAAATTTCATTCTTGTTTATGCTGACTAATATTCCATTGTATGTATATACCGCATCTTCTTTATCCATTTGTCCTGGTAAGTCTTTTTAAGACTTTGCATGTCTGATAATGTGTTTATTTTATTCACACATTTGATTAATAGCTTACATATAGGATTCTAGGTTAAACTAATACATTTTTTAGAATATTAAAGCCATCATTACATTTTACTAGTATCTGGCATTATTGAGAAGTCCAGTGATATTCTGATGTCAGATCTTTTATTTGTGACCTACATTTTTATTCTGGAAGTATTTATGACCTTCACTTTGCCCATTTTTCTGAAGTGTTGTGATGTGTCATGGTGTGTGTGTGTGTGTGTGTGTGTGTGTGTGTGTGTGTGTATACGCGTGTACAGTAGAATAAATCTGGCTGAATTATTTTAGGAACTAAAAGGGTTGGGTTCCTAAGATGGAAAATATTGACTCCCCAATTTTCTATTTTCATCTGAAGTCTTTCTGGTTTATTCTTTCAACAATGTAAACTTGCAGATTTCTATCACGATTAGGGAGAAAGTCATCTAGGCTATGAGAAAAATCTATGGATTTCCTATTTGTTGTATGGGTGGGAGGAGATATGAATATTCTTTAAAATGCCAAGTGTAGAAAACTAGGATATTAAATAAATGCTCCTCAATAGGGACAAGGTTAGATAAACTGTGGCACAGCCATATCTTGACATAGTTATAGCCTCTAAAATCATGATTTAGACAAACATATTACATAGGAACATGGTCACAATGTATGGCTAAGTGAAAAAATGCGGGTTATGAGATAGGTATAATATGATAGTGTTTTTATTAAAACAAACCCCCAAACTTCCTCACTGAATACCCACTATCTCCATAAAGATTTCAGCAGTAAGACAAGAGATGTGATAAGTTAATTCATGGGATAGAGTTCTTTAAAAATACAACTAAAATGTTGTATTGTCGCATCTGATACAGCTGTAAGGAAATAGTTTATCCGATTATTTTCGCTATTTATTTTCTACTTCTAATTTTTAAATCTGTATGGCTCACAGATGCTTTGCATGATTACTTGGCCAAAGGCCTACAACATCAGTTATCTAGTCCTCGGTAGCAGCCATCTCTGGCACATACACAGAAAACTCAAGGACCCTGGAGCCAGGAGGCATATTAAATGAAGAATAGAAATAAGCAAGCTGCAAACATATTTGGAAAAAACAGCATTTTTGTCTTATTCCTGATCTCAAAAGGAATGCTTCTCTCATCATTAAGTATGAAAATAGCTATTGGCTCAAGATTGCCATATATTTTTATCATTTTAAAGAAGTATCTTTCTAATCCTGATTTTCACAGAATTTTTTATTTAAAATAATGCTTAATGACTTTTTTCTTAATAAATCTTTATTGTTCAAATTATTACAGTTGTTCCTCTTCCCCCCCCCCCCATAGCTCCCCTCCACCCAGTTCCCACCCCACCCTCTGCCCTTACCCCGCCCCCACTGTCCTCATCCATAGGTGTATGATTTTTGTCCAGTCTCTTCCCGCACTCCCCACACCCCCTGAGAATTGTCAGTCCACTCCCTTTCTATGCCCCTGATTCTATTATATTAACCAGTTTATTGTGTTCATCAGATTTTTTTTTATTCACTTGATTTTTAGATTCACTTGTTGATAGATCTGTATTTGTTGTTCATAATTTTTATCTTTACCTTTTTCTTCTTCTTCCTCTTCTTAAAGAATACCTTTCAGCATTTCATATAATACTGATTTGGGGGTGATGAACTCCTTTAGCTTTTTGTTATCTGTGAAGCTCTTTATCTGCCCTTCAATTCTGAATGATAGCTTTGCTGGGTAGAGTAATCTTGGTTGTAGGTTCTTGCTATTCATCACTTTGAATATTTCTTGCCACTCCCGTCTGGCCTGCATAGTTTCTGTTGAGAAATCAGCTGACAATTGTATGGGTGCTCCCTTGTAGGCTACTAACTGTTTTTCTCTTGCTGCTTTTAATATTCTCTCTTTGTCTTTTGCTCTTGGTATTTTAATTATGATGTGTCTTGGTGTGGTCCTCTTTGGATTCCTTTTGTTTGGGGTTCTCTGTGCTTCCTGGACTTGTAAGTCTATTTCTTTCACCAGGTGGGGGAAGTTTTCTGTCATTATTTCTTCAAATAAGTTTTCAGTATCTTGCTCTCTCTCTTCTTCTGGCACCCCCATAATTCTTATGTTGGTACGCTTGAAGTTGTCCCAGAGGTTCCTTACACTATCTTCATATTTTTGGATTCTTTTTTCTTTTTGCTTTTCCGGTTGGGTGTTTTTTGCTTCTTTGTATTTCAAATCTTTGACTTGATTCTTGTGATCCTCTAGTCTGTTGTTGGATTTCTGCATATTATTTTTTATTTCAGCCAGTGTATGCTTAATTTCTCGTTGGTCCTTTTTCATATCCTCAAGGGTCTCACTAAATTTATCGGCCTTTTCTAGAAAATTCTTGAAAAACCTTATAACCGTGGTTTTGAACTCTATATCCAGTCATTTGCTTTCCTCCATTTTTTTCATTTGTGATCTGTTTCTTTGTCTCTGCATTTTGGCTGCTTCCCTCAGTTGATAGAGTGGCTTTGTGTGGTAGGTGTACTATAGGGCCCAGTGGCTCAGCCTCCCCGTTACCTGAGGTGGACACTCTTGGTGCACCCCTTTGTGGGCTGTGTGCACAGTCTTGTTGTAGTTAAGCCTTGATTGTTGTTGGTATCACTGGAAGGAATTGACCTCCAGGCCAGTTGGCTGTGAGGATCAGCTGTGTCTACAATGGGAGAACTTCTGTGCTGGAGTCACCCTTATGAGACAAGACTTGCTTCAGTGGGGCTTTGGGGCTCACTGAATCTGCCCCTTGAGTGCATCCTTTATGGTCTGAGGAGTTGTAATCTGGATGGTCCTACTCTGACCCCTGGGTACACTGGCTCTTGGATCTCCAAGGATGTGCTAATTTAGCCTCTGCCTGAGGCCACCCAGCAGGAGCTACAGAGAAATCTGCAGATTCCTCTTTTTGTTTGGGTTTTGGAGGTGCCTAGATGAGGCCCAGCTGTGAAGCAATGCAAGCTGCTGCAGGGCCTTGGGCCTTCTTTTGGATGTTCTGGGTCTCACTAACTCAGCTGCAGTTTTTTAGGCAAGTCTAGAATTCAAAGGACCAGGCCATTCATATGCAAAAGCATCCACTCTCAGCTTGGATGGGGCAGAGTCTCAGGGCGGAGCAAACAGCAATGGCTTCCTGTCAGCCCTGCCCTAAGAGGCCCCTGGGTCTCAGTGTCCCGTGGTAATCACTGCAAGCACCTCTGAGAGAAAGCTGCCCTCGAGTTCCTCCCACTGACAGACAGTCCAGTTTCTCCCCGTATGAGTCTGGGTCCCCAGAGTCTCACCCAGAACTGGAGTTCAGAGCACTCAGGAGCTTGTGTCTCCCTCCGGCTTGAAAAAGCCAGCCACGTACTCAGTTGCCAGCCCTCTCTGCGTGCGGGCTTCCGTACCTCTGCCTTTACTTCCGCAGCTCCTCTGAGTCTCAGTGTGCTTTTCTCTTTCCTTCTAGTTGTAGAATTTCCACTCAGCCAGGCTTCCTGTGGTTCTGGATGATGTCCGTTTTGTCTTTTAGTTGTAGTTTTGAAATTGTTGTGCGAGGCAGCAGTTCAGATGTTTACCTATGCCGCCATCTTGGTTTCTCCTGCTTAATGACTTTTAATTAATTTTAAAGTTTATTTTATTTTCAATTATAGTTTATATTCAATATTATTTTGTATTAGATTCAGGTGTACAGCATAGTGGTTAGACAATCATGTACTTTACAAAGTATTTCCTCCAATATTTCCAGTATCCACGTGGCACCACACATAATTATTACAATACTAGAGCCCGGTGCAGAACATTCGTGCACTGGGGGGTGGTTTGTCCCTCAGCCTGGCCTGTGCCCTCTTGCAGTCTGGGACCCTTTGGGGGATGTCCAACTTTCGGCTTAGGCCCACTGCCTGCCTAAGCCAGCAGTTGGACATCCCCCGAAGGGTCCTTAGTGCTGCTGCAGAGGCAGGAGAGGCTCCCTCCACTGCTGTTGTGCTCGCCATTCGTGAGCCCGGCTAATGGCTGATCAGTGCTCCCCCTGAGGGAGTGCGCTGACCACCAGGGGGCAGCTCCTGTGTTGAGCATCTGCCCCCTGGTGGTCAGTGCGCATCATAGCGACCAGTCATTCTGCCGTTTGGTTAGGGCAGGGGTCCTCAAACTTTTTAAACAGGGGGCCAGTTCACTGTCCATCAGACCATTGGAGGGCCGGACTATAGTTTAAAAAAAATACTATGAACAAATTCCTATGCACACTGCACATATCTTATTTTGAAGTAAAAAAACAAAACTGCAAAAACACCTGCATGTGGCCCGCGGGCCGTAGTTTGAGGACGCCTGGGTTAGGGTTTTATTATATAGGATTATTGACTATATTCCCTATGCTGTACTTTACATCCTTGTGACTACTTTGTAACTACTGATCTGTACTTCTCAATCCCTTCACCTTTTTCATTAGTTCTCCAGCCCCCTCTCCTCTGGCAACCATCAGTCTGTTCTCTGTATCTATAAGTCTGTTTCTGTTTGTTCATTTATATTATTTTTCGTATCTCACATATAAGTAAAATCATATGTTATTTGTCTTTCTTTGACTGACTTATTTCACTTAGCATAATACCCTCTAGGTCCATCTAGGCTGTCGCAAATGCTAAGATTTTGTTCTTTATTATGGCCAAGTAGTATTCCATTGTATATATTGTACCACCACATTTTTATCCACTCATCTATTGATGGGTAACTGGGTTGCTTCCATATCTTGGCTATTGTAAATAATGCTGCAATGATCATAGGAGTGCATATATTCTTTTAAATTAGTGTTTTTGGGTTTCTTCAGAAATATACCCAGAAGTGGAATCATAGGATCATAAGGCAGTTCCATTTTCAATTTTTTGAGGAATCTCTATACTCTTTTCCATAGTGGCTGTTACCAATCTGTATTCCTACCAACAGAACATGAGGGTTCCCTTTTCTCCACATCCTTGCCAACAGTGGGTTATCTTTTCATTTTGTTGATGATTTCCTTTGCTGTGCAAAAGCTGTTTAGTTTGATATAGTCCCATTTGTTTATTTTTCCTTTTGCTTCCCTTGCCTGAGGAGATAAATCAGAAAAAAGTGCTAAAAAGTGTTGAAGATCTTACTGCCCAGGAGCTCTTCTAGGAGTTCATGGTTTCAAGTCTTATAATAGTTTTTAATCCATTTTGAATTTATTCTTACATGTGGTGTAAGATGGTGGTCTAGTTTCATTTTTTTTTGCATGTATATGTCCAATTAAAAATGTTTAATGAATTTTACAAAATGCTTTTTGGACTTTTTTATTATAAGACTTGTCTTATATGATCAATTGATATGTCATATTCAATTACTTGATACTAAATTATTCTAGCACTAGAGGCCCCATGCACAAAATTCGTGCATGGGGGGTTGGTCCCCTCAGCCTAGCCTGCACCCTCTCCAATCCAAGACCCCTCGGCGATGTCCTGCGGGATTGGGCCTAAACCGGCAGTTGGACATCCCTCTCACAATCTGGGACCACTGGCTCCTAACTGCTCACCTGCCTGCCTGCCTGATCTCCCCTAACTACCCCCCCCTGCTGTCCTGGTCACCCCCAACTGCCCCCCCCACCAGCCTAGTAACCCCTAACTGCCCCCCAGGCTGGCCTGGTTGCCCCTTACTGTCCCCCCTGCGGGCCTGGTCACCCCATGCAGCCTGCTGCTCAGTCGTTTGGTTGCCCCTCACTAACCCCCCTGCCAGCCTAGTCACCCCACACAGCCTGTTCGGTTGTCCATTCGGTTGTGATGGTCACTTAGGCTTTTATATATATAGATAGCTTGAGAATTATGACTTGATCATGGTTGGCTATGCCCTTTATGGTATTGAATTTGAGTTGGGATTTTTTTTTTTTAATTTGGGATTTTTAAAAAATTGCACTTATAAGTGATGATGGTCTACAGAGGTAAGTGTGATTGTGTATTTGTGGGCATGCATACAAATCATCATTGTCCAGTGTGAAACAGGATTATTCTAACTAAAATCAGAGCATCAAATACATGGATAGAAACAGTTATAACTGCAAGAAGCGATAGGCAAATTCACCTTTATTTTTGAATAGTTTGTGACATCATGTGGAGTCACTCTGCCAACCAAAAAGCTTAGTAACTCCAACTGCTATAGCTTTCAATCTCTGATTTTAAAAAAGTAAACAGCAAATCTGCATGGATGTGGAAAATACGAACAATACCTTCAACCAGTTTGACCTACTGGCATCATGGAACACTCCACCTCACAGCAGCAGAATACCAATTCTTTTAAGTGCACATGTTACATTGTTTGAGCTATCTATGTTCTTGTATGTAGGTCCTCCTAGCTTTTATCAGATTTGTCCCTAAGTATTTCATATTTTTACGATGTAAAAAAAATTATTGTCTTAAATTTCAACTTCCATTGTTGCTAGTGACTAGAATGACAATTAATATTTGTGTATTGCATCAGTATCCTGCAACCAGTTAGATACACATTAATTTTAGTAGTTTTGGGGAGTTGATTTACTAGAATTTTTGACACAGATGAACATAAAAGTTTACTGCTTTCTTTCCAATATTGATGTATTCTTTTTTATTGCCTTATTGCACTGGTTAAAATCTCCAATACAATGTTGAATAGAATTGGTGGGAGAAAACTTCCTGTCTTGTTCCTGATTTAGGGGAAAGCGTTCAGTCTTTCATTATCAAGTGTGATGTCGACTATGAGCATTTCGAAATGCTCTTTGTGAGGTCTAGGAAGCTCTCGTCTATTTTTAGTTTGCTGAGAGTTTTTCTTTTTATATCAGAAGTAGATGCTGTAATTTGTCAAATGCTATTTCTGCATCTATTGAGATGATCATATGTTGAAATAATCTATTAATATAATAAATTATGTTGATTTATTTTCAAATGTTAAACCAATCCTGCATCTTTAAAATAAACCCCAGATAGTCATGATGTATTATTTTTTATATATATTGTTGGGTTTGATTTACTAATATTTTGTTAAGAACTCTTGCATCAGTGTTCATGAGGCAGAGTATTGACTTATTTCTTTTCTTGTAATGTTTTTGTCTGTTTTTGGTATCAGAGTTTCTTGAAATGAGTTGGAAAAGATTTCTTTTCAATTTTCTTGAAGACATTAGATAGAAGTGGTATTTTTTTTTTCTTAAACGTTTTCTAGAATTCACTAGAAAATTCATCTGGAGGGCCTAGAATGCCAGGCTCAAGAGCTTGGCCTTTGCTCTGAAACCTTCCTTGGTTTCCCATGGTAAAAGATGTCTGCAAAGTGTGTTCTGGGAAGATGATTCTAGCAGCTGTGAGGAGGATATGTTCTGACTGGGGGGGCCTAGATAGAAGCACCAGGAAAAACATTATAGTCTAACTTCCAAACTCCCTACAGATAAAACCTTGTTCAATCTTTCATAGGCTTGAAGGAATTCCCCACACAGAAGGGAAAGTGACCCCATTTAATGAAAACCACTTATCGGCTGGAAGATGCTTTTTCTTGATCGAGAGGCTAAGAGGGGCTGCAACTGTCGGCACTGAAAAACTACCCTTGGTGCCCAGGGTTTCTAGTTCAGCTGAATAGATGCAGCCTGGTATGACACTTGCTTTATGACGTGCCAACGCCAGTGTTAGACTGCAGCATTTTTAAGTGACTGGAATTTTTTTAAAACAAAAGTTATCATTTGAGGTTTTCTTTTCTGTACAGGTTAAAGGGCCATAAAAGAGACACAAATCTTTAGGACTCGCTTCTAACACAACTCAGTAAAGTTGCTGGCTCCCCACAACTGAAGATCTGTCATTTTGAATAAGCGCACTTTCCTATCCTGGGCATAGAATTCTTCATAATCCCTTCTACATTGTTTCTTACTTTTTAAGAACAATATTGCAACTTGATCATCCGATTGCAGCAGCCACTCTGAATGAGTTTATTGCATCAGCTCTCTGGAAGGAGAGGCCTGTGCCAACCAAAAAGCTTAGTAGCTCAAACTGCACAAATAACACCGTGGATTTGTTTTCAAACTGAAACCAGCGTATAGTACAAGTCCTTCTCAGCTCACGAGTGAAAATACTTCCCAAACTGTGAGTTTTATGAGAATACCTTTCCACATTTCCTTCTGTACTGCAGCTCAATGCCTGTGTATTAGTAAAGCCAGCACACCTTTCTCATATAATAAAGTGCGGTTGGGAGGGTGGCACAGTTGACATCAATGGAAAATTCAACAGATTAGGGAATGACTTGGCCTTGTCCGTATGGGCGGTGCTGTTGTCACACAACCTCGCGCACAGGGATTTTCATTGTTAACCAAAAGTCTGTGATATCAGGTGATCAGGTGATGGTGGTCTTGAGCCTGAGCCTACGGACCCGAGCTTTCATTCTGTGACAGGAAGAAGTCATCTAAGATGGGGGCAGTGATGTAATTACATTTGCACTTTGAAAACATGATTCTGTCAAAGGTTCAGAAATAGCCAACGTAAAACCGATGACTCACTGAAGTAGTCATTGAAAAAAACTTACTGTGCGTACACCGAACGCACTGTTTGCAAACTGGGAGTGCTCAAACCAAAACATGGAGTGAGGTTCAGGGTTGTGCTGTATTTATACAGTGAGAAAGCAGCCTTCAGTGACTGGTAATTAAGCTAAATTAATGACTAAACTGGAAGCGTCAAGGCTGGTCTCTGTTTGCCTTTGATTTTTAACGATACCACAGTTTGAAATACTCCCAGCTCCTAGAGTCCATCGCAATGATAAATTCTGTATACCGACTAACTAGCAAAATGCTGGGTTCCTACCATCAAAAAGCCACCAGATTCTACCTAATAAATTGAATGATTTGTGACATCTTGTGGAGTCACTCTGCCCCTCAAGCTCCAGATAATATGGGCTTGGATTTCCAATTCCACAGCCTGTAGAAGGTCTGCCGACCCAGCTAAAGAGCTCTGAGTCCCTGGGGTGCTCATGCTCTCTGGGTCTAAGCTCTTGCAGCTACTGAGTTAGTTCAGTTCAGTTAATGGATTACTCTTAAGTAAGGCCCTGTTCTGCTGCCATGTGAACCCAGATCTAGGACTGGGCTCCTCCTCCTCCTCCTCCTCCTCCTCCTCCTCCTCCTCCTCCTTCTTTTTATAATATATTTTTATTGATTTTAGAGAGGAAGGGAGAGGGAGAAAGAGATAGAAGCATCAGTGATGAGAGAGAATCATTGATTGGCTGTTGAGCCTGCAAGCTGGGCATGTGCCCTTGACCGGAATCGAAACCCAGACCCTTCAATCCACAGGCTGACGCTCTATCCACTGAGCCAAACCGGCTAGGGCTGGGCTTCTTTCTATGATTTTTCATCTAAAGCTACTCACACAAGGTGTTGTGAGTACCATACACTTTACTGAAGGACTGGATGGGTGAAAGGGTTTGCCGTGAAGAAAATGGAAACAGTCCAAAGCTACATATTGGATACTCCTGCTTTTGTCAGCCTCGAGCTCCACGCACAGCCCAGAAAGTCCTTGCACATCAGGTTGCTCCACCTTCTTCTCCCCTCTGCTGCCTCACATCCACTCCTCACCCCTCGGCCCCCAGCCTGAGCCCTCTCCTTGCAGAACGCAGAGGATTCAGTCAATCTATAGCCAACTCCCCAAAGTCAGCCTCGGACCTCCTCTGGCAAATCCATAGATTTTCCTCCTCTTGTGGCAGGATAGAAATTTAATTTCTCTGGACGTTCCCAGCCCTCCTGCCAACAGCTAGTTTTGTTTTTAAATAATCTTTTTCCCAACCCAAATTCCTGGATCGGTACAGACTGATGTGCCACTTTCGGAGAATTGGCCCCATCGGAATCTTCTCTGTCTCATAGTGGCCAGGCTCACCGAGTGCTGGGAGCACAGTGCCTGCTGCAGGGGAGGGAGCAGCCAGGGATGGCAGCACGTACCTCCTGTCTATTCTCGGCCTTGTCCTCTCTGGGGGTTACAGGATCCCGAGACGGAGGAGGTTGCTTTTCTTTCCTGAATGGAAGCAGGTACTGGGCGGACATCTGGGAAGAGGCTGTTTCCTGTTTCAAAGCTGTTTGTCAATATTTGGCTTCTCTTCAATGACCCGCATGGATGCCCTTCAGAGACTTACCTCATTCTTAATGCTGTAAAGATAATAAAAGAAATCCTTTCCTGAAGTTGTGGGTCCTAGGAGGCTCTTGTTTTTCAAAACAGTGTCATTTTCTGTTTTGTTTTGTTTTTTAAAATTATTTTATTTTATTATTTTAATTTTATTTTTGCACTAAAGCTGTTGTTGAATTTCTGACCTTTTTCTGAGAGTAATTGCTAGCTTGTGGGTAACTTAAGGCATCGCCTGATGAATGGGGTGTGCTTGCTGGGTAACTTCAGGCCGACAGTTTTTGCTTCCTCCACTGGGGCCTGTGATTAACTCTATCAGACAAGTACTCAGTGACCTTGGGGTTTGTTTTAGCTCAGAAATACCAGGATCCTAAAATGTCCTGAGTAAAGTAGTTCTGATGATGCTCCAATGCCATTAGAGGACCACGCAGGTAACAGGGGAAATATACAGAGGGTGGATAGATGGAAAATGCTGAATTCTGTCTAAAGCCATTATTATTTTTTTTTTAAAGTGCCACCCACAGAAAGCATGCTTTTAGAGGCCATTACTCAAGAGCTAGCACAGAACTCTGCCAAAATGACCCTGCCGAGAGGTGTGGCTGGAAGGCAGGCAAGGACTCCCTTTGAATGGGTGAAACACTCCACGTCTGTGGACCGGATTTATGTTCCATGCTCCTCTTTTCTTCTGGATTCAGACTTCCTTTGTTAGGGAGGAGGAATCTGGCTCTCCTTCCCGCTTCCATGTAGCCTTGTTGAGTCTTCCCACCAATGCCGGGCTGGTGCCTGTCATCCCTGCCCAGTCAGGACACAGCCAAATAGATATCCCACAGGCAAAGAGCGCAGCCGAGAGAGGAACCAGCTAGATTTTCCCAGATGTGGGGACCGTCTGTCATGACACTTTCTCCGCTTCAGGGAGACAGCCTGTGCACACAGCCCCTTCACACAACAGGCTGGAGGTAGAGTAGAGCTTTCTTCCGTCCTCACCAGCCCAGCCCAAGCCCTGGCCATCTACCTGCCCTACTTCTGTAGTCTCCTAATGTAGCTCCCTGCTTTTGCCTTTGCCTCCCTGCAATGTATTCTCAACAGATCAGCCAGAGTGATCCTTTTAAAATGAGATGTCACTCTGCTGTCCCCAAACCCTCTCAAGTTGTTCCACCACTTTAAAAAGGGTGGGTGGGTGGGAAGAGATCAACCAAAGAACTTGTATGCATATATGCATAACCCATGGACACAGACAATAGGGTGGTGAAGGCCTGGGGCCTTCTTTTAAATTTATTTTTTAAAGTAAACATTAAAAGAAAGAAGAAAGAAAGACAGAAAATCCTAAAATCTAACCATAGCCCTTGAAGTCTACATTGCTTGGTCTTTGCTGCTCCCTTCACTTCTCTCTCTTTGCCTTGGCCACCTCCAGCTACATGGCCACCTTGCTTTGTTGTTGTTGAATGAAGCCACTCCTGCCTCAGGATTCTGCCGTTGCTATGTCCTCAGTGGGCTCACTCCCACACTTCCTCCGGGTTCTTTGCTCAGGTCACCTCCTTGGAGGACTACCTAGACTACTGTCTAAAGTTTGTTGCCTGATTTGTTTTTCTCTGGATCTCTTATCACTGCCTGACCTGTTTGTTAAATGTCTGTGCTGTGGCTGACTTGCAGCTAGAATGAGCCCATGAAGGATGGAGCTTTGGCCTGTCTTGTTCTCCACTGGTTTCCTAGAATCCAGAATCCAGAACCAAGCTTGGCACATAGGAGCTGTTGAACAAGTGAATGAAATAAGGACAAAGTGTGTGTGTGTGTGTGTGTGTGTGTGTGTGTGTGTGTGTGTGTAGGGGAGGTACCTTTAAAGGGGCTGATCCAGCCGAAACCGGTTTGGCTCAGTGGATAGAGCGTCGGTCTGTGGACTGAAGGGTCCCAGGTTCGATTCCGGTCAAAGGGCATGTACATTGGTTGCAGGCACATCCCCAGTGGAGGGGTGTGCAGGAGGCAGCTGGTCGATGTTTCTCTTTCATTGATGTTTCTAGCTCTCTGTCCCTCTCCCTTCCTCTCTTAAAAAAATCAATGAAATATATTTTAAAAAAAATAAAAATAAAGGGGCTGATCCATATACATCCTTCCTCAATGTTGTCAAAAGCTCAAGAACTTTTTGCATTTCCCCCAACTGATGTTCACACTAGGATCTGCCAATTATAAAGCTGTCCTAGAACCTTTTAGAAACTGCCACTTTAAGTCCCTTGAGGCTGGAGAAGCAATGCCAGTTGTTACCTAAAATCATCCTCCAGCATTTCTAGGCTCTTCTCAGGAAATCAAGCTATTTGCTTGGGGTCAGGTAAAAGGCAAATTTGTTTTTAGTTTTAAAGAACTAATCCTTGGTAAATTTCACATGTAAGTAGGCAGATTTAAGGAAAGATAAATGACTATGGGTTTAAAGCATACTCTGTCCTTAATGAACCAGTAGTCAAAAATGCCTCTGAACTAGAGGCTCCAGGATTCATTAAATGTTCAGAACCGAAATTGAGCATTCTTCAAATTTCCTAAATTCTGGGCCCATCACATTTGCTGAGCACAATAAATTCAAAGAGAGTGTTAACCTCACCTGCTGGGGTGCTCCCAAGATTAGGGGCTTCTCCCCCACTGATTAAACAGACCTCTCTATATAATTGGGGAACTTAAACCAGACACCTGTGCTCTTTAATCAGCGGAGGGTCACACACACGAGGCTCTCTGCAGAGCTTAAAGATGCAGAATGATTACTCGTGATTTCTTGGAGTAAAAAAAATATATCAAGTGCTAGCATTTTAAGGGGAGACCCAAGAAGGAACACTTACAAATGGGATTTAATGAGTGCAGACCCTAATCAGATCTCCAAATGGACAGAAGGAAAGAATTTATTTTTAATCCTCACCTGAGGATATATTTTATTGATTTTAGAGAGAGGGGACAAGAGAGAGAGAGAGAGAGAAACATTGATTGATTGCCTCCCATATGCTCCCTTCTGGGGATCGAACTCACAACCTAGGTATGTGCCCTGACCTGGAATTGAGCCTGCAACCTTTTGGTGTATGGGATGATGCTCCTGAGCCACCCAGCCAGGGCACACATAAAGAATTTTAACTACATTTTTTTTTTTGTAATGAATCATGATTTTTTTCTTTTGGGCACTAGAGAGGGAAATAGCAGCTATCCTTTGAGTAAAAACACTTTATGTGTGTTGCCTTTCTCTCTTATGAGACTCCTATTGAGTTAGGTGTTGTAATTTTCAGAGGCGGACAGAAATTTGGATGGTAAGCAACTTACCTATGGCCACAGCTAGTTAAGTAAGAGAGGAAACATCCAAAGTTATATCCAATTCACTGCAAAGTTGGTATTCACTCAACATTTAATCATTAAATAAATCCTTGAATTCATTAAGGACTAACTATTGAGATTTTAAAGATTTTTTTTTTTTTTTTTGGCAGTGTCTCTTGCCCTCAATTTCCTTAATTTCCTTTCACTACTTTTTTGGGTTCCCTGAGCCAATTTGAAGGTTTAACACCCAATATAATTCAAATAATTGGGAGCAATCTACTGGAAAAAGTTTCACATGGACTATCCCTAAAGGTCTCAAAAATTTAGCCTTGTTGTAAATAAATTTCAACACAGACTACTTCAGAGCTGATGAGAAGATGGAAATGATTGTACCTACTTCTCAAGGCCTGTCTTGTCCTGCTGCCCTGGGGCATCCTCCCTTTCGCCAGGCGCCACTTGTTCTCCATCCAGGGGACGGAGCTCTGGCCTAATGTCTCTTGGTCATAGCAGCTTTGCTTTTCGTTTCTTTCATGGCAGGAGCGGGAAGGGAGGGTTTGAGAGGCGTGCACAGTGGCTGCCTATGGTAAGGCACTAATGGTACTGCTAAGTATGACAAGGGGACATCTCTCATTCTTTCAATTGGGCGGTTTTAGTCCTTTCCCAGAAAGGGATGACGGAGCCATTTGCAGTGATTCAGTTGAGAAAAGGAGAAAGATCTGAGCGAAAGCGTTTTAGAAAAAGCTTGCCATAAGCGTATCAAAAATAAACTTTTATTTAAGTTAAATGTACAGTTCATTAACGAAAGAAGAACATTTATCCACAGGTCCCCAGGCCTGGGTGCGTTCCGACAGGTACCTCTGGAGTTCCGAAGCTCCTGAGCGTGACCATTGGGTTGCACGTACGGCACCTTTTAGTATCAAGTGCAATTTTTAAAAGGGCACGATAGTTTCTCCAAAGCCAGTCATTATGTTCAAAGAATTCTTTTCTCCCTGTGTAAATGGAGAAATACCGAGGTCTCTGGGGCTAGATTCCATAATATCTAAAATCAAGTCCTGGAGCTACAGCACCATCACTTACTGACACAAGTCACAACTTTCCTGTCTTCTTGGGCAAGTCTCTCTTTTGAAAGTCCTAACATTTAAGGTTTGCTCTCTTACAGCTTGTTCCCCCCAATATTTTATACACAGGAATGATGTTGCATGCCTACAAACTCCTTTAGGGACTCTTTCTTTTCTACTTTGTTAATCCTCGCCCGAGGATATTTTTTTTCCATTGATTTTTAGGGAGAGTGGAAGAGGGAGGGAAAGACAGAGAGAAACCTCGATGTGAGAGGAAAAAACCCGGGGCCCTTTGGTCCACAGGCCGACGCTCTATCCACTGAGCCAAACTGGCTAGGGCTTTCTTTTCTACTTTGCAATCTAATATTCTACTTCTGCTTCACATAGATGGCAAAGGAAAAGAATTTTGGAACTTGTGGTCTCTTATAGGCATGACAGGTAACCAACCTGATGAAGAACGCTAGCCTGGTACGCTTGCACACCGCCGCAGTGGAAGCCAGCCGTAAGGGCCCAGAGACACCCGAGGAAGCGCTGCAGCATCCCGAGGTCAGCAGCCACGGGGACTCGGCAAACAGACAAGGTGACATCCAACTTCCCCTTGGACACAGTACTGCCCCTTTCTCTGAGAGGAGACGACAACAAGCACACAGGGTATGAAATCACATGTTATTTGTAGCCTCAGTTTTCACATCGAAAGAATACTTACCTACTCAGGGTGTTGTGAAGATCAACACGAGAGCATTTATTTAGCCTGTTATTAAGCACGTGGTAAAAAGCGGAGGGAGACTGCAAATATTTGCTTCCATGTCTCAGGCTGTAACCTCAAAAGGCTGAGGCAGAGCCATCCCAACCGTTTCTGGGGTTTAAACCACGCAGTCCTTTAAGACCTTCTAACTATACAAAAGTGATATCACACTTCCATTTCAGACTTCAATCTCGTCGGACAGGCATAGTGGAAAACACTGGGGAGAAGGTGTGATGCAGGTTACCCTCCGTATTGATTCATTACCTGTATCTCTCACCAGTAAAGGCGCGTCTCAGTTTCTAGACTATGTCACAATACATGCAAAGAGAGGCATATCACTGAAAGTGATATTTAGCAGTGATCTTTGCCCTGCACCTACCAAATGCCAGATGCTGTGCTGAGCACTTCGTGTGCGTTCTCACTTAATCCTGACCATGTTGCAGAAGGTAGTCCCATCATCTCTATTTAGAGAGAAAATCAGTAGCTTCCCCGAGGTACCACCTGTAACACTGGTGCAGAAGTCAGTGCTGCCCATCTCCTCACTTTTCCCTTGAGCACAGTGAAGAAAAAAGCAGTCTATGCTGTGTCACAGAGTCACCTGCAGAGCTGGCACCCCTCCCCTCAGCCTCAGTGAGCGTAGATGGAAAGAGATTGACGGGGGACCATCAGCCAGTGGTGCCAGTTTGTTCCTGTTTCTCTGATGAGCCAGCCTCAAAAATGTGAAACAGATTCAGGAGATAATAGAGAGATGGACCATGACTTAATCTGTTTCTTAGTAGCTTATCTCTGGACCCCCAAATTTCAGACAGGCCCTCACTGCTAACTCACATTCAGCTTTTCTTGTGTGAAGGTACACGGGCATGAGGAATGTGCAGAGAAGGTCGATGACCCTTCACATGAAGCTGAAAAGCTTCTGTGCTTGATTGGAGAGAAATGAGTCCAAAAAATAAGCCCTTGTTTAATCTTCATATACATTCCCCCTGTATTTGGAAAGAAGACCCCTTTGAAGACTTTTACTGCTTTTATGTATTCCTAAACTTCTACCGTGAGATCCATGATATGCCTAAAATGGGGACATACCATTCTCAGTTTTCCCAAAGAGTAAGGCCGAACACTTGATTATGTAACTGAAGGGCTCAAATTCAGTGTATATGATTTTTGTTTGTCCTGTGAGTTTCCCCATCATTAAAAAGCAAGACAAGGATTCTAGTTCCATTGGATACAAAATAATAAGCTGCTTCCCTAGGTAAGAATTCTAGGAAACCACTCCATTTAGACTACCTGATACAGGGGCACATCCCACCAGAATTTTTTGGTTGGGGGTGAAGTTAGTTAAACATTACACTTTAAAGTCTCCCATTTCTAAGTGTGAACTGAAGAGTTAGTCCTGAAAATGTCATATGGTTTTTTCTATTTAAAGCCTGTCTCCTTCTCCTCCTTCTCCTCCTCCTTCTTCTTCTAGAACTACTACTACTACTACTACTACTACTACTACTACTACTACTACTACTATGTCCATGTGTTCCTATCAAGAATAGAACACAAAAGCTTGAAAGTCATGCCAAAGCTTTAAAGCAGCTATAAGAATGTTTTCCGGGAGCAGGTTGAATAGCTGGGATTATTTCTCTCCAAATAGCTTGCAAAGGCCACTTACAATTTTGCATTCAGGGACTTGACTGAATTTCTCTACCAGGGGCCACAAAATTGTTTATTCCTTTCATCAATCTTAATAGAAATTCTAAAGTGTCTGGAGGACCCACTTTCAGTGATTTTGTGTGACAAGCTGATTTAACTCCAAGCATCCTCCTTTAGTGTTTGAAAAGCTTCATGTTTTACCTCTGAATTATCATCTTCTACAATAAATTCTAGAGACACAGCAAACTGACTCCAATACATCTCACAGAGGATTCTTGAGGTTCTTGTTTGGATATGGAAGCCCAAGACGCTGGTCCCTCATCAATGTCTATTCCATGCTGAATTGACTGGGAATATATAACTCTTCTTAGTTCAATAGAAATATCTAGTTATTTCATTTCTTCAAATGAGTTTGTTCCTCTTAAGTTAAAGTTTCTGTCCTTGGCTACTTACTGAGGAAGGAAAGATAAAAGAATGAGATGTTTTTGACTCTTTGAAGGTTGGAAAATGGAACTTAGCACCTGAAGGAACACACTAGGGACTAGAACCCAAGAGAAGATAATGGAGAATAATACTTTGTTCTTAAAAATGATGACTTTGGGCCTTATAGTTGACTAATACTATATAATACTTGTAACACTGGTATCATTAATCTTCCTATGAGATAATTTTGTATTGCTCTAATTAAAAAAAAAAGAAATCAATGGGTTTTATACTACAACAGGGTCAAAGTACCAGTCAATGAATAGTCTTCAGAGTTTAGGTATGATGAATGCTAACCTACTTTTCACTTTCATCCATTTAATCAAAAGCACAAGAGGGATCTATTAACTGAGATGATAGAAGCAACTTCTTCATCTAGAGTTATGGATATGTTGGCCTAAACTATAAGCAAGATGTCAACTGTCTTATCTATATTCCATATGCGAGTGGAATAGGAGTCAACCGTCAATCCATTTTGCTACTCATCCCTGTGTTACTGCATTGGTCATTTCATTCCCAGAGGAATTGTTACACCTTCTGCAGCTGACTCCCCACCACGATTTGGACTTAAGAGCATCTTCCCAGGGCTTCAAGCCTTGTATCTTCCTCTGCTTGCTGGTATTTAGAGAAAGAAAGTCTTGGCCAATCTGATAGAAAACTTAACTAATTCCCTGTGCTACTTCTTCTACCTAAAATCTGCTTTTCGTACTAAATGTTTTAGAAGTTGTCCCTGGAAGGAATCCATCCTATGCCAGCTGGACTGAAAAATTAGGAGATATTACAGATTCTTCAGGAAATAACATTAGAACAGTGATTTTCAAACATTAGTTTACATCATCACCTGAAGGGCTTGTGGAAACACATATTCCTGGACCCCACCTCCAGAGCTTCTGACCTAGCATTTTTAACAAGTTCCCAGGTAATACATATGCTAACCTTAACCTCTCTGAGAGCCGCTACTTTAGATTGTTCAAGAATGGTGCTACTTGTTATTTTTATTAGCTCTCTTCATGGTAGACTGGCTAGACTCATAAAGGAAGAAAGTCCTTTCCCATGCCTTACAAGACACTGGTTCTTGAACTACATATATGTAATTATAGAAGATGGAAAATGAATTTAATATGAAGAAGCTGAATTGATAGAAATCTTAGCGTATGTTTCTAGATCAGGAAACAAATTAATGAGAAAAGAAAGTTTCCTCTAAGCAAGAGGAATTCCAGGTACATGGTACCCTAGCTTTTTTTTTTTTTTTTTAAATAAATTATTGCAGAGGAAATATTTAGTAGTACCTTGTCCTTTTCGTGATGCTTATTTAAAAAAAATTAGCAATATTATAGATTTAATTATACAACATCAAGAACTATAGCTCATGTATTTAGTTAGAACATTTGATACTATTTAGACTGTTTATAGTTTCTCCTAGAGGAATAGGCATAAACCATGGTTAAGCTGCTTAGTTTAATTTTTTTAGCACTTGGAAAAAAAATGTACAGTAGTTTGAACACTCAGTCTTTGCAAACCTCCATTGAGGTCAAAGATTTCATTCACAGGTACAAAATTAGTTTACAAATTTTTTGGCAATTTCATCTTAGTAACCCGTTTTATCCTATTGCCATTGTCCCAACCATTGAAAAAGTGTACAATAATTTACATAGAAATATTTTCAAAGTGCTTAAGAATAGTGATTGTTCTCTGGGATATTTACAGGTGGCCTATACAGTGTATGTACAGGTGGTATACACTATAGCACAAGTTTCATTGCTGGAATATGGCTTTCTAGGGAAAGTGCATATTTGGCCAGAGGTGGCAATACTGTCTAGAAATTCAAGGGTTATAGGGAACCACATCCAAAGCTGAAGCAGAGGGTGGACAGGAATATTTATGAAAGTCATATAAAAACGGTCAAGTACACAAGCTTGATCCACGCAGATATCTTGATGTTCTCCCAGGCTGGAGGAAGAAAGAGACTTCCGCTGCTGGCTCGGTTACCATTCCAAATTGGGGAATTATTGGTTTAGATCTCAAAGGTTGAGACTTGTCTCAGAAATCAAGCTAGATCATCATCTGTGCTTACAATTGATATCTGCGGAAAAGAAAAAAATATGGAGTGAGCTTGATCACTCATTGGTAGCCCTTCTAATCACTAAAATGGGCCTTGCTTTTGAGTTGGCCATTCAGAAATCAAAGGTGCATGGGAGGGAAGTCAGACCCAAAATAGTATTGAGTTGTGTCACTAATGCAGTTTAACTTGAATTGAGCTGTATCTACTTGGTAGAGAGGGGAAACAGTGTGACTAATTCTGCATCTTCTACTTAATGATCTTAAGTCCTGGAGAAAAATATGAAAAGACACACGTGTGCCATGAATTGGCTACCATTCTTTGTTTTACCAGAATGTTGGAGAGGGAGTGCTCAGCACTTGTTTTGTTCAGGCTGGTCCCTAAATGAAGGCCAAATACTCCATTTGGGTTTCAACTAAAGAACAAGTGACTGAGTGAAAAACTAGCTAGCTCTACTAGGTGGGATAGGACACTTCCAAGCATTTGGTAATTTTGGCCCAAAGAATCTTGCTCAATACACTGACTTTAAGCTAACTCTCCTACATATTATATGCTAATTTACTTATTTAACAGTTCAAAAAGGAGCTACTTGGTTCATGCAAATATTTACATGTAGTTTCTATAACCAAAAATACCTCCAATAGTATAGTGATGACCTGAAGTTGACTTTCTTGTCATCCTGTATGGGGCAGGTGCTTATCAACTGACTGACTTATGTTCTAACAGGCTAGACTGTCTAATCTCTGGTATTTGGAGGTTCCATGATCCTGCTGGCTCTTCCTAGCCCAGACAGTCATAGCTTGAGTTTGAAGTCTCCTTACCAAAAAGTCTTACTGCAAGCCATGGCCTAAAAGGACACAAAGCTGACTTACTGCTGGGTACGTGTGTCCAACCGAAGCACTGTGTCTACCAATGTCTATAGACAGGTCCTCTTCAGTGGTCTTCAAGTACACAGGATTGTCAAAGTTCATGCTTTTCATGTTCTTGTGTTGCCAGTTCCGCCACATCAAGTAGCCACCTACTGCTGCCATTGCTAAGAGCACTGAAAAAAGTTAGAAGGCAACTAAGCAAGGTCTAGTCTCAAAACACAGAAATAAAATGTTCATGAATCCATAAGCGACATTCCTAAAAGTTTCATGTTCTATGAAGCTGAGATAACCAGAAGTTAGAATCTAAATGAGCAGGAGCTTGAAACACGTTCAGACGAATGGTTAAGTGTTATTCCATAGACTGGGGAAACGAAGTGTCCAGGGCCCCTTCCCAGGCAGAATGAATTAAAATTGCAGAAGCTTCTGGAGAGCTCTTCAAGGGGTCCTCCTAGTGTGTTATCTAAGCTTGCAATCCAGTAATTTAGGATAAAGAGGCCATTATAGCATAGTGCCTTAGCATTCACATACTCAATAGTAGCTTTAGAGGTTCATCTCCCTGGGTTTGAAAATTCTTCACTATTTTTAATTTACTCCCTATAAGTCCTATAATTCTTCAAGAAGGCATTTAAGCATTGTATCTCCTCTGTATGAAATACTATATATATTTCAAAGAGAATCAGAACAGTTTTCTTTACTTAAAGGGGCTTAATTGTGAAAGGGGGTAAGCCAGACTAACCATTCTGAAGTAGAAAGCTATAAGCACCCTTCATGTAATAGCTGAACATTTATCACTGCCTGTCACTGTGGGAAGGATACCACTAAAGAGAAAGGCATGGACTCTCAACTCAGTGTGCCATGTTGGGGAGAGAGTAAAATGTAATTCAGTATCATGAGATGTACAAGGGGCCATGGGAAGTATGTCTCTAGATGAACTATAAATGCCCATCTGGTATCTGAGAAGTTCATGGGCTTCACATATATAAAGAATTGACTTACAGAGGGGAAGGATGGCCCAGGCAGCAGAAGTCCCTTTTGGGGGAACACTGACCTCCGATACTGCTGTGGTCACGTTGATCCCTATAGGGGGATAAAAAGAATCAGTTTAGAAGAATCTGAACTTAGACTTGGAAATGCACCCATCTAGTGGAGAGCCTCACACCCTTGCATCCATCACGGATGCTCAGTATCTACTATGATTGTATACCAGCAACAACTGATCTAGAAGTATTTGAGAGTCACATGCTGTTATAGCCATTTCATTAACATTTCTCTAACACAAACCTTAATAAGTCAGGTCAGGCTAAGACTTGAAGCTTCTTAGTCTTTGCAGTTTAAAAGTAGGTTACCAATCGGGGCAGAGCTAGTAGTTAAAGGCTGTATTAATTATTTAAGTAATAGATACAAAGTGTGGCTGTTAGTTGAGATTAACAGTTTGCAATACTGAACCCAATACCTCCAGGAACTAGTCCACTAGTTGGTGAAATTTCTGTTGTGTTGGTATCTTTTGTCTCACTGTAAGTCATAGTAGTTGCAGTACCTGAATTATAGAAACCAAGAACCTGGTTAATGCCAAGGTTCCAGAGTGGCTAGTTGTTTAGTCCAGATGAGCCCTGGCTAGGCTATTTTAATACCATGGGAAACAGACAAATCACTGCTGAATTAAGTTGGCATGGTGGATGCATCAAAACTGGGAGAAACAGCAGTCTTCAGACAAAACCAGACACATGAGACTTTAGGCAGAAGAGCAAGCATTTGAAATTGGACAATTCAAAAAGACACACAGCCACACTTCATGACCCCTCTAAGCAATGTCCAGGCTCCTGAAAGTTACAAAAAATGCCCGTGAGCGTGGCAGCGGAGGCTCAGTGGTTGAACCAGGAGATCATTGTTCGATTCCCAGTCAGGGCACATGCCTGGGTTTTGGGTTTGATACCCCAGTAGGAGGCATGCAGGAGGCAGCCAATCAATGATTCTCTTTTATCATTAACATTTCTCTCTCTCTCTCTCCCCTCTCCCTTCCTCTCTGAAATCAATAAAAATATATTTTAAAAAAGAAAAAAAAAAGAACTGCTCTTGGAAACAGATGACCAGGCATACTAGTCTTACCCCAGATTGTCTTGCAACTACTTTCTCAGTATACGGAGCTAGTCCCTGCAGGGACTCAGGATTAAACTAATAAAAACCTCACAATATGAGCTCCTTGCTCACAACATGTGAGTTGAATTTGCCACTCAACCAAAAGCTAAGAACAGAAGACTAAAAATGTAAGTTTAAGTGTGAGTTTTTGTGTCATGCACTGGGGCTATGAGGTTTCCTGTAACCATAACCTTCTTTGTGCATAATTTCTGGCCTCTCTCTTCAGAGGAAATGTTAAAGCTTTGTTCTGTTATCTGCACGTTGCCTAGCTCAGTATTGTCATGGGATTAATCAGTAAGAGGCCTGTGAATACTTTGACGAAAGTGTCACTTATACAGACTCATCTGATGTTGAAATTAGTTAAAAGTCAACTCTGAAGTAATGCCATGAATACCTGGTAGGCAACAGTACCAGGCAGGTTCTCAAAGCTATTCCTAGAGTTAGTTAAAACAGAATTCTTAAAACCCAGGCTAGTTTTCATAGCCAGTGTCTTATTCTGTGGCCTGTTGTATGTCTGGCTAGTGGATGAAAAGTAAAAAGTCTTACTTTGGCACTCCCGGCCATTTGCCCGTAGGTTGTACCCGTTGGGACAGGAACAAGTGTATTTTGGGGAGTGATCATTAATCTGCGGTGCTGGCAGACATAGGTATTCACATCCTCCATTCTCCATGTCTTCTTCACACCAATTTTTACCTGTTCAGACACAGAAATCCTTTAAAAGAAGTACGCCAGGGCCTGTTATATACATAAAGTCCTGTTCTAAGTGCTAAAGACATGAATCGTTGGCCCCAAGGAGTTTAAACTTGTCTACTCTGTCTAACCTTCAAGTTAAACCAATACCAATGAAGACTAAATATAAGAGCACAGACAGAATGCCCTAAGGACACCAGAGATCCAAAGAAACTTCTTGGGAGTAGAACAAGAGTTATGCCTCGAACAGATGGATGGTGAGGGAGTAGGTGGAGAATGGAGGTGAGTGACCAGGAGTGGCACTAATTACTGGTCCAAAGCTCATAGTGAAGGCTCAGAGGAAGGAGATAAGCATGCTCTCCTGGCTTTATCATGCCTTGTTCCTACAAAGTGGAAGGCACTCAACTATATGGAAGTTTAAGAGTTTCATTCATTCATTTTTATGCATATAACATCCCTCCACACATACACACACAACATACACACACAGTTCATCTAATCAGCCTTCCTTTCTCAAGCTCCTGGTAACCACTAATCTGTTTATTATCTGTACTAGGGGCCCAGTGCATGAAATTAGTGCACTCAGGGGGAGAGGGGGTCCCTCAGCCCAGTTTATGCCCTTGCGCAGTCTGGGAGCCCTTGGGGGATGTCCATGCCAGGCAGGAGCCTGGCTTCTGGCTAAGTGGTGCTCCCCATGTGGGAGTGCACTGACCACCAGAGGGCAGCTCCTGCATTGAGCATCTGCCCCCTGGTGGTCAGTGTGCATCATAGCGACCGGTCGTTCTGCCATTCGGTCGATTTGCATATTAACCTTTTATTATATTATAGGATAGTTTTCCCTTCTCTAAGGTGTCATATAAATGTAGTTACACAGTATCTGTTCTTTTCAAACTCTCTTCTTTCATTTAGCAATATTAAGAGTTATGAAGTGTACCGCATTATAGCTTAGACATTGTATTTTCCTAATGACTAAAGATTTTGAACATCTTTTCATGTACTTACTGGACATGTAGAGCTTCTTTGGAGAAACATCTATTCAAATAATTTATCCATTTTTAATTTTTTATATTATTTTCCCCTTTTCCCCCATTTACCCCTTCTCTGCACTATTGTTTGTCCATGGATTATGTATATACGCATGTAAGGTTTTTTATTAATCTCCCCTCCTGCCAGCTTCCCCTTCCCCTCTGAGATTTGTCAGTCTGTTCCATGCTTCCATGTATCTGGATCTATTTTATTTATCATTTTATTTTGTTCATTAGATTCCATATTTAAGAGAGATCATGTGATACTTGTCTTTTTCTGACTGGCTTATTTTGCCTAGTATAATACTCTCCAGGTCCCTCCATGCTATCTCGGATATTTGCTTTTTTATTTTTGAGTTGTAAGAGTCCTTTATGTATTCTGGGTAATAGATTCTTATTGGCTTTATGATTTGCAAATATTTTCTCCCATTCTTGGGTTGCCTTTTCACTTTTTTTGATAGTATACTTGGAATCACAAAATTTTTAAAAATTCTGATGAAGTTCTATTTATCTATTTCTTCTGTCACTTGTGCTTTTGGTATCATATATTAGAAATGATTAACTCAAGGACATGAAGATTTACTCCTATGTTCTCTCTCTTTTTTTAAATGAATGTGCATTAGGGCCACTTGAGAAACTGGGAGCATTTTATTCTATGGATTCTAAAGCTCAGTCTTTTTCAACCTTATATCTCCAGGGCCTAGAACTGTACCTGTCACCTAATAGATTTTTTAAAAATTATTCCCACTTTATAGCCCCTCCCCTTTGGCAACTAAATTTGTTCTCTTCTGTATCTGTGGGTCTGTTTCTATTTATTAATTTATTTTGTTTTTTAGATTCCACATATATATAAGTGAAATAATATGGTATTTGTCTTTCTCTGTCTGACTTACTTCATTTAGCATAATACCCTCTAGGTCCATCCATATTGTTGCAAACAGCAAAATTTCATTCTTATTATTGCTCAATAATATTCCATTGATGTCCATTCACTGATGGACATCTAGGTTGTTTCCATATTTTGGCTATTACTAGTAATGCTGCAATGTACATAGGGGTGCATATATCTTTTTGAATTAGAATTTTTGTTTTCTTCAGGTAAATAGTCAGAAGTTGAATTCTGGATCATATGAAAGTTCTGTTTTTAATGTTTTTGAGGAATCTCCATATTGTTTTCCATATGGCTGTACTAATTTACAATCCCACCAACAGTGCATGAGGGTTCCCTTTAGAGTAAATCGTCACCAACACTTGTTTGTTGATTTATTGATGATAGCCATCTGACAGGTGTGAGGTGATAACTCATTATGATTTTTATTTGCATTTCCCTGATGATTAGTGACATTGAGCATCTTTTCCTATGTCTGTTTGCCATTTGTATGTTATCTTGGGAGAAATATCAATTCAGGTCCTCTGCCCATTTTGTTGTTGTTGTGGTGGGGTGTTTTTTTTTAAATCTTCACCCAAGGATATTTTTCCATTGATTTTTAGGGAGAATAGAAGAGAGAGGGAAAGACAGAGAGAAACATCAATGTGAGAGAAACACATCGATTGGTTGCCTCCTGCATGTGCCCCAGCCAGGGCCTGGGTTGGGGAGGAGCCTGAACCAACGTACATGCCCTTGACTGGAATTGAACCCAGGACCCTTTGGTCCGCAGGCCCACGCTTTATCCACTGAGCCAAACTGGTCAGGCCCCTCTGCCCATTTTTCAGTTGGGTTGTTGTTGTGTATTTTTTGGTGTTACATTGTATGAGTTCTTTATATATTTTGGATATTAACCCTTTATTAGATGTATCATTTGCAAATATTTTCTCCTATTCAGTAGGTTGTCTTTTCATTTTGTTGGTAGTTTCCTGTGCGGCACAAAAACTCTTTAGCTTGATATTAAAAGTTTCATTTAGATAGAACCAATCAAGTCTTTTGAGGAGACAATATGACCAGATGTGTCTGAGCATCTACACAATCCTATACAAGATGCGTCATGGGGGGTGGAGGAAGGGAAAGTTTGTGGCTCCTTTAGAGGCTAGTGCCATAGTCTTAGCAAGAGGGGATGCAGGCCAAGGGGATGTGGAAAAGATAGAAATAAAAGACTGAACATGGAAGGTTGGGAGGGAATAGGAGAGCTCAAGTCCTGAAGCTCTTTTACTAGGAAGTCAGAAATAAAATACCCCAAACTCCAGGTTTGAAGTGTTTGGTATAGAAGGGAAAAGCTCCATTTTAGAGCAAGTTGAATTGCTAACAAGCTACTGATACCCAGCAGGTACTGTGTCATGCTCCTGCCCTTAAAGTGGCCATGAAGGCTCCTGCTTCCCCCGTTACCTGATGGCTGGACGAGTTCATGATAGACAATGATGTCTTGGGCATCATTAAGGTTGTTAACTAGAGTGGCCAGCTCCGACCCAGTGAATTTATTGGCACCATAGACGGCTTCATTTTCCCCGTCTATCCAGTAGACACGATCCTAAAACAGAACCCCCACGTTAGCACATATATGTAGGATTAACACAACCACTGTCTAACTAAGGTCATTATTATTTACTGGCAAATTAATGGACTAAGTGTATTTAAGGCTGGTTTGGGATACTGGATGTAAAACTGTAAGAGAGCAAGTTCAGGTTTCTTAAAGTGCTACAAAGAATCAATATCTAACTTGCCCCAGGTTTTAAGTGACAGCAGCTTTGCAAGTCATGCCCTCTGCTCTCCCCCCGCCCTCCATGCCTGTTTCTTCTCCCCAAGGCGTTATAGTAACTCAAAGGTATACACTTGGACATGAGGCAGGCGTCTTACCTCAAATATCGTTAGCGCGAGAGGATGGGCGAGGAACTCCAGAGACTTGAGCACTATCCTCCGATCTTGGCCGTTCAAGTCCACACTGGATAACATGTGCAACTTGGAATCAAGCCAATAGAGCCGGCTCTTTATGAGGTCTAGGCAGGAAAAGAATTTCGTTGCATGGTAAGTCAGTATTGCTCTGGCTTCCATTTAAAATCTCTGAGGAATCCGATATTCAACTTTTATGATTCCTGCTCCAGCAGGGATTCTTAATGGGATCCCGCAAATCTTGTGAAATGGCATGCCATTTCGGGAAACTCAAGGGGTACCTAAGGTTCTCAAAGTAACTGACTTAAGGAATGTTACTCACATGATAGAAGTTTTAAAAGAGGCTAGCATTTTGTTGTTCTCTCCTTATGAGCCAGAAAAACTGTTATAAGCTGGCAATTCAGGAAATGCTAAGGCATCTGGGCCAGGAGTATTTAGGGTGAGAGTTCCCAAGACTCACGACTCACTGAATGTGTGTCAGATATTAGGCCCCAATGGACAGAAAAGCTAGTAATTATGCATGTAATTTAAATTCCCCATTCCATTGGTATTGCTCAGTTATTTCCATCCAAAGTCACTGCTCTAGCGCTGTCTGCTGTAGTCCAGAATTAACGAAGGAGATCAGTGAAAGCCGGGTGAAGGCTGTTGAATTGGTGGTCAACGTAGGAAGAACATACGTACCAAGTGTAATTCCGTTAGGCCATTGGATATCCACTGCCACCAGCGGCCGTCTATCAAATCCATTCATTCCCGCTTTTTCTATTTTAGCTGGCTCACCCCAGTCTGACCAATAAACAAATCTGGGAAAAATTAAACCAGAAATAAGCCTCAGTGGTTTTCGAACGAATAAAGTTGTAGCTTAGGACAAACGTTCAAAGAGTGAACAGAAAATTCTAGGGATTGATTATGACAAATAGTAACATTTCAGGCTACAAATTATGTTCTGTGTAAACAAAATTAACACTAAGAACCTACAAGCTCATTCACTATATTAATGTATTTAAGTCAGCCAAAAGTCACAGATTACGTATTCTGTTTTTATTTCTATTTTTTATTTTTTTGTGAATCCTCACCTGAGGAGGATATTTTTTCCCCATTGATTTTTAGAGAGGCTGGAAGGGAGGGGGAGAGACAAAGAAAACCATCGTTGTGAGAGAGACACATAAATTGGAATCGAACCTGGGACTCTTCAGTCCGCAGGCCAATGCCCTCACCACTGAGCCAAACTGGAAGAGCTATGTTCCATTTTTAAAAGGCTGATTCTTTCTGAGGAGTGAAGAAGAGTATCTGTTAAGTTTGATAGCAGGGGTAGCTGATTGTGTGCTGGTGAGGTTACACAGGGCCCATTTCTGATTACTGTAGGCCAGTGGTCGGCAAAGTTGTTAGTCAACAGAGCCAAGTATCAGCAGTACAACCATTGAAATTTCTTTTGAGAGCCAAATTTTTTAAACTTAAACTTCTTCTAACGCCACTTCTTCAAAATAGACTCGCCCAGGCCGTGGTATTTTGTGGAAGAGCCACACTCAAGGGGCTAAAGAGCTGCATGTGGCTCACGAGCCGCAGTTTGCCGACCACTGCTGTAGGCTTAGCTTCCTTAGCTGTTTTGTTATTTAGTGGCATTTTAGGAAACCTCTCTGTGAAATGTTTCTAGTGAGGTCTGTCTATTTCAACTGGACTTTTGGACAAGCCTTGAGGTAATGTAGTTACCAAAATCCTCACAACTCCTGCTAAGACGTAGGTTTGATCATCCAGAGCTAACCTGACAAAGCATTCCGACAACAATAACAAGTCCCTTGTGTAGAAGCTGGGTGGGTACAAGGGTTCAAATCCACCCTCTGTTGCTCATCAAATCAGAAACGCTGTTTCCTTAACTTCGACCAGCAGTCAGACTGCCATGGGAGGGCCTGTCACATAGGTGATACCATTACATGTTGAGCCAGACAATTCCTTCTCGAGGGCAGCTGATAGGTCTTGATATTTCAGTTCTACTTCAGGCACGAGGAGGGCTCCTGGCCTGTGCAGACAGCACCCAAAAGGCTACGGGATGCAAAACACAGAATACAAACCCAGACAGGGGGTCCACGGCTATGGAGGCAGGCTCTCGCAAGTCCGAGTTAAACAGGAGCTTCCTCTTGGTTCCGTCCAGGGTAGCTACTGAAATAGTCTTAGAAGCCGCGTCAGTCCAGTAGAGGGTCTTGTACACCCAATCAACAGCAATGGCTGCAGGATTATAGACATTGTCGATCATTTTAACATGTCTACCAACCTTGTCATCAAGGGAGGCGCTGAAACAGAGTAGGTCACAAGAAATTTCAGAGGTTGACGCCATCGGAGCCTGGAGAAGAGACTTTCTGCTTACAAAATGGTCCACAGCCTTGTTTGGAGAGAACTCTAGTAACACCGCTCACCGCTCCCATGATTGAGCCAGGCTGCTCACTGATACTGCATTAACAGTAGGCTATCTAGTTGCTGTGTGTGTTCTATATGCCAGACCCACTAGCTTCTAAGTGGAGCTATTTGTTTCAGTAGCCGCCATCTGAGTTTCTCTAGTTCCCCTTAAGGAAAAGCTGCACTACCATTTCTATTTGTAGCAACCATAAACGGTTCTCAATTAACTGTAAAGGGGAGAAAATAGGAGAAATTAAGATGTCAGCTGTGATAGTCTTTTAGCTGTAGACACTTTTTATTTCATAGGTGACTATTCATTTGTAACGAGGAACTGATAGTCATGGAAAAGTTAAAGAATGGGTGTTTAGCTTTACTGTTTCCAGCTAATTAGATGCTAGATCGAGACAAGAGAAATTCCTTCAAACCTTCCCAAAGGCCAAGCAATTTAGACCAAACAAGACACCAAGAATGGAACTGAAAGTTACCTGAAGATGGCCTTTTGGCTCAGATCAGCCCAGAATAGTTTCTGGGCAGCAATGTCAGCATCGAGAGCCACCGTGTTCCTTAGCTGCTCCACTAGTTGGATATATTCTTTCCTCTCTAAGCCAATCTTCCTGATGTCTCTGCGATTGGTGAAGATCAGACTTGGCTCTTTCCCTGCAAGACACGAGTCCAGTGTATTTAGTTTTGCTGCAAGAAGGTAAGGTCCTTCTAAGTTAACTCCTCCCAACAGAACAGCACTTAAAAAGTGAAGCCACCGCCCCGGCCAGTGTGTTCAGTGGTGAGAGCATCAGTCCATGCACCAAAGGGTCTCAGGTCTGATTCCTGGTCAAGGGCATGTACCTGGGTCACAGGTTCCATCCCTGCCCCATGGGTCTGTGGAGGAGGCAACCAATAGATGTGTCTCTCACATTGATGTTTCTCTCACCCTCCCTCTCTCCTCCTCCTTTTCTCCCTTCTACTCTCTCTAAGAAATCAATGGAAAAAATATCCTTGGGCGAGGATTGAAAAAAAAAAAAAAGTGAAGCCATTGCTGAACACCTCAGGAGTACTCATGCCCGAGGCCGTGCCCCAGAGACCTGCAAGTGTTTCCCGCTACTTAAGAAGGCAGTTCTGAGGTCTCAGCATTCAACAACAGGGCTGCTGGTGAATAAGTTATTTATTTGAATTGCACTCAAGTATTGGAAGCAGAAAGTAAGCAAAACTGGCAGGTATTCATGGTATCATGTGCAAAAGGAATAGACCAAGGCAGGAATCTGGGGAAATGATCTCTGTTTAACCTATGATAGAGAATGCGCTGTGATTTTAGTAGCATTGCTCTCAAGTATCTATTTTAATTCCATCTTCAATTTGGCTATTGTCATCATAGGCTGTACCTTTCCTAAAAGATACACATATTCTTAAAGATGCCAGAGCAACACCAGTCCCAGTCCATTTACCTACAGCCTTGCACACGCCAGTGGCAAGATCCATCTGATAGCCACGACTACATTCACACTTGTAACCGCCTTTTAAGTTGATACAAATTTGACTGCAGATTCCCGGATTTTGGCATTCGTCAATATCTAGGAGGGAAATTAGAATTAGTCTTGCTGTTCCTGGATAACCTACAGAGATACACTGTCCTTCCCCCCCCCCCGCCCCCTCCCCCCCAGGGTTTAGGTTCTCTTCTTTGACTCACCTCCACAGGTTTTCCTATCTATCAGCTCAAACCCAGCTGCACAGTCACATTCGTAGCCTATAACCAAGTCTCTGCAGATATGGGAACATCCACCATTGTTAACCAAGCATTCATTTACATCTGAAATAAAAATGTCGTCGAATTACTTGACAACTTATTCCAAATTGACATTTGTCCTATTAACATTAAAAATCCAGGCTATCTGCAATAACTTATCTACTTAATCTGGTCAAACTTATGATTTTTTCAGCCCATCTCCTTGGCCAGTTGGTTAAGCAGGATTTGATCAAGTTTCTTTCTGGTCAGTTATCTTTAAGGAGGTAAATTATGAACTAGTTTGTCACTGCATGGGCTCTTGAGTCATAAAAATTCACTCTTAAGTCCAACAATTGAACTTAGTTCATTAAAAGTAGTTTAGCCAGACATTATGCATTAGCCATGCTAGATTGAATGAGCGATCCCAGCTCTGTCCCCAAGCAACCCCTTCACTTACGACATTCTTTCAGGGGCTCGTCACTCCAGTCCCTGCAGTCCTGTTCCTGGTTACATACTTTAGTGATGTCTATGCATTCCCCGCTTCTGCACTTGAACTTTCCAGGGCCCAAGCACTGATTGACTACAAAGAGAAACACAGAAGAGAGATTCCATGAGTGGGTCCAATCAGGGTAGTCCCTTGACAAAGCCACAAGAAGAGGCCCTTACCATTTTTGCAGTTGACTTCATCAGAACCGTCGACACAGTCTCGGATGCCATTACACTGCCTGCTGCCATGGATGCAGCTACCATCCTCACATTCGAATTGGTCTGGTCGGCAGGTTCGAGAAGCTACAAAGGGAGGAAACACCATGGGATGAAGCCAGCCAAGTTGTCCCCAGTGGATCCATGGGAGAGAACCGAACATGCCACGCTGATGAGAACGCTACGTACGACAGTTGACCTCATCGCTGCCATCCCTGCAGTCCGAATCTCCGTCACATCGCCACTTCTTGTGGATGCACTCGCCAGAGCCACACTGGATCTCGCTGGCTGGGCACTTGGTGTGCATCACTGGCTGGCGGCCACACTGCTCCAGGGACTCATCAGACTGGTCCGAGCAGTCGGCATCGTCGTCACACACCCAGCTGAGGGGGATGCAGGAGGAGGCGCTGCACTGGAACTCGTGGGCACCACAGGACGGCGGGGCACAGTTGAGCTCATCACTGCCATCGTTACAGTCATCCTGGCCGTTGCACACAAAATTCCTGGAGATGCAGCGGCCGCTGGAGCAAGTGAACTCGTCAGCGCTGCATGTTACGTTGCCTATTGAAAGAGAGGAGGCCCCATTGAAAGTGCATCGGACTGGACCTTTCAGGACTTTGGTCCGGAAATCTAACCTGCAGATCTTTGATCATGAATCCTAGCTTTCTAGCTTAACTTAAAAGCTAACGTGCAATTATATCAATATCCAAGTTCCTGGAATACCAGGAACAGTCTCACCACATAAATGATGCAGGGACACTTGAATAAGGACAGAAATAAAGGACCAAGAAAAGAGTTGAAGACCAGAAATTAATTTGAGATGAGAGCCACAGTAGACTCTTATAGGAAGTGATCAATAACTTAAACAAGGAATTTCTTTCTGGAAGGCAGAGACTGAGTTATCTTTAAATGGACAGAGTGCTTATCATGCCAGACCACATCATAGCTGAGACGATCATGCATCAGGTACTCAGACAAATGTACACTCATGATAAGCATTATCACACGATCACCCGAAAGGAGCCATTATGTTATCCCATCATGCATGACTCCTCTTTATATTCTTCAAATGAGGATCAGGACTAACAGGTCTTAAATACTTAAGAGTTTTAGAAAGTCAGTTCGAGGGCTCGCATGACAGTCTAGCAGCCAGGTATGCTAATAATAATAAGCTAGTCAGAGTCAAAGATAAGCCAGTTTGTACTTTGATTCAAATTCGGGCCAAATGGATTAAGTCACAATTTGGTGGTAATTATGGTAGAGACCACGACTCTCTTGGGAAGCAAAGTCTAGATTTAAGAGGGAAACGCTTGGCAGCTCCAGGGCTTACCAATACATAAAGCTCAATTCCAGGGTTAAACACCAAAACTCATTGGACTAGGTGCAGTGGTATTGACCTCCAAAGGTAATTTCTACACAGAGGACGTGTTTCAGCGGCAAGCGTCCTCAGCTCACCGGCACACTACTGCATTAGGAGGCCCGTGCTCCTGGGCAGCTGTGGTTATAGAGGCCCCATAAAAAGGGCGGTAGCTTGAAAGAGCGTTCAAAACAATGTTTGTTCAACCTTGAGATTTTCCCAGGGCCTCACCTTTAAGGTGTAGCATTTATTACACACTTTCCAAGAACAGAAGCATGAAAGGGAAGGAAACAGAGTTGGCTTTTACAGGTAGAAACTGACAGAAGACAAAGTTACCCCTAGTTGGGTAGTTTTTCTTTGGGTATCTGCTAACATGATGTTCACGAACACGGCTATGCCAGTTTAACCTCTGGAAGGGTCAAAATAGAGTCTGGTTTTGGAGCTAAAAAATGCTGGTATGATCCTCAAGTAATTTATTTCAACAAGGAGATCCAATTTAGACCTAGGAATGCGTTTGCTGGCCCTATTCCCCTTCTGGGATGGCGCCAAAGTAAGGAAGGCCCATGCATTACTGTCCTCACAGAGACAAAAGCCCACACGCTTGGTGCATGACTGAGCTACTTCTAAATGTAAGTGCCTAGAATGACTTACCTTTGTATTTCTATTTGTGTAGAAGAAACACCAAAGCAAAGCCATGGCCAATGACCATGTGAACTTCTTTCAGACGTTTTGGGGTAGTTAGGAAGGACAAGTAGTTGAGCAGATAGTAAAGTCACTGAAAAGCGAGTCAACGCAACTGCATCTTCACGCTTACGTTAGCTTCCCCTGCCCACCCTTCTTTGAGCAAAAGGGTCTTTGGGATAAGCCACTCAACACTGGTCTTCTTACCACAGTTTTCTTCATCTTCTCCACTGTCACAATCATTTTCACCATCACATCTCCAGGACTCTGGGATACACTGAGTAGAATGGGCGCCACAGCTGATTTCATTTGTGCGGCATGTTCTCATATCTGTTGATGATATACAGTCTCAAAAGAGCCTCCAGACTCATCAGGGCAAAGTCGCTGCTCCTGTGCTGCTTGGAAGTGGTACACCTATGACTCAGTGGCCTGGCATGCTGGTGAAATTCGACTTACTAGTTGAAGCCTGGGTAGATCCTTTGCCAGCTCCATTGCTTAGAAGCCATGCCAACCTATGCTACCTGGCAGTACACCTGAGAGCCTTGACCGTGTTACTCCTTCAAGGTTCCGTGGAGCGCCCAGTTCTGGCTTTTGTTGTACTTGGCCTAGTTGGGTTTATTGGCTGGCCTGCTCCTTGACCATTGTTTATCTGTTGGCTATCAAGTGGTACACCCACATATCTAATCCCAATTTTATTAAAGGCCAGATGGTCTAAGACTCATGAGGCCTTTCTTCTAGGTTCCTTTACAGGCCTCCTTCACAACCTCCTTTAGATTTACATCTTGCAAAGTAGTGACATCCCATATGTTTTGACTTTACTGGGTCATCCTCTACTAAAACGTGGGGCTGAATCTATGGAACCTGTCTTTACATGTAATAGCTTACATGCCTTAACCAAGATTCTTATTACTCCCCTTGCTTCCTGCCTAGAAAATTGATATCACACATTTATTTTCCTTTCTGCTTGATTTTCTTTTGTAACCATTTTCCCAACTGAAACTTTGTTCATTGGTCCTCCACATTTGGTGCTTCAATAGGTCTCTATTGCCTGAAAATGAACTCCTAGACTTTCTTCATCTTGACATTCAAATAATTGCAAATCCTCCTCCTCTGTCACCTCATAGGCTTTTTCCTGAATATCAGCCTAAGAACTCAGATATACATTTGCTTAACTATGAAATTTCTCTTATTTAAGAACAAGCTATAAGTTCCCTACTTTAATAGTTTTAGATTACATGTTGTTCAAAATAACGATATCACCCTACTTCTAGTCACTCTACCTCTTCAGTAACAGATTTTTCCCCCCCATAAAATGAGAAACTGTGTATCTAAAAGCTTATATTTGGCCTACGGGGGATCCTTACATCTTGACTTAGCTTCCAGGACCAGAATACCATCTGCTCATATTCATCATTATCAAACATTTGAAATCTGTGCACCTAGTCAAGGAGTTCTTAATGAAGTCTGCTGGCTTCAGTCTTAAATGTTCAATAGTGAAGCTACCCAAGAGAACGTCAGTCTTGTTAGACTAGGGAGAACATTCTTTAGAGGATACTGATCAACTGTTCATGACTTGACTGAGTTTGGAGTCAATTGGCCTACACTTCAAGGGAGTCAAAGGAAATTAACACCAAGTATTGGGTTAAGCAATATTTAGAGATATGAGACACAGACGGCTTAGAAAAGTTCAAGTCTAAAGCAAGCTACACTCACGGCACTGTTCTGGGCTGTCATCAGAGCCATCTTCACAGTCGGGATCCCCATCACACTGCCATCGGCTGGGGACACACTGGCCATTGTTGCACACAAAGTCAGACTCAGCACACGTCTTCTTCTCTACAAAAGTTTATTTGCAGGGTTAAAGTTGAAGTCCCTTACCCAAGAGCCCTATAATCCCATGGGGGTAAAACTGCATTTTGATGTATTTTACTTGTAAAACAAAGCTGAGTCAGTTAGCACCCAACTGCCAATATCCAGGAGAACTATAGAAAAACCGCACCCTCCCCAGAGGACAAAGGCGCTCACTTAAGAAACTTGGAGGATACTGAAGTCAAGATAAGACAAAGGTTTCCAATTATCTTATAATCCAGGGATTCCTTACAGCTCTTGTCTATTTTATAATGTTGAGATTAAGTAATAGTTTCATTCTCTTCATGCATTTCTTCCAACTCTTTCAAGTCCTTTGTAAATTGAATAGCCAAACAGTCCATCCTATGACTGGATCATAGTATAATTGCTCTAGGGACATACCTTGACAACACATGGTGTAGAGATAGATGAAGCTCCAGTACTGAATGTTGTCACCCCTACAGGTCTATTGGGGAGAGGAACCCGCCCAGTAAGAAATAAATAGAGCTGGAATCCAAGTCCAGGAGAGGTGTTCAGAATCCAGCTTGAAGTGATTGAAGTTGCCAATACCCATAACTTGACAGCCAGGGTTAAAATAACCTGCAAGGTATCCATTCTGCTATTAATTCTTACTAAGGCAGGCCTTTTCTCCTGTAATTAGGGTGACCATGCATTTTATTGTCCAAATTGGAACAATCTCAGTAGAAAGGGGACACTGTTCATTGTACCAAGAAGATAAGCATAAACCCAGACTATCCCAAGTAAACCAGGCAGCTTGGTCACCCTACCCACGAGGAAGTCAGAGGGTAAGAAGAGTCTTAAAAAGTAGCCACATAGGATATTCTAGGCTCATCCTTCTCAGACTATATTCTTCCTTACCCATGTGTCTATACCTTCCATCGGAATTTCTAGTTTAAAACATTGTTCTCTAACAAATATTATGTAATGGTAAGTCAACTAAAAGCTGACGATTTGCTGAAAATTTGAAAGGGACCGCTTCAAGACAGGGTTTAAACTAGGTACAACACTCAGAGTTTAGAGTATCCTATGAGAGGGCCATTCTGGTTTAGCTTCTGATATTATAAAGGGGGAGACAGTGATTAGAGTCAATTTCTATAACTCAAAATGAGGAATTATGATGATTCGAAAAGGGTTATTTATCTCCTTGAATTGTGTAGCCAAGGAAACAAGAAAGGCCACATTAGCTCTTAGATTCACACCTATTTCTAAAATCACTGAAAATACCAAAACCCCAGTGTTAATGTTTAAGTGATATCCTAGGCTCATGTTCTCCTGAGGTGGGGGTGGGGTGGGTGGGTGGGGAGTCTACAAAGCCAGTTGTTGGATTATTGATATTCTTTAGAAGTTGTAAAAGAGGGAGTAGGGGATGGTTGGTTGTAAAGAAACCACCTGTCTTTAAGAAGCAGAAAATATTACAGGAATAGGAAAGACTGGCTGTACTACACAGTGGTGAGAAAAAGATAAATAGCGACAGGCAGATTGCTAGAGTTAATCTCTCTCCATTCTGAGCATAGATGGGAGGGTAAGGAGGCTACTTGAACTGAGCCTTGAGCTGGATAGACAGTTTGATGTGCCACAGGGAAGGAGAGCTACGAGTTACATCCTTAGGGTACTGAAGTCACTGATTAATCAGCTCAGCCTAACACACAAGAATGAGTTACTGGGACCAACAGGAACACATGGCTTGTGGAATTCAAGCTGAAGTTGACTAAATATGCTAGTTGACATGCTTGAAAGAAAGAGCTCCACTGAAACTGTAACCAAGCTCAATATCAAGAGGTTGGACCAGAAAAATAGAAAGTGGCTTTATAAGTTTCCAGTAATTGTGTAGCTTTCCCCTTTGGAACATCTCAAAAGAAGCATATTCAGAGATCCCCTGAGCAATGCTCCCACTTTCCTTTTCTACTTTCATAACTGGGAGGTGGAAACAAATTCTGGTGACGAAATATTTAATTTTTTCCATCTTATGTGATCTTGATACACATCCTTCTCTTTACCTCTTCCAAACCCTCCTGCCATGCGGCTGGGAGTTATTTATGCAAAGACTGTTTTAGGAAAAGCCAGCGATGACCCTAAGGTGACCCAGGTTAGTTTCTACTAGGAATTGACTCTAATCATTGTTTCCCCCTTTACAATATCAGAGGCTGAACCAGAGTGGCCCTCTCCTTTAGGACACTCGAAACTCTGAGAGTGGGAACAAGTTTAAAATGCTGACTTGAAGCGGTCCCTTTCAATTTTTCAGCAAATTGTCAGCTTTTAGTTGACTTCCCATTACAGAATTAATCAGATGGTAAAAGAAGACTTCTCAGCCATGAAGAGAATAATTATTTTCTAAGAAAAACAGTGGGTTTTGCCAAATATGTAAGTTTAGACTAGAGGAAGAATTACTACTTACACCAAGAGAACAGCTGACAAGAGTGAGTTCCTACGAGTGGGATCATTAGAGAGGGAATTATAGTACCTAAGTAAACCCAGAAATAGCATAGGACTGAGTGTCTTATAGAGTAGATGAAAATCTTAGTGCTAGAATGCAAATGATGGAGAAGTGTTGCACAGAACTAATTTTTCGTCTTGAGATTGGAGAGAAGTTTCTTCCCTGAGACTGTAGAATGGACTTCCTGTGCTTCCACATAAGCTACTAGTCCATAGATTGGCATGAAAACATCCATGGTATTGCTGAGAGCTCAAGCACAGGACAGCCGGCTACAATGTTTACACTCTAACATGTTAGTAATGATGCGTAAAGAAGTTGGCAATGGTAATAACAAGATAGCAGTTGATGAAATTTACATTAAGCTAGTTTTCTTCTGTAATTTCTAGTTTGTATAGTAAAGATCTCTATATAACATCTTTTAAAAGGCCGATGACAATGCTATCACCGGCATTCACACACAACATTATTTCAGGATTTTTACAGCATAGAACAAAGGGGTCAGGGACCTACATTTGAACATGTAGTTCTCAGCTATTCTGGCTTGACATGAGATTGCATAAACAAGCATTCCTCACAATGATCTTTTCATAGATGCTGATCAAAGGGCACGATGGTATATCCCCGTTGTCTTGGGAGAGATGTCTTCCACCCTGTCTATGCTTTAGAATTAGCATCTATTATAGACAGAAAGTTAAAGAATAATTCTTATCTAATCTTTGATCTGTGCTGGCTTGTAGTTTCTGTGCCAGGAGTTAGTTGACCCCATGAAACTTTACGGGATCTTTTTACTATCTGTGACTTTCTTTTGGGGTGGGGGAGGGGGGAGGAATCAAAGCTATTTGAAAATTGAACAAAGAAAGTCTGTTCTAAGCAGTCTTCTGTCTATCTTCACTTCTGGTCCTCCCCTCCCTTCTCCTAGCTTCCTACACCAAATGTTTGCCTGATCTCAGATAAACCAGGTCCTGTCGTTTGAAAGGGACTCCACTTTATCTTCAACATTCTGTACCCAGGTTGATAACCCCATGTCAAACATTCAATTATATTCCTCTAGACCAGGGAGTACAGAATCTTTGGACTCTGGTTCAAAGGAAATCTTAGGAGTGGATTCTATTTTCAGAATCTCGAAACATTTGTAGAAACTAAGATAACATCACCACTTTTCAATGAAATGCGTAACTCCCAGTGAGGTGGCAAGTGAGACTGTCAAACTCTTGACTCACCACAGTTCTTTTCGTCACTGCCATCAGCACAGTCTTCGTCCCCGTCACATTTCCACAACAGTGTGATGCAGCGGCCATTTGTGCACTGGAATTGGGAAGGTTCACATTTGGCTTTTCTTCCTAAAATCAGGAGGGAACACTTAGCTAAGCCTGGGATATAGGGGTGATAAGTTAGAGATTCCAGTTACCCAAAACCTATGGACAGGGGTCCTCTGGGAAGGACAGCTGCAGACTCAGCAGGCTAACACATTCTAGGAGGCAGACTTGGATGGGTCTTGGGGCCGTGACAGATAGTAACTGAGTTCTTAGCTGGGCACACACCTTTTAGATAAGACTAGACTTCCCAGCCTCCCTCGCAATGAGGAATCACCATGAGAATCAATTCTGGTTAAGCAGGATTGGCATACACAACTTCTAGGAAATATCCTCTATTTTCCTTCCCTTTATTCCTTTCTGGTTCCTGAAATGTGGGCCTGGTGGCTGGAATAGTGATCTTGGGCCAATGCAGCCTGCTCAAGATAGAAGGGATCTAGATTGCCCAGAGAACATGGGGCATTTCCATGTGCTCTGGACTCACTCCTCTCATTTGTTTAAAAGTCACTTGTGGGGCTATAACCACACAGCCAACTCCTAATCCTCCAATGGCATTTCTGGTCCACATTTCATACTGTTATTCATGAATGATGCTCCTATTACAAGCAAAGTGAAGGAGATTTAGAAGGAGCAGCAGGGAAAGGGGAGACATAGAGGTTTAATACCATGGTTCCTCATCTTAGACCTTGAGGTCTGATTGCAAAAAACACATGATTACATAATAACTCCAAGATAGGATACAAAGCATCGAGAAGGTATAGTTAAGAGACAAATGAAAATCTTTTTTAATTTAGTGATGGGAGAAAAGCAAGTAAGGTAAGGTAGAGCCACAGACTTGGGTCCCATTTCTCCAAACCTCAGTTTTCTTAGGTTCAATGTATAAACATTTAACTCACACAATGATATGAACTAATTCTTGTAAGTAAGTAGGGCTCTTAGGTATTTTTTTTTTTTGCCTGGCACAGACAGCTAACATCCAGGTGTTTCCCATCATTAGCAGGCCCGTCCTTCTGGAGGATATGATGTCTTTGAGATAACAGGCAAAGATCCGGTTGCTTAATGCAAATATCCTGCAAATATTCGAGAAACCCAGTAGAGCCATGTATAGTTCATGCAGATTACTTAGGGAGGCCTTCCGATTTCCTGCCACCTTTCAGCATCTGCAGCTGTGACATGCTGGCGTCAGAACAGATGCTACAGTGACAAGCACAGACTGGAACTCTTGTGTTATGCACACAATACTCTAGTTGGCCTCCCTACTGTCAGCTACCCCCCACTGTCTGGGAGGATTCTATGCTTTGTGGCAAATTCCCAGGGAGATTAAAATTTGGTCCAAGTCAAGTTCACCATACCGGTGTGGTTATTTTCTTAGGTACTAAATGTATTTGTTTAAAACCTGCTCCCAAGAGTCTAGTTAAGCTAAGACCCAGGTAAAAAGCAGTGTGATTCTATTGCATTTCCTACATACATTTCAGACTATTCATTCACCCCACAAATATTTCGTTGAGTATAAGATACCAGGAATTTAGAAGGGGAAAACAGGGGAGAGTAGAGGTTGCTGTCAGGAAGCATCACCTGCTAGTTTTTATAGAAATACCTGGCTGCCTCCCAACTCTCCCCCATCATCAGTCTAGTCTCAATATATTCTCAATATGCTCAGGGCTGGGGTACCTGCTCCAGGGGCCACTGGCTGTAGTTCTATATCCCCACTATGTTTGAGGGCTGTGGAAGTAATAAGAATCTACGTTGAGTACTGCATTTAAAAAGTAGGAAAAAAAACAACTGATAGAGTACATAGATATAAATGTACTTGGAAAGAACAACTGGGTTATAGTTAGGATACTGTGCAGACTGAAAGGCTCTGAATTTTTTAAAGGTTTTAGTCACCCAAGGTCAAAATGAGACAAAAACACTGACATTGATATCTACACTGTCAAAAAAGTAATCATATGGTCAGACTTGGACATGGACTTAAAAGTAGGTGTCACATGATGGTTTTCCACGTCAGGGTTAGGTACCTGGAAATCTCCTTACAAATGAGTCACCTGGAAGCTACATATTTTATAGACACTCAAACTGCCTTGGGATTAAATACAAACACAGAACACCCTAAGCCTGATATTTAGTCCAATGTTCCCTTCGAGAGGGTCTCTGAATGTAGCTGTAACGTACAAGCTATCAACAGTAACAGGAGACATTAACCATTCCAGCCATGCTGCTTCCCGTGTTGATACTGAGAAGGCTCAGGGCAGACATGAGCATTTTATAAGTGTTTATTCCAATAGCCCAAGATGAAAAGGAGTGTAATTCCTACCTTTTCTTATCTGAGCTGTTTCCACTTCCCCCAGGCTTCTGCCTGGCTGTCATAAAGCTGTTTTACCATGACACACGCACAGCCCTCCATTAAGAAGGAGGGACACATGGGGTTAGGAGTACAGCCTGCTCCTAAATGTCCCTGCTTGTTTACAAAAGGAGTGAGATGGGCTGGGTAAGGCTGTCAGGCTTTATAAAGGACCCTTTAGAGAGCGAGGCGCATAAAGGCCTTAAGCTTCATGGCCATGTCTCTCCGTTTCCCAAGTCCTTTGTTTCCAGAGATTGTTACTGGGCAGAAGGTGCTCCCCGGTTCTGTTAATTCCCTGCCTCGTGCAGAGCGGCAGAGCTCAGACACGAACTCCAGTGCTGAGACCGCGGCCACCCGACTGCAACACCGGGAGGGCTTTCCGTCTGAGTGTCAGAAGGATTCTGCCTTCTACCTCCGGGTTCACCTGGGAACGCTGCTGCCCAGAGGAGAGCCAAAAGCACCACGCGAGTTAAGACGCTCTTGGTTTGCAAGGCTTTGGGGATTACAGGCTTGTGGACCTGTAGTCTGTTTCCATCCAGGACAGTTAAGTCTCAAGTTCAGTATTATACTTTCATAAAGGGAACAGGATGAACTTGAAATCACGTACATCCGAGGTTCTTTTAATTCTCAGGCTCGGCGAGAGCCAACGATGCCTGCAAAAATAACCTGTGAAGTAGAGGTGCTAGGCACTCTTACAGGGTGGGACAGAAGTTGGTTTGAAGCAGAATGGCTTTCTTTTGACTTGGAGTTACATAGAAGAATTTGAAAAGGGCTCTATTGCTTTAAGAATTCCAACTGTTGGACTGGATCTAGGTTTCCTTCTGGCTCTGACACTTTGACTATGCCTACCCCTTTGGATCAGGGGGCGGCACGTCATACGCACCCAGTCACACACATGGCTACTTAAATTTGTACTGAATGAAGTGTCGAAGGATTACTCACTCGCACTGTCACTCACACAGATGGAATCAGACTATGCAAACTTACTTCAAGGGGCCCATGTCCCAGGAGCCTTGAGTATCTAAATAGTTAACTACCCAGACATGTTGGCAGCTCACTGGCTCCAAGAAACTCAGGGTTTTAATGCAAATAGAAGTCTGCCTGCCATTGTCTAAGTGTCCCTGCACGGGTTACATGGAAGAGCAATATGTAAGCTTCCGTAAAAAATGGCATAGACCTTATAATAAACACCAAGCCCCACAGTGGCTACAAATGTCCCTGGAGGGCTCGGAGCGACACCTTGGCAGGTGGGTCCACTAGCAAAGCCTGGAATATGGAGATGTTTCTGAGTATCAGGCTCAGACTGAACTTCAGCTACCCAGAGGGGCTCACATGGCCACACTGCTGGGACTAGCAGGGCCAAGCATTCAAGTCACTCACACCCCTCCTCTCAGCTTGAGCATGCGGCTGTTATCATCTCCTGGAATTTCTTCAGTCCATTTGTTTTGGCACTTCTGAGGCTGCCAAGGGCATTTATTTTTAGTAGGACTCACTTCTGCTTGGCACTTGAATGCCAATCTTTCTATTCATAGGCGAAAGCTTGTTTTTAGACGAGCAGATATCCTAGTCAGCAACGTTTCCCACAGGGAAGGTTAGTAAGAGGAACTCATCGAGAAGTCCCCGAGATATCAAGCACCAAGTTCGTGTTCTGGCCTTCAAGGCAGCCTCTGAAACCCAGGTGGAGGCCAACTAAAAATTGTTAACTACTTAGGTCCGTGGTTGGCAAACTGCGGCTCGCAAGCCACATGCACCCCTGGAGTGTGGCTCTTCTACAAAATACCACGGCCTGGGCGAGTCTATTTTGAAGAAGTGGCATTAGAAGAAGTTTAAGTTTAACAAATTTGGCTCTCAAAAGAAATTTCAATCGTTGTACTGTTGATATTTGGCTCTGTTGACTAATTGAGTTTGCCGACCACTGACTTAGGTTAATCCTTCTGATTCACTGCAATGAGTGAATCTTACAATTCAATTGCCAAACAGTTTTTCCCATTTACATCAGATTGAAATGATCTTAAGAATCATGGACAAATAACTCATTTACTTCTCAATGCTACATGGTTAGAGCTACTGATCCCCTTGTATACAAATATCAGGAAACCTGTTCAGAGAAGGAAGTAAAGCACTTGCCCAAGATCACTCTGGGAAGAACTAGAATTTGAACCTGGGCATTCTGTGTTACTGAGCATGTATGCAACGAAGAGCACCCCACTCAGGACTTTCTAGAGTGTCCTGTTGATTTATAAGTTGGCCAGTCCAATCAACTTAATCAAGAATTTGGTAGTTTTTTACCTGTCATAACAACACTATCCCACATAGCTTTATTGTGGAGATAGAGCCCTTTCTCCTGTCTCCATTTTAATATTTTTAAAAATGCTGCCAGAGTATCCTCAATGGGTCCTTCCCTAGGAGGACGACAGTGCTTGGTGTTCCTTCTGAGGACATATTGGTCAAATAGCGCAAAGGCCCTCTGATACTCTTTGGAAGCTACTGGTTTTTGGTGGGTGGTTCTCAAGCTCTCCTTTGCATCAGAATCCCCTGGAGGGCTTATAAGACACAATGCTGGGCCCCACCCCCTAGCAATTCTGATCCAGTGGGTATAGAGTGGGGCCCACATTTACATTTGTAAAGAATTCCCAGATGCTGCTGACACTGCTGGTCCCTGACCACACATTGAAACCACTGCAGGAAGGTTAGAAGGCTCAGATTCTACCTACCAGGGAAGTGACTATTTCATTTTCAGGGTTGGGATATACAGTACTCATCCCCATAAGCCCTCCTGCCCATCACTGGATGGATATTGGTGATAAATGCCTGTCTTTCAAAATACATTGGGTGACAGCCTGACATAAAGCCTTTGTGCCCATCAGGTAGGGAAAATTTATCCAGATGCCTTAATCCGCATGCACTGTAAAATGTGGTTCTAAAATCTGCCTTCCTCTCTCATGTGTCCCATCTTTGATCAGCCCCATCACTTCCTCTAAATCAGTAGTCCAAAAACGAGGCCAGATTCTTCTCCCCTGACATTTTGGCATCAAGTCCTGGCCTGTCTAAGCCCTCATCTCTCGCTTGATCTAAATTTGTCTCCTGTCCGTCTGCCTCTAGGCTGCCACATTCTGTATCCAAATCAAGATGGTGATTCAAGCAACCTAGTGCCAAGGATGGTATCACTTCCAGGCTTCCCACTGACTCTGGAATTGAGTCTAGTTTATGACCTATTCCTCCCAACTCTTTCCTATTAATTACCACCTGCCATCTGCTCTGGCTACACCAAGTTGCCCCACTCACTTCCCCAGGCCCGCACCCTCACTGCTGCTTTGTCTTGATTTGCTCATGTTACCCCTGTCTGTCTATCTACCAGGAGTGGGCCCAGATGTCACCCCTTGAATGAGGCCCTCAGTTCCGATCTTGATCAGTTAGGTATGGTTTGGCTGTGTTTCCATGGTCTCCTGTGCCCATGATACAGCTGTCATGGTCTAAGATACTCTTACCCACCGGTTTGCATCTCTCCAAATGGACATCCCCTAACATGGGGCCTGGAATTTACCTTTGTAATCCGGGCCCTGGTGTCTACAGCTAATGACTCTTTCAGCACTAGTGAGTATTCATGGATGCTCTAGTTGATTTGTTAATTCATTAATAAAGCTGCTTTGAACTATAGACTTTCCCCAAGCATTCTTCCCAACTTTTGTGAACTCGAAACCAAGTGTGACCAGCTGTTTCACTAGCTCGAGTACTTTGAAAGAATCTAGGTTATAAAGGCCACTGTTCCCTATGCCTTTGAGGGTTCCTTCCCCTCATCTTTGTGACACTTTCTCATTTAAAAGTAGACTTCTTTCAAACTTGTCTGTCAGAATGAGGGTGCCAGTGTGGGTATGTCGGCCTCATTTCCATGTGAGGAGGAAGGTTTGAAACACAGGGCAAGTTAGCAGTGGCTGACTGATAAAGTTAGAAATTGGATATGTGGGGCCCAGATTTTACTTCTGACGTGTTTGAGCGCTCTTTGGTAATGTTGGCAACAATCTGTTGGTCTTGAATTGCATCACCTCTGTAAGATCATCTGCAGTGGTGAAAGAGTTTCTGGCTTTGTCACATTGGAGTCTACGGTCTTGGTGATTTGGGGGGAACTTCGTAAGGTGTAACCCAGGTAGCATGTGGGAACTCCAGCAACTTTGAGGTGCCGGCAGCCTCTTTTATGATTAAGACTTAAGCACTGGGTCTGCTCACTTCTATCCAGTGCTTCTCTTTCACACTGTGTTTGAATCATTGATTTCTTAGGCTAACTTCCCCACTAGATTAAATGCCAGAAAGGAAGGGACAAAATACCTGGTCACAGTGTCTCCATGCCTGGTGCCATATGATAGGTGCTCAGTAGATTAGAGGTAAAGTGGGCTCAAGCAGATGTACAAAGAAGGTCAGCACTACCCCAGCACGTACTTAGTAAACCTACAGATCAGTTAATAACTCATATCTTGGGAAGGCTTCTTAGGAAAATTAAAGATTAGAGGCAGTTTATAAAATAGGAACCCTATTTACTCATAGTATTTGGGGGAAGTATTAAGTTAAAACTCATGAAGTAACTTGCAAAAGTTGTCTTTGGCCAAGGTTTTATCACCCCCTTTGCTTGGCAGCTTGCAAGACTCACTCCATCCCCCATATCACATCTAGGTACATAAAAGCTACTAGCCGGCAAGGCCAACATGGATGACCCAAGTTGGTGGCAAGATGAACCATTCTAGCCAGTGGTCCAATCTTTAGTGTCTGCCCCCAACGGTATCTCTTAAATATAAGGCCATGAATAACCTCCCTGCCCTCCCCCCACTCCCCATGCCACTCTACCCACCCATGTAGCACCTCTGAAATACAAAGTGGGCAAAGGATTCCTAAACAGACATGAAGCCATTTTCTTTTTTAAAGTAGAATCTGTACTTTGTCCCCCAGCACCTAGCAGGCATCCTCTTGCTTAATTTAGAGTCCAAAATAGCCATCAGGCCCAGGCTTTCCTAGGGAACTTACATGAAGGGGAAAGTGTGCTAACTTTAAGGTTTCACCTGCCATCTCGTTAGATCCTGCAGTGCACCTAGCAGATCTAACTAGGTGGCATTAACAATATCCAGATTTTTTATTGCAAACCCACAGAAGAGCTTAGCAAAGAGATGCTGATTCAAACTGAAAAATGCACAGAGTGAAATCGAGATGATTTTCACTTACAAAACCAGATTTTCCTAGAGCTAAGTCATACTCTGCCTTGAAGTCCTAGGAAAAGCTATCCTCAGGTTTCCTAGCTAAAAACTCTTTAGCTGGGCAAAGACATTGCCTCTGGACCACTTACCTCTGCTTAATAGGTACATCTAATCCATCCCCTCTGCAGAAGGGATTCTTGGACTCGTTGCCTTGAAAATAGTCACTGTGCTGTGGCCTAAGTACTCTTTTCAGATTAACTTGAAGTAGAAGGGAACAACTTAAGCAATTTTGAGGCGATCAGCTAACCATCTGGAGAGCAGCTGCATCAGCCCACCAAGAAGCTCTCCTAAGGCAGGTACATTTATCATAAGCATCATCGTAGACCTTCTCATAGCCCTCTGAGGCACTCAATTTCTTTTTAAAAAAATATGTTTTTACTGATTTTAGGGAGAGAGAAAGGGAGATGGGGAGAGATAGAAACATCATTGGGAGAGAAACTGCGATTGGTTGCCTTCTACACACCCCCTACTGGGGATCGAGCCCACAACCCAGCCATGTACCCTGACCGGGAATCGAACCAGCAACCTCTCAGTACAGCGGATGACACTCGATTCACTGAGCCGCACCAACCGGGCACATTTAATATCTTACAGGCTAGTATGTGAAGGCAGCTTCCCAAAGAAAGGTCAGCATCCAGAGTAAATTTAATGATGACTCAAAATCATATAGGTGACTGCCTGGACTTGATCACTACTCCCTCTATTGAAAAGGACAGCGTTTTATTCACATTCTATGAGAAATAGAAAATGGTCTAGATAGTTCATGAGTATCTATATATTTATGCTGTGCTCCAAGTCTTCTGGTCTTTGGATCAAAACCCAGAGCCATATGGCTGGGAGCTATCTGTTCCCTTGATCTTACGGCCCTGCTCTACTCTAGGAGTTCTTGTTACATCTTAACAATTGGATGCTCCTCCTGAAACAGAAGGGCTCGTAACTACTTTTCAGATTTTCCAGAATGATAAAAACCACTCAAGTGAAATCGAGTCTGTGGTCATCCAATTGTATAAAAGGCAGAAACACTTCTAACAGACCTTCACTTCCTTCGACCATGGAGGCAGCCATAACTAACATGCAGTTTTGTTGTCCCAAAGTCTTGACTTTTGGCAGCTCTGCTGAACTTGGCTTTAGGTACCTTGTGACTCAGGCAATAAAACCAAAGAATCAAAATGACACAGAACAGGTGCATGATGGAATGTCACATGAAGTGGCCAATTTGGGGCGATTTAGGGAACAAAGCTGCTCAAGAAGCTGTCTCTACCAATACGGGCTTGCCTGACGACCCTCCCTTAAAGAGCCCTGCTCAGGTCCTCATGCTTTGGCCCAGATGAGAATTATGACCATTCCCACACCTTGCCTTGGTGCTACCAGATGAACCAGGTTTATTTCCCGCTTGCCCTCTAGGTCCATGACTACTGCCATTTCACCAACCCACCCCCCACAATAAGAAAAGTGCTGTATAGTCTTTTGCTAGTTGCTAGCCGTATCTGAATAGCTCTCACAGAACCTTTGTTCTTCTGGGCTTTGGCCTGAACAAATCTATGGTACCCAGAGCCTAGTCTTGACTCCATAGGCTGGAGGAAAATGTCCTAGAACTCCGGGGATTTTGCAGTCAGGTATACTACACTGAATTTTAATTCCTCTCATTAGCCTGCTTTAAGTTCCTTGCCAGGGTCTTAGAGCACACCTTCCCTACCCTAGAGTATTGTAGACCAGCACCATGTGTGTGTGTGTGTGTGTGGGGTGGGGGGGTGCAGCAGGGAGGTAAGTGTAGAAGACCAGGGCCAGATGTCAGCCTACATGCCCTGGGACTTTGAACTTCAAACAGGACCAGTCGGGGTTGGCTTGGGGTCAGTACCTACATCAGCAGACTCCCAATTCCCACCAGGTCAGAAGGATGTGCCTCCTTTCCTTTGAAGAATTTAAGTCTTGCATGGGCTTCTCCACTGTTCATGGCATGTCACATGTCACATGTTTCATGTCACATGTTTCATATGTGACCTAGGGGAGCAAAGGGTCCTCACCTACCTAATACAGGTGAGCATATGGCTTCCAGTAACTGTTTTCAACAATGTAAGTGCATTCCTATCATTTTATAGGATCAAGTTAACCTCCAATGTGTTAAATTATAAGAGAAGTCCATGCAGCAAAGAGAACATGGAGTAAAAATGAATCCTTTCTCCTACCTTCCTGGACAGTTATCAGTAAGCTCTAGTATATTTTTTTAGTCTTGGAAGTGGTGTGAAAAGTATAATGCAAGTCATGGCACTATTCTGAAAAATGGTTTAATAAGTTAGTGCTGCTCATCCATTAATGATTAATGTTGGAATCTGCAAACTTGTGAGCAGGGCTTTTCAGGCTCTCGGGTTTGATACACCTCAGAGGCCATGCTCACTTTCCGAGGAGGCCAGGCCGGGGAAAGCATTCGCGAGAACAGCGGGTCTCAGCCCGTGGGGTTTCTACATTCCCTTAAAGATAACACTTCTCGGGCTGCTCCACGGCGAGTCCGCAGAGCCATGTGACCAACCTAAACGTGACCCTGCGGCCAGCCAATCGCAGCGCGCAGACAAGTCCGTCCCAGCTTCACACAAGCTCGGGGACAAACGGAACCAAAGGGCAGGGGGCATTCGGAGACTTTAAAACCACCAGGTATTGCCCGGGAGAGGCTGTCTGACCACACATTTGAAAGTTCGCTCTCACTTCAGGAGACACGTGACTGCAGGCAGGCGGGTCTCCTAAGCCCCCAGGCAACCCGGGCCAGGGACTCTGAGATGGGTACTGAGGACAGGGCAGCGTTATGTCCTACCCCCCCCCCCCCCCCCCCCCCCCAGAGCTGGCGAGCAAGCCCCCTGGGGTCCCGTCCAGATCACTTCAGGGCTCTGGTCGTGTCCCCTTAGAGGGCCTTCCCGTCTCTTGCCTGGGAAAGTTGTGCGTCCCCAGTCGGGAGAGTGGCTGAGTCCGGGCTCCCAGGCCCCGTGAGGCAGACCCCGGGACCCGACAGCAGGCACCGCTGCCCTCCCAACCAGCCCCAGCCCCACACCCCGGCTCTCCCGCTATTGCCTTTGATCTATTGTTTACGATGAAGGCTAATTACAGTCACTAGATTAGGACTCAGTTCCTCTGGAGGAAATCTCGCCGCGCAATAAGGATCAGCAAACTAACCTGATTAAGTCTTTGTTCCCCTCCCCTCCCCCGTTCAGCTACACGGAGGACCCACGAGGTGTGCAAACGCCGCCACGGGAGGGGTGGGCCAGGGGATCGGGGAGCAACACCTAGAGAGGCGTCCAACTGCAAGCCTCACTCGTCCTCTCACCTGCACTCCGGAGAGACAGCCCGGCGCCGGGGGAGTCCCCAGTCCCGGCGCGCAGGTTTGCACACTTAACAGCAGCTCCGGGGCGACCACGGGCTGCAGCTCACCGACCGTGCGCCGGCTCAGCGCCACGGGGGACTCACAGCCCCGGCTGACACCCGGGCCCCTCGGCCGGGTGCCGGGTCCCCAGAGACGCCCCCCCCTCCCCCGCCCCCTCCCTGAAGTCCAAGGAGCGCGCCGGGGCGGCCGCGCACGTCCCCGGGCCCGCTGCCTCCCCGCTGAACGCTCCGCCTGGCAGGGGAGACAGAACCATTGTTCCGGTGGCTCCGGAGCCCACACTTCCCTCGCCCCCGCCAAGCGGGGCTGGAAAAGGAGGCGAGGCCGTTGGGAGGGAGTGTAAGGGAATGAAGACTAGTTCAGGCAAGGCTTCAGGACACCCCAAACCCCACTCTCCCCCAAGCCCGGCTTCTCCGCGGCTGCTACGCTGACAGCTCAGAGGCGCCACCAGGGTGGGGAGGGGGGGAAAGGCGAGGAGAGTGGAGAGGTGCCTCCGAGGAGGGGGGGTGGGCAGGAGGAGACCCGAGCCTTGGGGGACCCTGGGCGCGGCTGGGTCCGGGCGGCCCGTGGAGGGGTGCATCCTCCCTTACCTGCTCCGGTGGCGTCGCTGTCCCCGGGCGCCCAGCACAGCGCGAGCAGCAGCGCGAGCGCCCAGAGCGCGGACGTGCCCATGGTGCCCGCCTGGATGGTGCCGCCGCCGCTGCCGCCGTTTGCTCCGCACAACAAGTTACCAGCCTTTCGGAAAGGAGGAAGGAGTTGGGGGCAGGGAGAGAGGAGGGGAAAGGAGGAGGGGAAGGAGTTAGAAGGGGGTGGGGGGAAAGGGAGCCGGGGAGTAGAGGACACCCCCTCTCCTACAACTTGCACAATTTCCTCCCCACCTGCCAGCCCACCCACCCTCCCTCCCACCCACCCACCCACCTCCCTCCCAGGGCTGCAGCAGCAGTGCAAGCCGAGCCTGTGGGCAGAAAATAATGCAGGCGCTGCAGGAGAGGGGAGGGCAGAGGAGGGGAGGGTGCAGGAGAGAAGGGGAGGGAGAGAGAGGGGGTGGGGAGTCGAGAACCGAGGAGAAGACCGGAGAGAGAGGAGCCCGCAGCCGAGCACCCACTGCTGGAGCTATAGGGGTGAGGAGCGAGGAGGGGTCAGGAGGGGAGTGGTCAGCGGGGCGGCGGGGCGGGGGGAGAGAGGTGTTCAGCCCTCCTTTCTCATGGATGCGCTGGTCTCCTAAGGTGCCTGTGCCCGGGGGGGTGTGAGTGTGTGTGCGAGTGTGAGCATGCGGGCGGGCGTGCGTGGCCGTAGCAGTAGCCTTGGCCGTGGCCGCCACCAGGACTGCTCCTGGGGCCGGCTGCTCCGCACGTCCCCCAGAGCTCACGGGGGCCCGGAGCGGCTGCTGGTTGGTTCTCCGGCCGCCCGCGCCTCCAATCCTAGATGCCTGTCCTAATTTCCTGATCCAGGGAACCTGCCGCCGCAGCAGCTGTGCGCTCCCTACAGTCGTTCCTTACTGTACCCTCCCAGCAGCCGCCAGCAGTAAATGCAGCCGCGGCGGCAGCAGCTGGGGCCGCAGCAGCAGTTGACGCTGATGCAACTATAGCTGCTATTGCCACCGCCTTTCCACTAAGGCGGCTTGCAGCTTCCAGGGGCAGCAGTCATCTCTCTGCCACCCTCTCCCGCGCCCCAGAGAGAGACTGGTAATGTGAGGCTGGTAGGTAGCATCTTCCTCTGGCCTCTGCTTCCCACGTGAGTGAAAGTGGTAAAGAGAAGGGGGTCCAAACGTTTGGGCTGCCCTGATGTGGGGTTCGGGGTGTCTGTCTCAATTGCACGCGGAGATGCCATTTTTGCTAAAAAAAAAAAATAATAATAATAATAATAATAAATTAAATGTGTCTTTAAGTGTGTGCGAGTGTCGGTGAGAGCATGCACCTTGTGGCTTGTCCTCTGTATAGAACCGGACCAAAATAACCCAGGGAAATTGTCACGGCGGCTCTGCATTCTCTCATCAACGTTAGAGTTAATTGCTAATTGCACAAAATGATCGTTTGAGGGCCTGTAATTAAAAGCTTAACTTTTTCTTGTTTGGGGGAGGGGAAACACACACGTGTATCCTTCTTGATGTAGTTTGTAATCATCAATTACATGGCCCAAGGAAGGAAAAGGGGAGTAAAGGCATGACTTCTATAAAGGATCGATTCTTGTTTTGTGCCTGGCAGTACTGAGCCCACATAAGATGCTTTTGGGGCACTTGAGTTTTCTTACACAGTTTCCCTTGCTGTGATCTGTTAGACATAACAAGACACAGCGGGCACACCGAGCTATGTTGCCTTCTTAAATAAAGGGTTTATGCTTTTTAAAAAGTTGTTTTTTATCACGAATGCTCACACTCGGCCGATTTCCATAGGACCGTGCTCTGGCTGTATTCTGTTGTTGAGATGAAGTGGTAGGCACTACCTCTTCTCCTTGTTCTGGTTCTCCCCGGCACTTGTCAAGGCTAGTTGTCAGGCGGGATGCTTATTAGCAACTTACTGTGTCCAGGAGACAAAGAGGGTAGGAAAACTCCAGAAGGATACACTTTGGTAGGACCAGAGGTTATCCAGATAGTGACTAATGCCCACGAAAGGGCTTAAGTCTGTGTATGTATTGGTGGAGTCTGGCACGGCAGCTCCTTTTGAATGCTGTTTTGCCCACCCCACGCTTACATGTTTGAGCCAGACCCACAGCAGCCACACACATGCTGCATGTGAAACTGACTTCAAACTTGTTTTATGCCATTTAGTAGTGAAAATGCATGGAGGTGCTGTTCACTTACTGGGCATTACAGTGTGATGGTAAAACCTTAGGTGCATAGCACCTTCAGTATTCTCGGGGTTCTGAAAGACCATCTGATAATGAACTGTGGCCTTAATATGAATAGACACAGTGTTAATACACAGTCATGTGGCTTGTTTTTAATATTTTACTCAGAGACAAATGTGCATGACAAGTTAAACATTGATATGGTATAACAAGGCATCTTTGACAAACGTATATTATGCTTTCTATCTCTCCAAGGGATATAAACTGTTGGAGAATTTAGCTGCTGCTCTATGCTCAGTCCCATAGCTTTTTTTGTTGAATCAAAGGGAAGCATAACTTTTGGCTCTGACTCTGATTGGCTGTGTAACTGGGAAAATCATTGTGCATCTATGTGCCTGCCTTGGACCTATAAAGTGAAAAGAAACCCACAAAGTATCCAAGTTCTCTGTGGCCTCAAAGTATCAGCTCTCTGTAAAGTGCTGGTTTATAGAAGAATAGTTTATAAGAAGGAATGCATTTGATTAATACAGAAAATAACTGAATGACCAAAAAGATAAATGTATCTTTTTGAGTGGAGTCTAGTGTGGTCGAACTAACTAGAGTTAGAGAGATTCAGAAGCCTCCAGATAAGTACATAGGCAATCCCATTCTTCCCACAGTCTGCCACATTTATTTATTTGTTGGAGGAACATACATTGAGCATCCCTGGAGGGCAGGCAGGCACTGTGCTAGGCAGTGGGCATATGGAGATGCTAACCCCAGGAAGTTCAGTCAGGATCTGGTGGGGGAGGCAGAGAAGTGGCAATTACACTACCCTATGCACAGCACAAGGATGCTCCAAGTGCTATAAGATTACAGGGGAAAGCATCTAATCTGGCTGGGGGCAAGGGTATCAGAAAAGGCTTTCTAGAGCACTTGTCTTCAAGCTGAGTAGATTCGTCATTTTTACCAAGCAATTTCAATTCCTCTTACTGCTGGACACATGATAGGATTGTACTTCCTGGCCTCCTCATGGCTGGGTGGGACTGAAAGATTAATTTTGACCAATTATTTATGAGCAGAAGTTACAGGGTGCCACTTGCAGACTGGAGCATTTAACTACTTGCATGAGTCACTCTTTTTGTCTACATGATGACAAGAAATGTTCTATGGAGGTGGCTGCTCCATTAGCCTGATATCTAAATGACTAGAGTAGTTCTCCACTTTCTGCCTGTCTCTGGCAATGATCACAGAAAGGAGAGATTAGCAAGTGGTCACTGGCCTATTTTGAATGATCTATCAATAAGAATAGTTTATATATGGTACATATACACTGAGTGGCCAGATTATTATGATCCCTGAATGCATAATAATCTGGCCACTCAGTGTGTATGCGTATATATATATTGGAGGCCCAGTGCATGAATTCGTGCATGGGTGGGGTCTGGCCAGCCTGGCCGGGGGGAGGGGACATGGGCGGTTGGCTGGCCTGCCTGATGGTCGAACTCCTGGTTGAGGGGACAGTTTGCATATCAGCCTTTTATTATATGGGATATACACTGAGTGGCCAGATTATTATGTGTTCAGAGATCATAATAATCTGGCTACTCTGTGTGTGTGTGTGTGTGTGTGTGTGTGTGTGTATTAAGTTGTACCGAGAGAGAGAGAGAGAGAGAGAGAGAGAGAGAGAGAGAGAGAGAGAGAGACTATGCAACAGGAACCGTATGTTGCTCACAAATTCTAACATATTTACCATCTTTGTCTCAGAGAAAAAAAAAACTCACTGATCCTTAACACAGAGTGAGTGAGAAATAAGCCTTTTTTTTTTTTTTTTCATCTACTGAGTTTTTGTTACCTTAGCATGACCTAGCATTAACCTGACTGATGTAGGGGGTGAAGATGGAAGGGAAGCAAAAGAGCATCAAATATTCAAGAAAATGCAAGGTATTCAGGATTGTTCAATGGTGGGAAGTAAGGCAGAAGACAGGCAAGGACTAGATGATATGGATATCTGAATGTCACGCTAACACTTTGGACTTCATCCCATGGGTCATGGTGGGGACTTGTGATCATTTTTTCTTAATTATAAAAAAAAAAACTATTATAAAATACAGAGAAACATAAAATTTTAAAAGCATACTTTCAATACCCAGAGATAGTAACATATTTTATTTCTTTCCTTCTAAAAATGTATTTAACTTTGTCCTCAAGTCACAGAATTGTATTGACATTATTATAATTGGTCCAGTTATGGCTCTCTTTACTTATTTAATTATTTGTTAATTTACTTTTGTAAATTAAAAAAAAAAAATACGTCCATGTGCCCACCAGTAGAGCCCAAGAAGTAGAATATTCACAGTAAGGCATCCACCGAGGTGCTTCTCCACATAGGCATCTCCTAGCCATCGCCCCCGAGGAAACCGCTATTGTGATGGATTTCGACCAGAGGCCAGACCTCCAGTGTGTTTTATAAAGTTCTACTCTGTCAGTGGTATGAAGGGTGATTTCTTTGGGAAGCAGTGTAGAATAGGCTGGAAGAAGGACAGATAGAGACCCTGGTGGTAAGGGAACACCTAAAAGAAAGGAGGGGAAGAAGCTATTATTGGCAACCAGAAACGTTCATGTAACTCCTTCATGAGCCTTTCTCCCCAGTCCTATGGGTATATCTCTTAGAACAGTGTTTTCCAAACATGCACACTCCATAAGAATCTCTGGTCACGTCTGCTGAGAGCACAGATTCCCAGGTTCTCCCTCGGAGATCCTGATTCCGTAGGTCTAGGGCAGTGCCCAAGAAGCTGTGTGTGTGACCTTACCACAGATGAGTCTTAGGATTAGCCATGTTTAAGAAACTTTCTTAGAGAATTCTTCTTTAATGCACTTTTAACTTCCATGTAGCTTTCTTCTCTCAAATATGTGTATATTGTCCAATTTCTCCATAAAAAATGCTAAGGTTAATGTTGGGCTTTTTTCTTCTTAAGTTCTATAAACTAATAAACATGGGCAGCAGAAGTAATCTTCAAGCCAATTTGTTAGTTTGAAGCACTGATTAATGTGTTTTCTATGCCACAGCCTCGCCATAGGAGCTAAGAAGTGAAATGAACTGTCCCCTTCTGAAGATGTCCCCTTCTGAGGTAGTTGCTGGCAACGTCCCAGGCCTCCATGGCATCATTTTCTAATTGTGTGGCAACCCAGTGAAATGAGTGGGATTTTTCCCACTTTGGATTCCATATGGAGGGCCTGATGCTCTAACCATTGGATCACACACTTCAGCTTTCATAGGAATCACCTGGAAGGCTTGTGAAAACACAGATTGTTGGGCCCTACCCCAAGAGTTTGATTCACCAGGTCCAGAAGGGGGCCCAAGAATTTGTATTTCTAACAAGTTCCCAGGTGATGTTGATGTCATTGGTCAGGGAATACACTTTGAGAACCACTCTTCTGAACCCATCAGTATAACTTCCCCCCTCAGCCACTGTGATTGACTCAAGGGCCTCAACCAGTCTGCCTGTGGGCTTCTGGGTACACTGATTGGATATTTCAGCCCTTAGCACATTATACAAGTCAGTCCAGTTACAGTGAAGCTCAGGGCTTTGGCTTGATTAGAAAGGCACTTCTAAGCCATGTGGTGTATGGATATTAGGCCAGAAGTGTTGTAGCCATTGTACCCCCAGGAAGGAAGCCAATTTGAAGACTGACTCACTCATGGAGAAGAGGAGGCCGAGAGAATCAGAGAAATGACATCCAAACTGAGCCCAGGTTAGCTTCTCCTGAAAGCTGCTATTCTGCAGAGCTTCTCAGTTACCTGAGCCAGTAACTTCCTTTTGTTGCTTAAGCCAGTTTGGTTTGAGTTTTCTGTTATCTGCTACCTAATTGACACAGGTGCCCTCTTGAGGGATATAGTATGCTTACTGTAGGCATTGAGCAAAACACATGGGGCTATCCAGTGGGAATAACATGCCTGACCCCTCGTGGAGAGTATTCAGAAAAGGCATGTAGGTTTTAGTAAGGACTGTCTTAAACAATTGCTTTCTTCTGCATCCTGACAGGGTCAACACTCACTCCTACTTCTACCCCAACTCAAACGCTCAATGAGGATTTACTACGAATGAACCCTTATTGAGGGTCTGATCTAATCAGAATATGTTTTTTGAAACCCCCAAGTCCAAAACTATTTTGCAGACTGTTTTTGAGCAGTTTAAGAAAGAAAAATATGGTCAAATATGGTAAAGAGTTTACGGCTGGAGTAAAACCTCAAAATGGGTTGAGTATGAGGTTAGTCCAGTGGTTCCCAGCTGGAGCAGTTCTGTCCCCAGGGAACATGTAGCAACGTCTTGAGACATTGTTAGTGTCTGTGCCTTGGGGAGAGGTATTCCTGGCATTTAGGGAGTAGAGGCCAGGGCTGCTGCTGAACATCCCACAGTGCACAGGGCAGTCCCCACAACGAAGAGTTATTTGGTCCAAAGTGTCAGTGCTGCCACAATTGAGACATCCTGGTCTGGACTTATGAGAAGTCAGATGATTTTTGTACTGTGTGAGCTTTCTGTCTGGGTAGGGGTACATTGTTTGGAACTCAGATGGCCCAGTAAAAAGATGGTCTCTTTCTGAATAATGACAGCATCAGGGTGGTGGGTCCATTCACAGACCTGGGAGATGTGCAGCAAACCACAAGTAGTTTACATTTAAACGGAAGTAGACCCATAGATGACACCCACATTCTGGTTGCCTTGTGAACTCACTGGCGTCCTTTAGTTTTGCAAAGTGTTGCCTTGTGTTTGGCTTTTCTATGAGGAATGAAAGCACCGGACCAATTCTCTTTTACTTTCCAGAAACTCTGATCATGGCCCAAAATTTGATTGTTCTCATTTGTCATAAATGTGATTTACAGAGGTTTTGGAATGGAAAGCTATAGCGTTTAAAACACTCTTATAATAGGAGCTTCTATGGAAATGGAGGCTTTGTGGCCCCTACTGGGCTAGCTAAGTATAGGTGCATTTTTGGGCACAAGAACTTGAATTTGCAAGTTATGAGTGATGCGGTAGGTATCATTTAACTATGAACTTTCCATTTTCAAATGTTTAGTTTTGTGGGAGTAGATAGTTGATGTATCTAATGCTTTCTTACTTACTGTATGGTTTACATTTATATTAGGCTACTGCTCACACTCCTTGAAGGGCTGAGTTTCTGAATGAATATGCGTAGAAACACATTAATGAGGTGCTGCAATGCTGATAACAGCCATATCTGGAGTGGGGAGGAGAGTCCTAATAATGCTCAAGCCTGCCTTTAGGGTCCTATGGTGGGGTGAAGGAGGTGCAAGTAATTCAGAGTTGTTGGAGGGTAGGTTGGCGTAAGGTGGGAGGACAAGTGTGTAAGGTATTTGAATATGGTTTGGATTTTTATCCAACAAACAGTTACTGAGCCACCGAAAGTTTTTGATCAAGAGACAGTGAGATCAGATGTGTGTATTTACAAGGATGACTATCTGAGAAGGTCATTATGTTTGTACAGGATCTGGAAGGCACCCAGGTGGTACCTGCAAGCCTTCATGCACTGAATGAACGCAGAGAGCCAGTGTAAGTTAGTGGTTAGGAGAGAAGGTGCTGCCCTCATGTTCAGTGCAATGTTATTTACAAGAGCCAAGATATGGAAACAACCCAGGGGCTCACCAGTAGATGAGTGGATATATATGAATATGACTCCTAAAAAGAGAATGAAATCTTACCATTTTTAACAGCATGACTGGACCTAGAGGGTATTATGATAAGTGAAATAAGTCGGTCAGAAAAAGACAAGTACCATATGATTTCACTTATGTGTGGAGTCTAAAGAACAAAATAAATGAACAAACAAAATTAAAGCAGACTCATAGATACAGAGAACAGACCGATGGCTGCCAGAGAGGAGAGGGGTTGGGGGGACTGGGTGAAAAATGAGAAGGGGATAAGAAGTACAAATGAGTAGTTACAAAATAATCCCGGGGATGTAAAGTACAGCATAAGTGATATTGTGGTAACTATCTATGGTGACAGGTGGGTACTGGAAATATTGGGGGAACACTTTGTAAAGTATATGGTTGTCTAAAAACCACTATGCCATACACTGACGCTAATACAAAACAATATTAAATGTAACCTGTAATAGAAACACAAAATTAAACAAAGAAAAGAGAGAGAAGGTGCTGGAGCCTGTCCTCCTGGATTCAAAGCCTGGTTCCCTTACTTACTAACTGATATTTTAGGCACGTTATTTAACCTCTCTCTATGCCTCAGGTTTTTCACCTGAAAAATGATCAGAAGTGCATGTAATAAATGCTCAGGAATTGTTAGCTCCTATTGTTAATCATAATGACATTTATTATTGTTTGTTATTATCAGCAGGCACCCTATAAAGGTAAGCAAAGGAGTTACAGGTATGGGCCCAGGATTAGAAAACTGGAAGGCAATGGTTCTGCACTCTGCCTGCAAATTAAAATTCCTAGGAGAGCTTTTAAGACTGTCAACACTGGAATGCTTCTCTGATCAAGTCAATGACAATGTCTGCAAATGGGGCTTGGGGTGAGCATCTTTAAGCTTCCCAGGTGACCTACCTTCTAACTGTGACCCGCTTAGTGTCATGCCTGAAGCTCTGGGCCAGGGCAGTGCAGAAGGAAAGCTGTGTGGTGAAGGTGAAATGGACGTCACCCTTAGTGAGACAGGGCGGTTGTGGTGGCTGCTGCAGAAGAAGCAAGAACAAAGCCCCTGCCAGCGTCACAGAATGCTCTCCCCTTCCTCACGCTGTGGATCCCGCTCCTGGCCCGGCATCCCAAGTCCAGCTAGATTGCTCAGCTGTCAGAGAGCCAAGGACTGTGGGTGGTCAGAGGCTCTGCACAGCCAGACTGTCAGGAACCCAGCTGGCCTCTGCCTATCCGTGATGGATTACAGATCACCAATCTCATGACTTTACAAATCGATCTACCAACACGGGCTGCTGGAGTACCTTCAGTGGGCCCAGCCGCCTGCCAGGTGACTGGAGGGCAACAACTAGATAGCTAAATGGTTGCTGCTGGAGAGTGAGCTGCTACTGCTTTGTTTGCTTTTTCTATAGGAGCCAAAATCAGGCTTGTTAAGTGGTCATTGACAGTCCTTTCTTCGAAGTTTTCTCTTGGATTTGCTGCCAATAGGAAGTGTATTATTCCTCAGAGCACTATAGCATTCATTTAGCGAGTGCCCACTCAATTATGAGGCATGACAGAGTTTGCCATATGAAAGAGGAAAGACCACTTAATGATTTCTAGAGTCAGAAGTCTGGAATAAATGGATAGACAGATCAAAGAGTTAAGGGGGTTTCACTGTAATGGGAGAAGCACTTTTAGCAGGAGCTGGGTCTCCCACTGAAACCTTAAAGGAGCCCTTGAATCAGTTGTGTGGGGGACAGAGTGTGTTTTTTAATATAAAGGGATAGTGATGTTAGCTGATCATCTGATAGGATAACAAAGTGTGCGGGTTGTGCTTTTGCTGCTAAACCATGGTGGCAACAGACTTAACGCCTGGTAGAAACTGGAATTCTGTTTTGGGATCTTAAGGATTATTTTCCCTACGCCAGGAAAAATCGAACTCTCTCAGAAAGTATGTTTATCACAGTAGTTTTCTATGTCTGATTGTTTTTATGAATGGGCGGTTCTTGCATGTGAGGGAAATAAAAGGCTTCACCCTTTGGGTGAGGTTTCCTTCTAGAGTTGAATGATTGTTCATGGTTATTGACCCCAAAGTGAAGGACGATTGATGCTTAACGACCCAAATCAGACCTTGTTCCTAAATTATTTAGGATTTAGGATTTGCTTTTGGAAGAAGGTAATGGAAGGCCATTTGGAATCACAGATTAGAGGTTTTACATAGATAGAGATGAAGAGGTGGGGAAGGATTGGGATTAAGATGAGGGAGTTTGAGAAATGAGACATACCTGAGACTTCTACTAAATCTAATACTTGCCTTTTACCTTCTTATCTGCAACACCCTAACTTTACCAATATCCTTTGAAATCAAAATTTATTCTCCCCTCACCCCCCACTATAAGATGTAAGCACTTTGAGGGGAAAAGTGATGATGGCCTGCCCTATATATAAAATTGAATTGGAATA